>NC_141610.1:10979639-11294639 GCF_047967505.1 Dipteris shenzhenensis
TGCAAATGAGACATCCATGAAACTGCACCTCCTGCGAAAGTGAAGACAGGTAAAAGAGCACACCAAGAGTCTTCAAGACCCTTCTCATTGTCCTCGTCCTTATATGCTTTAAGCATCTTTATTAGCACAGACCTATTGCTGATATCAGCAGAGTTGTTTGCAAATAGATTTTCGAACATAGGGTGAGCCTTCCATGTTTAGAGATAAAGCTTCACGACTTGCTGATCTTTCCTTAGATAATGTTGTTGGAGCACCAATCATGGACCAAATCGTTCCATATGCAAGAAAGGTCTCCCTAGTATAGCCTCATACCCAGGGTTGTTTCAGAAATCCATTACAACAAGGCACACCTAATATGGTCTCCCTAGTATAGCCTCATACCCAGGGTTGTTTCAGAAATCCATTACAACAAGGCACACCTAATATGTGAGACCAAAGGTTTTGATTTTAATGTCTTTGAGTACCCCCATGGGCCCCATGGGATGAGTTGTGCCTCCATCCACCAATTTAACTACAATGGAAGCATGGATGTTTTAATCAAAGCTATACTTATATATTAATATAAAATATTGGCCAAAGTTTATCGAACTCATTTTTTTAGTTTCACAATATTGATAAGATGCAGTCCAGTTTTATCTATTTTCTTTTGAATTTTGTAGTAAAAAATGTAAATCCTATAGCGAAACTTTTTTTTTTGGCGTAAAAGTTTCAAATCCTGGCGAATCTTTCAATTGTTTATTTTTATTAGGACCTACAAATCTAAGACAATGAGGTGCTAGGAAAGCCCTGCTTCCAGTAGTTCGTAACTTCTGTGATTCCAAGCTATCAAATCATTAAAAGTGTCGTGAAAGTAGTAGGGAAACCAACTCTTTACTGCTCCTAGAAGGCTGCACTACTGGATGAATTGTTAGGCCCAAGGCCTCTCCTTTTTGGGTCAAGGCCTTGTCAAAATAGCCTACTAGTAGCCCCTCAATGGAGTCTATTGCACAAGACCGACCTGGTTGGCTGCCCCTAGCAGCCCAAATAGGCCCCTATATATGGGTGTTTATTTTGGCCCTTTGTAGCTCCTTTGCAGCCTTTGCTCCATGCAAAGGGGAGAGACGTTCCATCTAAATACCTTGGCTGTGAAACCATTTTGAAAGGCATGCATACCAATCCATGCGAACCCCGCTCTCAGCTAATCATATAGACGACTCCAGTGCTACCATTGGTAGTCTCCCTATAGGTAAGGTCTAAACCCTATGAATATAAGTGACTGTCTAAAAGATGGCATCAATCTGGAGTGGTGTCATACAAAACTCTATTTGTATGATCTAGTGGGGGAATGAGGGCTTACCTAGAGTCCATACTCACCTGCAACCTCTTGAAACGCTACCACTCCATCGAATGCTTTACTCCTAACCACAGGGTTCCAAGACGGAGCTTAACTTGAGCCTCGGTTAAGGAGGGAGCACGTGCACCACCACCACAGTTGAAGCAAGATGTCAGCTTGAGCAAGATGACAGTTTGAGCAAGATGATCTTGAGGATGATCCTATTATGATAAAGTTTTTCTATCTAAAGTGGTGCATTCCCTTGTCAGCTAGCTTGTCTAAGCATATTTTGCTTAGAAGTGCTAAATTGGGGGATACAGTCTTCACAATGAGTTACACCGTGAATGAAAAGAATGTGTACTACTTTTTTATTAGCCTTCTCTTTTAGTGCTAGCATTGGCCATGGCCCTTCACCTTCGGAATGTTGATTGAGATTCAATACTAAGACCTTTATATACAACAATGCTCAAGTATGGATATGTATGTTTGAGAGCATATATTTATACTGTGGTCTAATACGTATTGTTGGGTGTTAATAATGTCCATATGGATGTCATAGTAGCTACTCCTAGCTATGCGTGATGGAGTTTATGGTTTTCAACCTTTATGAGATTGAAATTAAACTATTTCTTGTTTTTTCAAAGGATGAATTTGGAAATATTGCTAGATCTTCTCTCTCTCTCTCTCTCTCTCTCTCTCTCTCTCTCTCTCTCTCTCTCTCTCTCTCTCTCTCTCTCTCTCTATACACACACACACATGTGCGCACACGCTCACTCACTCACTCACTTATACCCTTGGGGATCCTTGTGTACTACAGGTTTGTCAACATAATGATGGCCCATGGGAATAGGTGGTTGCATTGAAGTTTTTCATATTACTTTGGTCTAGAAAGAGGCCTACTAAATGCAGGGAGTATGGTATCTCTTGGCTCTAACGGAGATTTTACCCTGACACTATTCGAGAGCATCTACTTCGACCCTTGGAGCAATCTGGTGCCTTATAAATGTGGCAGACACTGCACAGATCCTTGGTGCTCTAGTCTCATCTTTGCTATTGGCCTCAATGAAGGAAAGGTTTGAGACCGAAAGTATGATAGACTCTTTATATATATTTTTGCACATTCCTTGAAAAGATTTGGAGCACGTACTTGGAGCTTGGGAGATTTTCTATTTAATACTTGGATTACTTAAAGAAACTAATGGGAATTATTTTGGAAAGCCCTCCTATGATTTACATTGAGAATTATCTTTGTTCACATAGACTTGCAAACACATGTTAGCTACTTTATATTGATTGGGACTATGAGTGGTCCCAATGTATCCCTTGGACCACCCCTTTACCCAAGGTATCTTTTGGACCACGACTTAGTAAGATAACACATATTGGACTTGGACCACAAGGTCCATCTACTTAGTCAGGTCCAAAATTAAATGGAGCTTATTCATGTACTTCATAGACCTTGATGCTGAAGTAGAAGCCTCATAAAGTCCTCTAGGTAGGGGGAGTTGGAACACGTGTGGAAGTACATCTTTCCCCCATAGCTACCTAAAGCTCTCCATCACGCTACAAGGTAAGAGAAGCATCGAGACACTAGTGCCGGATGGCCCAAGCATCTTCCACACTGAGCAATAGAGGAAGAGGAAGCGCAATCAAGAGGGTGACAGTTTGTCGCAAGTGTGCACACAGGCGACGCTGACCTCAGTAGCTCTCGTGCTACCCTTGCCTGCATCGGTCTCCTCCTAGTTGGTGTCTGTAGTGTCGTTGTTACTTGTGCCTCCACCAATCTCTTCTCAATCGACTTTTGGAGAAGTCATGATGCAGCCGCAGTCATGATCAACAGCAGCAATGACGGTACCAGGGAGCATGCGGATACCTAGCCCAGTTTGGCAGTGATAACCAGTCTAGCGAGGACAACAGCATTGAACGAGGTTACCATTCCCTGTCTGATAACAAGTTTGGTGAGCACTTTGGTAGGGAATTCCAGCATTAGATTAGTGATCGATAGCACAGTCGGATTCGGCTTGTCCCTCCGTCAGTGTAGCGGGAGTGGATCCTGAGCATTTTAGTGTCGCAAATTAGTGTCGCAAACGAGTGTTGTCCCTATGCCAACACAAGGAACGACCATAATGTCAACAAGTTGGTGTGCTCCATGCCATTACAACGAGCACTATTCATCACTGCATGCAGCCAACTATGGATGACATCTCCACGAACCTCGCAATCAAGGTCACCACTTGCCCAGTTGGAGGCATGTGGACGCTATTCGATTTAGCTATCGCGGTAATGGATAGCTCAACGAGCCCAATGAGTGCAATTGGAGGAGTTGCGGAGAGAAAACGAGACTTGTGAACACAGAACGTAGCCCTTCAACAATAGTTAGCGCAATCCCAGTAGAACAAAGCCCGACTACGCACACTTGAAGAGCAAGTCCAGATTGCAGAGTAGTATGTGGACCATGTCCACATGCTGCAAGAAGAGAGCCTCCACAGCATGTGTATACCAACCAACCCTTGAAAGGTTCTGAGTTGTTGTCGACCAAAGAATCTAGAGGTCATAGATCCATTTCCTCAGGATGTTGAGTCACGATTGATGGAATTATAGATCCTACCTCTGGGTGAGATTGACATTTTCCACGCGGTTATAGATCACAAGTAGAAGTTGAAGGACAAGCATATTGCCAAGCAAAAAGATCTCTTTCTAAGTAACTACACTGAAGATATTGAATGGGAATGAGAGATTGCTAAGGTGCCAGTGACTATCAGTAGACTCAATACTAAACAGTTGGTTCTAGAGCCAACACAAGAATTGAACCTTAGAACAAAAGACCACCCTGCCATGGTAGTGGTAGGTGCCAATCTCTCGTCCAAGCAACTTGGGATGATAAGAGATTTGTTTTTCTGATACAAGGATGTCTTTGTATGGACTTACACAGACTTACGGGGAGTTCCTCCTAAGTTGTGTTAACACAAGATAGCTTTGGTGCCAAATGCTAAACCGACTTAACAATAGAGGTACAAAATGAATCCTAACTATGCCAAACAAGTAAAAGCCAAGTTGGATCAACTCCTGCATGTTGGGTTTATCTATGCCATTGATCATAGTGTGATTGGCTCTTTCATATTGTGGTTGTGCCTAAGAAAAATGGCAAACTTAAAGTCTGTGTGGACTATAGAAAGTTAAATGCCCAGACAGCCACCACTGATCCATTTCCTATACCCTTTGCTAATGGAATCTTGGATCAAGTTGCAGGACATGAGATGTACTCATTTATGGATGGTAATCGTGGCTATAATCAAATCACAGTGGCTCCAGAAGATCAGTCTAATCTGCCTTTATTGCAAAATGGGGTGCTTATGCAACCCGAATTATGCCTTTTGGATTGAGAAATGCCCCATCAACCATTTAAAAGTTTATGGTTGAAACTTTCCAAGAGTATCTCATCGAGTTCATTGCCATCTATTTAGATGACTTCTATGTTTATTCTTTAGACATGGGTACTTGGAAAATGAGATGCGAACAAGCTAGTATCTCATTGAACCCAACTAAGAGTGTATTCTTCATTGAACGCAACTAAGAATGTATTCTGTGTTCGAGTCGACAGAATACTACTCAGCCATGTCATTTCCAAAGATGGCATAAAATTTGAGCTAGGGCCAAGTAAGATCAAAGCTGTACAGCAAATGCTTAAGCCTCATAATCTAACTCAATTGCATTCCTTTGTGCGGTTTATTAGTTTCTATCACAGGTTCATCAAAGACTTTGCCAAAATTGCAATGCCTTTGTATGAGTTGATAAAGAAACATGCTAAGTTTCAGTGGAATGCCTAGTTGACTATGGTTTTCCATGATTTGAAGAGCTGAGCAATGGCTACTCCTATTCTAAGGCAACCAAGGTGGGATGCCATCTTTCATGTGCATGTAGATGCTTCAGGATATGCCTTACGCATTATTTTGGCTCAGTCGGATGGTTGATTGGACTATCTAGCATATTATGCCACCCAATTATTGACACATACCAAGTCTAATTATAGCACTATCGAGTGAGAAAATTTGGGAATGGTAGTGTGCAGATACTAAGGCACTATCTACTCCGTAATCCTTTTGTGTTCTATGTGGATCACCAAGCCTTACTTTATCTTATCACCAACAAGACTGACATTCAAGGACACGTTCATTGGATGCTCCTACTTTAGGAGTTTACTTTTAAAATCATTCATAAACTCATGTAGGAGCTTGCTATTTGTCTAGGTTACTAGCACCCGAGGATACCCAACATGTTACTATGGAACTACCAGATGCTGAACTCTTTGCAGTGGATTATTGTGAGAATGAGTATGCCGATATGATGGATGATTTATCTAAGGCCACATTTCTTCATACAATGCCTTAGGATAAGGCAGGCAACAAGCCTTGAAGGCTTGGAAGTACACCTCGATCGCGATGGACAATTGTGTTGATAGTGTGTAGATGGAGTTCTTTGCAAATGGGTTTTGCCACACAATTGAGCCGTTGTGTTGTACGAAGCTCACTCACGTCCATCCGGAGGACATTTTAAAGGGGAGTTAACCACTAGAAAAGTCTTGCAGGCTGGTTTGTTGTGGAAAACCTTATTCAAGGATGCTCAAACTAAGTGCATGCAATGTGACATCTATCAATGCACTGGACACCTATTGGCTAATCAGTATATGCCCTTGCAATGCACTCGTCCATGGGAAGCTTTTTAGAGATGGGGTTTGGATTTTGTCGGTCTTGTCAAGCTAGCCAGGTTTACTTAGAATAAATACATTATTGTAGGCGTTGACTATGCTACTAAGTGGACAGAAGCTAAGGCACTCCGAGACAACTTAGCTCAGAGTATTGCTAAATTCATTTTTGAGAATGCATTCATAGGAGAAAAGGCATTGCGGCATAGTCAACTATTTTTGAGAGATGTCACAAGTAAAGAACTTCCACATCTACTTTAAGAGTGAAAGTGATATGGCAAAAATACAAGAGACTCCCATTTTAGAGAAAATATGCAGTGGAATACCGTAAAAGCCAGAGGAGGAAAAGGGCTATGATCAATAAGAAGAAGAAAACTACAAGTCTTTGCATTTCAACTTGATGAACGAAATGCACAACACAACAATGACATATAGAGAAAAGGTTGCTCAATCATCAAACCTCTAGGATGGCTACCAAATAGCACGTCAATAAGATCCCTCTAGTTAGCAATGAAGAAATAGTATAATGTCATTTGGCCAAAACTAATCAAAATAATAGCAACCCTAATAGAAGTCGAACAACCCATAAAATTTACTCCTAGCCACCAAGATTCTAAAAATAAGTATCCCTTTACATGAGATTGGTAACTAGTCATAAATAATAGATGGTCATGGTTGAATAATTGTAAAAAAAGAAGTACTGCAAGCTTCTGGTAACCTCATGCTATGTATTATTGTCAATAAAGCTTTTGGAGTGTATAAAAGGTGGTAGAAGGGATAGATGCAACTCTCTCTCCTATTCATGTAGCGGTTATAAGCCACATCACACCAAGAGAAGGCAAGGATATCAAGCTTAATTTTAGAAAACACCAGGGGGGACAGGAAGGAAGATGAGGAAAAGAAGTAGGAATCAGCAACTCCCCAAGATAAACTAGATACAAGAAAGGGTGTGGCACATTCATTTGGTAAGGTACTTGAAGCCTCTATGCCTAATAAAGGGGACCCTATTGAGATTCACTCACTTGGAAAGTTGCCTAAGGAGCTAGGCATCCCATTAGCCGAGAAAGGGTAGCAAATTTCCCTCGATATAGTTACTCAAGCTTTACTGACACTGATCAAATTCAATCCCCCCCCTTGGAAGCCCCTCTAGCACTCAGTTGCTCTATGTGTCTGACCAGCCAACGATCCTTATCTTTTCTTGGGACCTCCCGGCCCCTTGTTCATTGAGCACCTCCCCCTACTGAGCGAGTTTAGGAAATACTTGGGCTAGCCTTGCATTACATTGCCTCTGGCATGCTCTACCCCTGGACCTTTTCAATGCTTGGTGCCCCTTTAATAACAACTCAGGTAATATTCGATAGGTCTCATTCTACAACTATTTTTTGGAGTTTGTCTTTGTTTGACATGGCTAGACAAAGTGCTGCTATTTTATATAACTGGAACTTTCAAGTCATCTCTCGTTTAGTCTTTTTTGGACTACTCTACACTTTCATGGTATGTAGTGTTGGAATTCCTCATTGGAATTCTTAGGTCTACCTCATGGGAAGACTTGATGATAGTCAAAGGTTTGAGAGGAGGTTGTGTTCCTCTAATGTTATTTGTCATACGATTTGGTGGGAGCTCAGTGATTGGGCCATCTTTGCAAGAGTGGTGATTGGCTTGTCCATGCATGGAAAGCCACATGGTGATTCCATAGTAGATGTTGGACGTAGACACGACTCTTGGTGGATCTCATGGGTTCTCTGGCAACTAGATAAGTGGAAATTCCTTAGTTTCTAGTGCACTTTTCAACCAACTTTCTTAGCCAAGGTCTAGCTTCGTGTGTGCGTGTTTAGTATGATGCCATAATTTTGTGAGCTCTAACAAGGTTGGTCGACCTCAGGAGACACTGCATGGCAATTTTAGTGTTGTGATCATTTGTTGTGATAATCAGATTGAACTAGTCTCTTATGATAGAGTAATCCTTTCGTATCAAATCTCTACTCTTCTCTTTCTCTCTTGCACTTTCACTCCATGTGTTATTTTATGCAGTTAGAAGCTATTCATTCTCTTGCAATTCCTTTCATATCAAATCTCTACTCTTCTCTCGAATCAGTTCTCTTTGTTGCACTTTCATTCCATGTGTTATTTTATGCAATTAGAAGCTATTCATTCTCTTGCAATTATGTGCCAAAAGATGTGTAATTGATTGCATGGTGATCAAGTGGTACAGAGTAGAGTACAAGGTAGCTGGTAATTTGAAGGTGAAGAAGCTCTACATGTGGAAGAATTTGGGTCACAAGGTGTTCACGATTGGCATGAAGTGGAGGAGTAGAAAGTTCAAGAAAGAGACATCACTTGAAGTGCTTGTAGAGGCTTGTTTCCATGTTCAGCTGAATCCTTTGAGGTCTAGAAATGGATACACTGCCTAAGGAGAAATATGGTGGGATATTGGTTACATTCAATGGTAAGAATTTACCAACGTGGCAGCTCACATCTCATTTATTGTTCATGCAGAAACGGCTTTAGGGACTTGTTGTTGGCACTAAAAAGAAGCCAAAGGAGCGCTCACACAATGCAAACAAGATCCTAGCATGGGAGGCAAAAGGCCATTGGTTATTTGGGAAGAGCCTCTGGGACCGGAATACTTCCACCACCTAGACATGACCGTGACAACAGCATATAATTGGCAAACATTAGAGACACTATTTGGAGTTTGTATGAAGCATTCCAAAGACAATTTCAAAGCAAGAACTGTTTGACCTTTAGATGGATGAGTTAAATTCACTTGGAGTCTTCTTGAATAGAATGCAAGTGTTGCTAAGGCAATTGCATGCACGTGGTGCAAGTGTGGAGGACAAAGATAAAAAGGCAATTCTCTTGAAAATCCTTCCCCATGCCATAATTTTGTGAGTTGGATCCAACAAGGTCGATCGACCTGAGGCGACAATGCATGGCTAGTTTAGTGTTGTGACCATTTGTCGTGATAATCGAATTGAATTAGTCTCTTATGATAGAGTAAGCCTTTGTATCAAATCTCTACTCTTCTCCAGAATCAATCCTCTCTATTGCACTTTGGTCTAGTTTATAAAACACTTAGTTCTATATAAAAGGCATCGTGGTCTAGTTTATAAGAGAAATAAGGATAGGATTAAATTTGTATTATCAAACTAGTAATGTGCATGTGGCTTTAGGTGAGACTCGAGAGTGTTGAATGTGTGTGGAAATTGAAAACTTGGACATCCACTTCTTCATATAAAGTGCATAGTTGCTAGTCACCATCAACTCTCACTCTAGTCTAGTAATTTCCTATATGTCATAGTTGTATTGTACTTAGAGTTATTTGCTTTGGTTAGCACATAATGTTTTTTTGCACGAATGGGACATAAATGCTTAACCTTAGCCCTATACAATTCATTGCTCACCGTAACCTTAGGCTAGCCCGTGCTGATCATAAAATTTATTGCTAACATAACCTTGGGCCAAAAAGGTCGGACGTCCCCTCACGGCGCCGTCAAAGGGGACCATCGATGCTAACCGCGCCGTCAAATTGTAATCCAGGTTATTTTGCAGGGTTAGACAAGGTTCATCTTTCTTCGTCGTCTTCTTCAGTGTTGCTGAATGTGAGAGAGAGAATTTGTTGTTGCTGCTTTGTGTGCATCTTTAGGGCAAACAGCTGGTGATTGTTGCAAAGGATCTGGATGCTTGCTCCCCCCCAGATCGCTCCTCTAGGCAACTCCTGCTCTCCCGCTTTGGTTCTTACTGATTTGAATTTTTGTTGTTCTTTTTGTGAAACCCCGAAATCACGGGGGGAGAGAGAGAGAGAGAGGCGCAGCAAACGTATCAATGGCGATGTATATGCAGGGTAGCGGAGATTAAATTTATTGCGGAAGAAATGGTTGGATTGGCATTAGGTTGTACTGTGGTTCCCGTCCTCTTTCTCGCTATCCGTGCTGATGAAAACGCCGAGGCTGAAGGCGTCGCGACCATGAGAGAGAAGATAAGCTAGCTGCTGCCAGAGTAAGAAAATGGCGTGGATTTGTTGTCTTAGCTGCTAGAAATACGAGCGTTGATGTCCTCATTTTTAGAGTGAATGGGCAGGGGCTGGTGCTTGCAAACGAGAAATAGAAGGTGCTGGTGGAAGTACTTGTAAGGACCCATGGCTCCGGTTCGAAAGAAAGGCGGGAAAGCTGCATCTGCAGCAGTAAGGCAAGTCTGGAACGTAGGTGATCTCGTGCTGGCTAAAGTGAAAGGCTTCCCCTGGTGGCCTGCTCGGGTAAGGACTCTTCAATTTTTAAGAGTGCCGTGATATGTTATTATGTTGAGCTTATCTTGTATCTATTACATGTTCTTGTATGTTTTGGGTGCAATCATTCTATATTGTGCTACGATGAATGGGCCCAAAGGCAATCTGTCTCGATGATCACGGCAATCACTCTTTTGTGGCTACTTATTTGCCCTAAGTGGGTATGCACTCAAGAATAGTGAGTGCAGCTACGAAGGGCGCTTTGCTAATTGAAGATTTATGAGCTATTGGCAATCGCCTTCATATAGAACAGTTAGGTGTTATGCTACTGCAGCTTTAAACTTAATGTGCGTCGATCTTATACCTAAACGACTCAAGTAATGGCTTGCAACAGCCAAGTTATATGCGGCAGTTGATCTTAAATGCATGCTGATCTTTGGGGCACAGGTGGGTATTGGCTGAAGTTTTTTTGTGTCTGCTTTGCAGGTGAGTGAACCACAAGATTGGGGCCGTGTGAAGGATCGGCGGAGAGTGTTTGTTTTCTTCTTTGGGACAGAGCAAATGTGAGTTAATGGTGTTTATACTTTGCAGCCTTCATGTTGTGTGACTGAAGCTCTATACTTTCAGCTGGATTCACCAGTCCCATCTTTTGGCTTTCCTGCATCTCCAGAGCGAGTGTGTATTCTGGGGTGGGGTAATAGACTTTTAAAAACACAGAATTGAGAAGATTGATTTTGTGCATATGGGAAGTTTGTTGTCATTTTTCTTGTATACCTCATTCATTGTGGGGGTTCTACTGACTCTTTATTCTGCCTGGTAGAGCCTTTGTTTTACCAAGAGATGTGAAAGCTTTCACTCCGGAGACCAAGAAAGATGTGCTTGACAAGGCACAAGGAAGAGGCGCAACAACAGTCTTTTGTCGTGCAGTAGCAGAAATATGTCAGGCTGAGGAAGGGTCGGGTGACCTTAACGAAGAAGATTCTCAGATTGTTGAAAATGAGAGTCTGGACAGGGCTGCTGATGAGGTGCCTGCCATTGAAGATAAGGACAGCAAGCTAATCAACGATGCAGTGTTGGAGTTTACTGGAGACAAGTTGGATGCTAATCAAAAAGGTCTATTGGCAGAGTTGGAAGGAATTTGTACTGAAACTGGTGGGGGTATGATTAATAGCATCTGTGAAACCGGGAGAGATGTCGATATTGATCCTGAGAAATTGAAGGGAAGGGTGGATGGTAGTATTGCCCATGAGCCAATTAAGAAACGGAGGAAAACTCTCGCAGACGATCGACTTTCTGATTTGAAAGTCTTGTCTGCTACGACCCCAAGGAGTGGGCCCTCTTTGAGGAAGTTGTTGACACGGTCTGCACAAACCTTAGAACAGAAGGATGTTAGTACGGTTGACATTTTGCTTCTCTCCAGGAATGATGAAACAAGAAATTTAAAGACTAAGGAGCAGGTTCAAGAGGAAATATTGAATACAACTATTGAGGAGGGTAAGGCAATGCAGGCTACAAACATTCTAGACGAGAGTCAGTGCCCTGGTGATGTTGAGGTAACAAGAGATGAACATAGATTGTCAAAATATCATAGCCGCTATGCAGCAGTGCTTTCTCAAAATCCAGTTCAGGATGCTTTAGACAGAGCAGATGTTGACAGCCTCAAAGACATACCACAAGAAGCAAATGATGACATATCTTTGCACAGGCAGATTTCAGAAAGTAATCATCCAGGGAAGACATTTGAAAAAGTACCCATGAACTTTGCTTCACATGAAAAGCAAGGGACTGGAACATTTTTGGAATCTGATGATGATGATGAACAAGAAGCTGAAGAATCCTTTCAGCAGACTGTTCTCCCCAAGAAGAAACACAGGGCTCTGAGGAAGGCTGAGAGAGAATTTAACAGCTTTGCTCATGCAGAAGTTGCAAAACAGGAGGCATCAGGAACATCGCCTCAAAGGCAACAGGCAGATGCACAGGGTAAGATGATAGTTGCAGAGTACCAGCGGAGGAAGAGGGGTCAAACTATCACGTCTAATCGAGTACAGCAAAATATGCAGGTTCGAATTTTGTCTTGAAAGTCTAGCCATCTTAAAACATTTGACTGTTGAGCTTGATGATAGGTTCCTGCATGTTGTGACTTTTGAAGGTTTACGTTTTATCCTCTTTTGTCATTTGTTCGGTTCAGGTGGTTGATAGTGAGAATGAGATCAACAGTGCGGCAAGAAAGAAAGGGGGCAAACATGTTGCAGATGTTTCTGATCTTGCAGGAGATCTGCTTGTAGCTGTCCATCCCCATTTTAAGCAGAGTTTGAAAGCATCAGTGGAAGTTGAAGAGGAGCTTCAGGCTGACCTTGTGGTGGCAAGTGCTTCAAGGGATGCTGAATGTACTGGCAGTATTGATGGTGATCTGCCCCTGGTTAAGAGGGCCAGAGCATGTTTGGACAGGGGTTCTAGTCTGCCACCAAAGGCAGATAAATATCGAATCCGGAGTAGCATAGCTGATGGAGAGGCTGCACTTCCGCCATCAAAGCGTAGGCAGCGTGCTTTTGAGGCAATGACAGAGTGTGCAGCTGAAGCTGCAGCAGTGCTGGAGGTTCGTGGTGGTAACAAGCTGGAAAGAATGGACGATATATTAGTTGACATACAGCCTAAAGTCCTTTGCCCCGAAGGTGATGGTCCTCAGGCTGGAAAAGGTAATGAAATGAAGATTAATGGTGAGGCGACAAGGCTGCCAGAAGCCTCTAACTCAGAAAATGCTGTCAGCAAAACTGACGAGTTTGATACGACGATGCAGGGTGTGGAGACAAGCTTTGACAAATCCATTACTACACACTCAGGGGTTGCCATGGCAGAGAAGTTAGCACACAATTCACTCGCAGTCCAAGGTGTGAGTGAAAAGGCAGAAACCAAAAAGGCAAGTGATGATGAGGATGGGCCTGCACAGGGCAAGGGCGTATCTGCTATATCACCAAGGAAACTGGGAAGTAGGACGTCCAATTATGGTATTCCAGGAACTCAAGTTAAAGCTGGAAGTGGGGATTCTTTGAGAGGCCATATGGAGAAGTTTGGTCATGGGCCCAAGGCTACATCGAAAAAGTCAGGCTCAAACGCAACACAAGGAAGTGCCTCTGGCCCTGTAGGATCACGGAAACAAGTTGGGAGTGATGGAGACAGACCTGTCCATGAGGCTGCTGGCAAGGAACAGGAAAATCATGCCAAATCGGCATGGTCGGACCGTTGTAGGATTGCTGCTGGTATGTCAAGGATGCTCCTAGAGGCCCCTTCAGAGAGGCAAAAGTCAGCTACAAAATCACGGATGAAAGAGCTGGTCAAGAGCAATGGCGCAACTGGAAGAGCTCGAGTAGACACTATGGGTTCTTCCAAGCTGCAGGCCGAGGTCAATGCTAATAAAGTGAGAGCAGCGTAAGTATTTCTTATGTTTAGTATTTAAACGAACCTGGAATGATTTAACAGTATTACATGGTCTGTACTTGCCTTGATGATATCTTGTTTTGGGCTAAGTGTTGAAGCTGCTAAGGAGGTGAAGCAGAAGCGGCAAGCTCGCGTTGCAGCACCGATACCAAGTTTTTCAAACGTCATGGAGGTGGAAAAGTTTCCAGCTGGCTTCATATCAAGCCCATCCCCTGGTGGGGGCTCCTTGTTGAGTTCACCGGTACAAGTTTTATCTGCTGTCCCAACAGAGGATTCCCAGAGGATTGGAGCTCCAGTTAGTATTCTGGAATCATCTGGAATCTCTGGAGAAGAGGCAAGGATTGGTTCGGGTGAGCTGGCAAGTTCAAGGGATCTGTCTTCTGCTGGGGATACTGAAGTATCTATTGCTCGGGACACGTTTGAAGGAATGCTGGAAACGTTATCACGGACAAAGGAGAGCATTGCCCGAGCTACGCGCCATGCCCTTGAATGTGCAAACTTTGGGATTGCTAGCCAGGTATAACTTATTGGATTATGATTTTATCATGCTTTGTCGTGCAATTTCTGAGCCATTGTATGGTAATCGAAGAATGGGATGAAAAGTTTTCATGTTGTAGCAGCTACTGCAGACGACATTTTACCTAGGGGGAATTGCTGTTATGGTTTGGTAATTTGCTGTATGGAATGCTGTTTGTCTACAATGCCTCAATGGTTGTCTGGTATGCTTCTCATATCTGGTGCTGTATTGTGTGAGATTGAGTGGACCTTTCTTCAGATAATACATGCTTCCCATCTAGCCCAACGCATCCAGCTGGGATGTTATGATGTGCTGATTGAATGGCTGACTACCGCCAGGGCTCATGTGGCATTCGAACAACTGAGGAAAATGCTGGCTAGACGCTTGTTTTGTCTGTGAAAAGAACTTCTGGAAAAATCAACCATACAAATCAGCAATCCGAAAGGTGCTGATCATGGAAAAAGAAACAAAACCTGGTTGTCAGAAAGAAAAACCAGCCTGTTTTCAGAGAACCCAGCTCACTGCCTAGGGAGTCTTTGTAAAAGGGGCTAACAACCAAGGTGGTGGTTTATATCCAGCGAACCCCTCTGGTGGGGTAAGGACGTAAAAGATGCCTGCAAGCCAAGCCTTGCAAAAGGGCTCCCACCTTTTGATGGTCGCTCTACAACATGGAGCCCCGCGCTTCCAAATGGCGCATAGGGTGAACATAATGTCCTGCCAGATGGCGACAAGGGTGGCTGTTAACGTGATGGCTTCCCATCACCAGACTGGTGGGCAATCAACTAGTGATGTTGGACACCATCTCCCATACGGTCTTTTAGTGAAAGTAGAGGGTGCATGTGGAAGGTGACATCATATACCTCAATCTTGGAAACGTGCTGGCTCTGGATCTTGTAAACTGGAGAGGTTGGATTGATGGAGAAAGTGTGACCCCCCTTTGTAAGCCACGCCACCATCCCTAAGTGAAGTCTCACTGCATACGTTGTGTGCTGGCCACAATCTTGAGAGCTATGCTAGGCATCCCCAAAGCAGTAAGTAATCGTCTCTAACACAGGCGTCTGTACAGTGATGGCAGCTGGCATCCACTGCCACCGTTTGGTACTTCTCCCAAGAAATAAAATAGATTGACTATGGTCAAATAATGTTGACTTTGGTTAACTAGAACAAGCTTTGTTTTATTTTAGAACTGTGGGGACGCTCACGAGGGATAGGATTAGTCTAAGAACTAGGAATTCATGCATTTGGCTAACCCCTAATGGGTTAAAGTGTTGGTGTTTGGTTAATTAATGCGTAGAACTTGGAAGACTGCAAAAAAGGCTCATAATTGACAGAGCAAGTGCCAATAAGTAGGTCCCGTAAGGCAAAAAGCACTTGGAGCTCCTAGAAGATGGCGTCCTTTAATGAGCCCCCCTGGGGTTCTGAAAAGGCCATTAAAGCTTCCCTAAAGTGGGCAAGAGCAGAAAAGCTAAGCTTTTTGTAAAAAATAGCTTTAGAAAGCAGGTCTAGCTTTTTGCCAGGCCAAGTCTATAAAAGAAGAGCCTCAAAGCTCCAAGATCATTCAAGAGTTGTACTTAGCTTCATGCTCTTCTCAGAGCCAGTTGTACAAAGTTATTTTCTATTGAAATAAGACCTTAGGGGGGAGCCATTCTTTCTGGCCCCTAGTGTTGTCACCTGTGTATGGTCTTTTTCCCTCTTTTCCTAGCTCTCTTTTCTTGCTGCGAATCTCTTCTACTGTCCCTGCATGTTTATCCGATTGCTGTACGGCTGATTCCAGCACCAGATCCTCTATCACTTTGCACGTGCGAGCTGTTTGGAGAGATTCTGCTGGCGAATTGTAGCCACTATTGGGGGCAGCATACTTGCTATGATTTGGATTTCTAGATATCAAACGCGATACCATTATACATTTTCGTCTCTCCATTCGATTGCGGATGGAAAGTGTTGGGACATTTTCAGCTTCGTACCAAAATTATTAAACAAGGCTTGCAAAAAATTTGACGTGAATTTGGAGTCCCTGTCAGATGTGATGGTCGTTGGCAACCCTCTAATGGGATACCAATACTTTATGAACAAACGAGCTACATCTTCAGCGTTGGCCGTCTGTTTGCAGGGAATAAGCATACAATATTTACTAAAGTGACAAACAATAGTAAGATATTGAGTGCCTTCGGATGTTGGAAGTATTCCCACGAAGTCCATACCTATGTCTTGGGGTATTGGCAATGGCATAAGTAAGCCAGCCGCTTTCTTGTGGGAAGCCTTAACCTTTTGGCATATCTGATAATTTTGAACATAGCGGTATACTTCCTTCCGCATCTTTGGCCATTAGAAATAGGGCTCTAACTTCTCCAAAGTACCATTTATACCTCGATGACCACCGGTGAGGGCGTCATGGGCATCATGATGAAGTAGGTGCTGTTTGTCTTTGAGTACACATAATCTTTTCTTATAGGAAAGCCAACCGTTAATGGCCTGGGGCTAGAGTCATGGCTAACTAGAACTGTGTGCCAAACTCTATTGAATCCGTGTATTGTGCCTTCATACTATTAAGATTCTTTCCCTGGATTTCAAGCACATTGGCCTTCTCAATGGTCTGGATTAAGCCTATCCGATTGAGAACGTTGGCACTAGGGTTGTTTTTGTCGGGGACGTATTCCATCATTCCCCCAAACTACTGGAATATTCGACTCCACCGTCGCTGCCGATCACTCCATTGTGAACTAGGCATTGTCTGAAGTCACTTAAGGGCTTGGTGATCTGTCTTGACTGTGAAAGTCCGTCCGTAGAGGAAAGGCTTGCAATGTTTTAATGCCTGGATGACACCGAGTAGCTCTCTATCGTAAACTGAATAGTTCTTTCCGGCATCGTTGAGCTTTTTGCGGTAATATGCCACGGGCCTATCCTCTTGCTGTAAAATTGTTTTGATGGCGACATTGCTAGCATATGTGAATCACCAGAAATGGATCATCCTAAGAGGCGATCTTCATAACTAGTGCTGTTATGGCCAACCGTTGCAAGTCATGGAAGGCCTGCAATGCTTTGCGTGTAACTTGAATTTTTTGTTTGCGTATCTTTACCCCTTTTAATAAATCTGTAAGAGGGGTTGCGTATGTCGAGAATCCATCCATATACGAGTTGTAGGCTTTGATACAAACCCACAAAGGATCAGCTGTCATGGGGATAGCCCACTGGTGATAGCTTGAATCTTCTTTGGATTTAATCGAATCCCTTGAGCACCAATAGATATTGAATTTCCACCAACCCGAACTCACTTTTCTTTGCGTTGAGGTATAGCTGGTTCTCGTGCAATAACTGTAGGGCACATCGCACATCCTTAATATGTTGCTTTGTTGTAGCGGAAAAGATAAGGATATCATCGAGAAAGATGAACATGCACTTCCCAATATAATCTAAAAATACCTGTGACATCATCTTGTTGAACGTCGGTGGTGCATTCTTCAGACCAAATGGCATGATGATGAACTCGTAACGAGCTCGCTCTGTCTGGAAAGTTGTCTTTGGGATATCAGCTTCAAAAATCCGGACTTGGTGGTAGCCACTCTTGAGATCGTTTTTTGAGAAAAAAATTGCACCATTGAGTCTTCCCAAGATCTACTCAATGCAGGGCATAGAAAAGTTGTTGTTGGCTATAAGCTTGTTGAGTGCTCTATAGTCTACACATAATCGTGCGGACTTATCCTTCTTTGCCACAAATAGAATGGGTGCAGTAAATGGCGAAGATGACGGTCTAATAAACCCTGCACGCAACAACTGAGACAATTGTTGCTCTAACTCACCCTCCATAGACTTGGAAAGTCGGTAAGGAAACTTACTTGGAGGTGTGGAGTCCGGAATCAAATCGATGCTATGGTCTTCCGGTCTGTTGGGAGGTAGCTAGGGTGGCAGATCATCCCGAAGCATGATGTCTTGGAACTCTTGGAGTAGATCCACCATGGCTCGTCCCATCAGAGGAGCGTATTGAACTGTAGTGATCTGGCACTGAACATAAACAATTGCACATGCCACGATCTGCTTGAATATGAGATATTAACGGAATCCCTGGTATGCTTAGATCACCGCGTATCACAGTGGGCTCAAGTAAACCTTCCACAATAGTGAAGGTGTCCTGACGCCAATTAGGCGTCGGTACATGCTCACGAAACCACTGAATGAAAGGTGTCATAATAAAATTCCACGTAAAGGTGGCCTTCTGATCTGAAAATGTAAAATGGATGGACTTATGTGTGATGTGTGTGCGCAAGCTGGGTGTGAAGCCATCCATTTCAAGCTCGTGAGGCACAAAAGTCCACCCCACTGTCTTGGCAAGCTAAGAGGAGATGACATCTTCTGAACTCCCATATCGAATAGGATAATGAATTGATGTCCATTAGCTGTGCCATATGCTCGAAGGAGTGCCTTCTTGTGGTCTGAGAGGTCACCCTCCTTCTTACCTTGAAAGACCATTGTGGGGATGGCGTTCAAAGCAGAGAAGACGACATTTGTAGCTGAGGTTGGTGGCGGGGTTGGAAGAGCTAGTACATTGGCGATGGAAGAAGTATGTGCTTTCGCAGCCTTTTCGGTAAGAAACTTAGGATAGTCCTTCTCGTCGTGCCCAGCGATGTGGTGGCAATGAAAGCAGCGATGTTCTTGGTGGTATTGCTTCTATTCGTCAGGCTGTAGATAGCCTCTTGTAATGCCCGCTTTAGTCTTTTCATCTGGAGTCATCTTTGGCTTGGAAGCCTTTGACTAGATGCCTGGCTATCTTTATTTTGGTATTGGTTATCCTTCTTCTGATCCTTACTCATTGTGTTGTTTGACTGCTGCGGGGCCTTGGAATCCTTGTGTTGACTAGAAGCCTCGATGTCTTTATTTTGATATTGGTTATCGTTCTTCTGATCCTTACCCGTTGTGTTGTTTGACTGCTGCAAGGCTTTGGAATCCTTGTGGACGTGCTTGGGCTTTCCCCCGTTCAGCATCATCTCTTATTCTGGGCGAGAGTCAGCGCCTGCTCGTAATCGGGCTATGAAGAGGAGAAAGAATACCAGAAAGAATCTTGCTCCAGAAGTGATGGCAAATCTTCTAGAGCATAATCGGGTCCTCCTACAGCAACTCGAAGAACATTCATCCCAAGGTGGACCATACAAAACAACGTCTGGAGCGTTGGAAGAAAGACGAACCATAGATTTTGAAAAACTGCTCTCAGTGATGCGTGAGGAACGCAGGAACGAGGAGGCACTGCGGCCTGCAGAGCTCGCCCAAGTAGAGAGGCAACAAAAGTTAAATCGAGAGGCGATGCTTCTCTAACACAAACAGATGTTAGCCACTATGCAGGCAAGTTTGAGCGCGGCAACTGTCATTGCCATAGCTTCGTCGTCGACAAATGTAACACCACTCACCCGGTCCACTCCAAATTTTGTTAAGAATGATGGTAAGTGTAACCATTCAGCTAGTCTTCAATTCATTCATCAGTTTGTAGCTCATTTTATAACACTCTTCGAGAGAGCACGGAAACACACTTCTGAAGAGTACACTCTGCACACGTATTGCAGACCCAAAGACCTGAGAGGCACCGCCAAACCAATACCAAGACCTGAGAGGCACCGCCAAACCAATACCTGAGAGGCACTTCTGCAAGGCAAGGAAGAGGCTCGTGCTGTCCACCGGGAAACAGGGTTACTGAGTGAGTGAGAGAGTGAAAGCTAGGAGTAATAGATTCTAAAGAGAGCTGAGAGATGGCTGAAATATAGAGCTGAGAAGTGATCTGAGCAAACTGTAAAAAGTAACTGAAAAGAGCTGCTGAAATAGTACCCAAACCTTACTCTATTTGCTGGTCCAACAGCGTGCTGATGTGCGTGTACTTCTCTCACAAATGGCTGAACTGATGGCCAAGGGATGGAGGCTGATCAGGGCCAGAAAAGGGAAGGCACAGAGGCTGCTCCGAGGGCTGAAGGTAGGCTGAAGGAGTGCTGAAGGCTGGAGGGCTATTGAGTGAGGAAAGAGGCTGCCAAGGGCCCCTTTTATAGGGCTGGCTGTGAAACCGGCCTTCAGTTTCCTAAAGGGCAGTAGACCATAACTTGCATTGCATATTCATTATTCACAGCCACATTGCATCATTTCCAACCACTTAACTTTAAACAATACCACTTAGAAACAACCGGAGAAATAACTGGATGGAGGCTAGAGTGCCCCTACAGCTCAATGAAACCAAGTACAAGACACCACACTGGCCCCAAACACTTGGCGCCCCTTCCGGTATTTATTTATTTCTTTAGGAATAAAATTGGTACATACAACAAGGGCTCTCCCTTGTGCTCTGCCCCACGGGCAATTCCACAGTCCAAGCCAAACCTTGGCTATAACCTGCGTTCCATCCTAGTGCACACACTAGCACCCAAGTGCCAAGGCAAAGCTAAGGCATTCACCATTTGTCCATGACCAACTGTAAAAGTATCCAAGCATTCCACAAAGACTGTAACCAACTGTTAATGACCAGGCATCCAGACACTTCCCAAAAATCTCCAAATGCAATCACATGAAAGGATAGCGACAAGGGAACTCAAACCAGCTTCAATTGACTTCAATCCGGCTCCGAAACACCTCCAAAAGCAACACATCCAATGTTGAGGCTAGCAAGAGGAACTGGCAGCTAGGAGAGGAGAGGGAAGAGAGAGATAACGAGCTGGAATCAGAGAGGGAGAAAGAGCAAGAGGATCACGGGCAAGAAAGAGAAGCTGAGCAGGCCGTACAGCAAGGGAAAGGGGCCGCACAACAGTGAATAAGCGTCCCGTACAGCAGCCTTTGGAATCCGTGCAACAGCAGCAGCATTAATGGCGTCCGTACAGCCAGCAAATAAAGCCAGTACAGCCAGCAAAATCACTTGTACTAGCAGGAAAACCATCCGTACAGTCCGCCTTGGATCCCGTACAACAACACGTGAAAAGTCCGTACAATCAGCCTGGAAAAGCATGCATCTGTCCGTACAGCCAGCAATAAGGACCTCATACAACAGTGTTGAAAGGACCGTACAGCAGGTACATACTCTTCAATGCAGTTCCTGCAGTCCGTACAGCCGTATGGACTGCCTCGAGATGTGTGCAGGCCAAGAAATGCAAGGAGTCAAGCCTTCCTTGGAATTCGTATGGCGTGCCCCTTCACCTCGGGATGCGTGAAGAAAGAATAATCCAAAAAGAAAACGTACCTTAGCCTTGGAAGGAGAGGAAGAGGGTAGGTGTGCATGAGGGAATGCCACGTGGCCCCCTCATTAAAGCTCTAACCCTTGCAAACCAATGGAACATTGGTTTGCCCCTCACATTAAAATCCTAATGAAACATTGGTTTCCTTGGGCCTAACTTTAAGACCCCTCTAAACCTTGCCTTGCCCCTAGCAAGTAGGCCTAGTGTGTGCACCTAGGGACTTCTGGGAAGTCTCTTCCCCTAGGCTAGCCCTCTAAGCCAAAGTAAGTCACGGTTCATAACTTCACATCCCCGTGACATACCCTCCTCTTGAAACAGCAAAGTATCAAGTTTGCTGCTATAAACATAAACCTCCAGCAATGATGATATGGTCTAGGAGAGCGCGCGTGTCCATCCATATATCAATGCATCATCAATGTGGAGTGACTAGTACACTCATCATAGAAGTCCCGTAGCAGATGTATTGTCAGCAAACAATACCTCGGGTGAGACATATAGTGTCACCAAGCGACTTTTAGATACCGTGAGCCTGTCTGTTGATAAGGGGGTGGAGGAACTACCCCCCTCTTGAGCATCAGGCAATGGTCTAGACCTATGCTCTACTGAGCCTGAAGGAGCTACAACAGAAGTCAGCTCAAAGCACAACAACTGAGTGGACCACACCACTCTGACTGAAATCTGCTACTTCACTTGCCTCCAATAATTTGAACCACACACATATCACAGTAATGGATCCTAGGAACATAGATCCCGGTACTCGAAATCCTTTCAGACTTGCATCACCGCAAGCTGAATCGGTTCAGCCGATCTATGCTAGACTTGGATCCTTGTCTCATGGTTCAAATAAAAAACCGACTAGCATGTACTAAATGGATTTAGTGCTCGAGCCATGCCGGGCAACAAGAGCATCCAAAACAGGCATGTGATACATGGATGTGCTGCTCTAGCCATGCCGGGCAACAAGAGCAATCCAACAGTAACAAGGACTACTTATTCTGCAATTTACCATTCAGCCTAGAAGAGGAGACTCTCCATCTTCTGACTGATACAAAAATCAACAAAACTAGCAGGGAAGAACCATCCTGCAAATTACCATGCAAAGCTAGCAGGGAATAAACATCCTGCAAATAACAAAGCAGCCTAGAAAGAGGAGACTCTCCAATTTCTGGCTGTTACAATTAATCATACCAATATTACTGCTTTCCACCAAAGGAAAACAAATCTCCTAGCGCACGTGGCTGTCCTTTTTCGCTTCTTGTGCTCCCATAGGTTGTTTCCATTTACGATTGGGGCAATCTTTGGCCTGATGGCCCTCTTCTTTGCAAAGGAAACACTTTCCAGCTTCAAATAGGGCTTGCCGTTCCTCAGGAGACAATCTCTCTTTGGTACTGGGCTTACTATTAGGTCGTTGGTCCACATCAAACTTGACTTTGGTTGTCTTGGCAAATTCCCTTTTCGTGAAAGAGTCATCCTGCTGCTTACCTTTGAATCCTGGAGTCATCCCTTGCATGAGTGCATAGGCTGTAGTAGCATTCTCAATCAGTTGAGATATGTTGGAGACCTTTGTCTTGGTGCAATAGTCACGAAGCTCCTTTGGCAGCCCACAACAATACTTTTCCACTTGCTCAGACAATGATACGGTCCTATACGAGCTGACTGACAATAAGGCCTCCCAGAACTTTTTGTTATATTCTTCAAGGTTCTTACAGTTTGCAGCATCCAGCTTATGCCATGCTGTCATTATATCCACTTCAAAAGTGGTGGTGAGCCAAGCAGATGAGAAAACTTGCCTGAACTCAATCCAAGTGTTAAGGGATTTACCCTTCAAAAGCAAATTTGTCCACCATGGGAGTGCGTTACCCTTCAAGAAGGTGGCTGCCTTTCGTACCTTGGAAGACTCTGTGAAATGACCACCGGAATAGGCAGCATCAAACTATTGCACAAATGTCAGAGCCTTCAATGTATCCTGTATCCCATTGAAGGTTTCAAACTTCACAACTGCCCCTCCCTCCTTATAATCTTTCAGCTTACCTTTGGGAGTAAGATTATCATAAACCGGGGGCTGTAAATATGGTGGAGGCATCGTGGATCCCATATTCTGTACCATATCGCCTGTGCCCATGGTGGGGTTGACCATTCCAGATCCCGTTCCTTGCATCTGTGGCACACTCCAAGTGTTGCTTATCATTCCTGGCATGCCTGTCTGCATACCGGGCTGCATCCCTATGTTTGCATACATCATATTGGCATTTGCAGGGGGCATTCCACCCTCCATATGCTGCTGCAAATTCTGCATTCCTGGCTGGAAACTACCCAAGTATGTACCAGGCATACCAAGCCCTTCGGTGGGCTGTCCCACCATTGACTGAAAAACCGATCCTCAGCCAAAATATCCTGGATGCTTCATGGGCTAGGAAGGACTTGCTGTCCTTGATTAAGTGAATGAAAAGTATTGACATTACCCGCTACAGGGGTGACTGTGGGCATCTCTGGTGTCTGTCTACTGAAAGATACACGCCTGTGAGTCGTCTTATGCTTTGTATGCTTCTTCTCAGCTGTCTTTTTGCTTTCAGGGGGAGCATTACCACCAGGATAAGCTTGCATAATCTCCATGAAAGTCTGTTGCAGCTGTGACAGGGCTCCCACTGCACTTTGCATTTGTAACTGAAAAAGGGCATTGGGATCAAGCTCCTCTGCCTCATTTAACTCGTCCTGCGAATCCTCAGTGGCATGCTCAGAAGAAACATGCTGTCCCTCATCATTTTGCTCTTCTTCACCCTCACTGGTGTTGTGCTCCATCTCAAAGCTGTCTGCTTCTTGTTTGGAGATAGTCAGTGATCTCTTGCGGTGCAACATGATTGTTGATGATATGGCTGTAACAAAAATGCAATGGGGCTTTCTTCACCCCACACTCCCAGGGCTCACCTTTGTAGGAAGATGATGATATCCCGGCAATGGAACCACTGAAACCGGCCTTCAGTTTCCTAAAGGGCAGTAGACCATAAGTTGCATTGCATATTCATTATTCACAGCCACATTGCATCATTTCCAACCACTTAACTTTAAACAATACCACTTAGAAACAGCTGGAGAAATAACTGGATGGAGGCTAGAGTGCCCCTCCTCAATGAAACCAAGTACAAGACACCACACTGGCCCCAAACACTTGGCGCCCCTTCCGGTATTTATTTATTTCTTTAGGAATAAAATTGGTACATACAACAAGGGCTCTCCCTTGTGCTCTGCCCCACGGGCAATTCCACAGTCCAAGCCAAACCTTTGCTATAACCTGCGTTCCATCCTAGTGCACACACTAGCACCCAAGTGCCAAGGCAAAGCTAAGGCATTCACCATTTGTCCATGACCAACTGTAAAAGTATCCAAGCATTCCACAAAGACTGTAACCAACTGTTAATGACCAGGCATCCAGACACTTCCCAAAAATCTCCAAATGCAATCACATGAAAGGATAGCGACAAGGGAACTCAAACCAGCTTCAATTGACTTCAATCCGGCTCCGAAACACCTCCAAAAGCAACACATCCAATGTTGAGGCTAGCAAGAGGAACTGGCAGCTAGGAGAGGAGAGGGAAGAGAGAGATAACGAACTGGAATCAGAGAGGGAGAAAGAGCAAGAGGATCACGGGCAAGAAAGAGAAGCTGAGCAGGCCGTACAGCAAGGGAAAGGGGCCGCACAACAGTGAATAAGCGTCCCGTACAGCAGCCTTTGGAATCCGTGCAACAGCAGCAGCATTAATGGCGTCCGTACAGCCAGCAAATAAAGCCAGTACAGCCAGCAAAATCACTCGTACTAGCAGGAAAACCATCCGTACAGTCCGCCTTGGATCCCGTACAACAACACGTGAAAAGTCCGTACAATCAGCCTGGAAAAGCATGCATCTGTCCGTACAGCCAGCAATAAGGACCTCATACAACAGCGTTGAAAGGACCGTACAGCAGGTACATACTCTTCAATGCAGTTCCTGCAGTCCGTACAGCCGTACGGACTGCCTCGAGATGTGTGCAGGCCAAGAAATGCAAGGAGTCAAGCCTTCCTTGGAATTCGTATGGCGTGCCCCTTCACCTCGGGATGCGTGAAGAAAGAATAATCCAAAAAGAAAACGTACCTTAGCCTTGGAAGGAGAGAAAGAGGGTAGGTGTGCATGAGGGAATGCCACGTGGGCCCTGCATTAAAGCTCTAACCCTTGCAAACCAATGGAACATTGGTTTGCCCCTCACATTAAAATCCTAACCCCTTCTAACCAATGAAACATTGGTTTCCTTGGGCCTAACTTTAAGACCCCTCTAAACCTTGCCTTGCCCCTAGCAAGTAGGCCTAGTGTGTGCACCTAGGGACTTCTGGGAAGTGTCTCTTCCCCTGGGCTAGCCCCCTAAGCCAAAGTAAGTCACGGTTCATAACTTCACGTCCGTGTGACAGGCTGGGCCAACCAGCAGGCTGTAAACAGCCGACTGAGTCAGCTGTTTTACAGACTGGTTGGCTTGGTTCCAACCTATAAAAGCCCCCGTCTGGCCCATTTTGGGCAGGCTCTCTAGGCTATGACCTAGACCTAACTAAGCCCTAAGATGGAAACACTATCCTATTGTTCTCCAGTGGGTACCAGCGAACAAGACTTGACTGTTTGACTTGACCTAAGGCTTAGAGACTGGCTTACGTAGCTTGTGCTTGACTATCCCTGGACAACGGCTCACAAAGGGGTCGCATCATACGACAAAATGTCATATTAGGGAACTATTACGCACTTGTTGATGTAGCCAGTGTGCCATATTGCACCTAAGTGCATGGGTGCATGTGATACTGCCTCCGGGGCTCCAAAATCTTCTGTGGGTTTGTGTGCGTCTACCCACCCTCGTCTCTCAAACGCTGAAGTTGTGTCCCTGCTAAGCACGGTCTAGTAGTCTGGAAGAACTGTTGGGTCATCTTGACCCCTTGTTGGACCTACGGAGCCCTAGGGGAGTGATAGGAGAGCCCAACGCGCCAGATCTCCGTGGCTTAAAGGTCCAGCCTTGCACTCTCGTACCGGTGTGCTACCCACTGTGAGGCTGGAGCTTTCTGCCTAAGGTGCTCTATAGAGGTCAAGTCCCATCTAAAAGGTCTCTCATTCTCTTGCAAGGAGTGTCGCTTCTGAAGAGCATGGGATTTGAAGCTCCTCGATGTACACACAGACACATGCGCACACACACACACACGTGTGTGTGGGGATTGCTGGAGTTTCAGCTACTCTGATTGCTTTTGGAACAACTCCTACTCCAACTGGTGGAACTGATGTTGCTGCTGTTGGACCTGTGTGTGTGTGTGTGTGTGTGTGTGTGCGCAGTGGGTTTTTGTATAGTGTGTGTGTGTGTGGTGTTTGAGACGTGTGAGAGAGAGAGGTCGTGTAGCCCTTGCTCCAGCCCTCCCATCAGCTCCTTAGACTCCTTTGGCAAGCCCGTCTGCCTCAGCTACCTGCTGCTCCACATCAGCGACCAAAAACCGATTGTTTGGGGTCCTGAATCCCTGTCGTACAGATCTGCCACAGCTCCGTACAGTTTCGTACAGGTGTACGGACCTGTACGGCCTTTCCCACCTTGTTCAGGCTGCTACTGCCGGCTCATTCTCTGCTCTTGGGTGGTGGTTGTACCGGATTTGCTCACAGGATGCCTCTACACGCTGGTTCTGAGGGTACCTTCTTCTTGGGTTCCATCTTCTTTAGAAGATATGGCTGAATACTCTTATGAAAAAACTTTTCAAAAGGATCAATCGGTTCAATGCAAAAAGCAAAAGCAGGTTGAGGGTCAGCATGACCCCGTGCATGATTCTGTTGAAGCACAATTGGTTTATGATGTCATGCACGAAGGATTTGTAGACACAAGGAAAGAGTGGAAAGACTCTGTTCCATCGGTTGGTCTCATGGTTGAAGTGGATGAAATTGTGGATCCAGTTATAGAATATGCCAAAAATGCAGTTATTTTATTTTTCCCAGGTCGGATGCCACCTATTGCAGAGGTAGGCAATTGGTTGACCCGCACATTGGCTGGCTCGTTTGTTCGTAAGGTACACTATGCAGCCAGAGGCTTTTTTGAGGTCATTATGGTAGATGAGATTCACAGGCAAATGCTTTTGGAACATTCGCCACTCTTTTTTGGCCAACAAATGGTGCACGTTTTGCCATGGTCCCCCACAAGGGATTATCAAGCTCTGATTCGACACTGATGTCCGGTTTGGGTTGAAGTTGTAGACTTTTCGCAATGCATGGCTTCACTCTTGCCTAAAATTGCAGCGACTTTAGGCAAAGTGGTTTGCCCACCGCGGCCTAATGGCAACTCTAATCGATTTTGCATGCTCTGGGATACTGATGATCCTACACCGGAGTCTTATTCAGTCACGGTAAACAATGTTGACATGGGAAGTGCATTCTATAAATTGAAATGGGGACTATTTGCAGGGGCTTGTTTTGAATGTAAAAAATTTGGGCACATGGCTTCGTAGTGTCCAATGAATCAGCACAAAATGCCTCCTACTACTTTGTCTGCTGAGATGCCCAATAAGGATGCTCCTGCCTCTATTGGGAATAAAAATAAAGGTAATAGACAATTTCTTGTGAATCAAGATAAAGGCAAAGCCCCAGTGGTTTCAAATGGGACTCCTTCTTCCCCTTTGCTTCCTGCTATTCAACCCTCAGCAAAAGGACCAAAAACTCCAATTGATGGATGGCAAAGTCCAAGAAAAGCTATTTGTGTTCGACGACCTCCACCCTCTCGCACTTGGAATGGTGCATCTTCTAGTGGAAACTCTCCAGAGGTCAACTCAGGAATTGGAATCACATGGGCTGCAGTGATAGCTAGCAGAGCCCTCTTCCCTGAAGAAGAGGTTGCTGCATTGCTATCCACTCCTTAGGCGGATGTTTCTTCCCAGGGAAGAGGCCTTGACCCTGAGGTAGAAATGCAGGGTTGACATAGCAGAATACGGAGTACGGACGACGTCAGCAGAGCACGGAGTACGGACGGCGGAGTACGGACGACGTACGAAGTACGGGCATCGTACGAAATACGGGCGGTGTACGGACAGCGGACGACGTACGGATAGCAGGTACGGGTGCAGGACTGTGCAGATCTGGCGTGACAGCAGGTGAGTAACAGCAGGACTGCGCAGATCTGGCGCTCAGATCTGTGGCTGAACTGCACAGATCTGGAGCGCAGATCTGGCGCAGATCTGAAGCGGGATACACACAGATCTGGCGTACACACAGATCTGGAATACACACAGATCTGGCGCGCAGATCTGGAGCACAATGACGGGGCAGAAAGAGGGGAAAATATGAAGAGGGAGAAATCTGAGAAGAGGGGCAGATCTGCAGCGGGGGAGAGATCTGAGAAGAGGAAGACTGAGGGGAGAGAAGAGGGATCAACCTAGCTTTGATACCATGTTGGAATATGGAAAAAGAACTAGAACTAGAAACTGGAAATGAAATGACAAGACTGAAAGACAAGAAATACCTTGAGAAGAGTGTAGACAAGACACAAGCTAGACTGATTGATTACAATGATGTGACCCATTGAATGTATGGGCCAAAGTACAAGACATAAAGCAAGAGTGCTTATGGGATAATTGTAGAAGTGCCACATGGCACACACTCAAGACATAAAGACTAGACTGAAGCAAATAGAATGAGTGAGAGAGAGCAAGAGAGAGTGAGAGAGAAGGAGGCTTGGAAGCTGAAGACGTAGTTGCAATAGAATAGTGAGTACAACACACTAAAGGAAAAAGATAAGGTTTTGTCCTAGTGACAAAACCTTAGTAGTCACTAACCATAGTTAGTAAACTAACTGCAGTTAGGGGGAAAAACCTCTTAATGAGGGAAAAGTGCCCCTAAGCTTATTATATTACATTGGTCACTGCTGAATTATGTCTATAATTCTAACACCCCCTTGTAGTGCCAATGTCATGTACAAGGCTAATCAATCACCAAACGGATATAAGTTCAGGGCACTGCGAAATGCCTCAAACTTTTCACGTGGTAGTGCTTTGGTGAAAATATCTGCAACGTTGTCATGTGTGGACACAAAGATCATACTAATCTCTCCTGCATGCAACTTCTCTCTGACGTAGTGATAGTGAACCTCAATGTGTTTCGTGCGAGCATGAAACACTGGATTCTTTGCCACTGCAATGGCACTCTGACTATCAGTGAGAATTGGAGAGGGACCCTCCAAAGACAGACGAAGATCAGCAAATAGACGTCACAGCGAAACACATTCAACTGCTGCTGTGAAAGCTGCCCTGTACTCAGCTTCACATGATGAGGTAGCCACTGTAGATTGTTTCTTGCTCAGCCATGAAATACAAGATTTACCCAGAAAGAAACAATTGCCACTAGTGGACTGCCTAGTGTCATAATCACCAGCCCAATCTGAATCACTGTAGGCATACATCTGCAAGTCACCCCCCTGGGAAATAGTAAGCCAAAAGACTTTGTGCCCTGCAAATAACGGAAGATGCGCTTAACTGCCTGCCAATGCATAGTTTTTGGGCTGTATCTGCTCACCTGAGATACTGCAAACTGAATATCAGGTCTAGTGTTGCAGAGATATATGAGGCATCCAACAGCCTGACTGTAAAGTGTGGCATCAACTAATTCTCCCGCATCATGCATTGTGAGTTTCAGCCCTGGTTCCATAGGAGTGGATATGGGCTTACACTCTTGCATGTTAAATCTGTCCAAGAGTTTCTGAACATACTTGGACTGAGACATAACAGTGCCACGTCTCTCATGAGAGAACTGGATCCCCAAATAAAAGTGAAGCAGCCCCAAATCTGACATGTCGAAGTTGGTCTGCAAATCAGCTTTGAAATCTGCAATTTTTTCTTCATTGGACCCTGTGAGCAGTAAGTCATCGACATAAAGAAGGATGACTAATATTTCCCCCCCATCCATCTTGATGTAGAGGGTGCTCTCAGTAGGACTATTGTGCAGCCCCTTGCTGGTCAAAAAGGCATGTATCTTGGCATACCATGCACGAGGGGCCTGTTTCAGCCCATATAAAGCTTTATTGAGCTTGCATACTTGAAGTGCATTTGCTGTAATTTCAAAGCCCGGAGGGTGGTCTGACATACACCTCTTCCAGCAAGTCCCCATTCAAGAAGGCTGTTTTTATGTCCAACTGATGAACATTCCACTCAAAATGTGCAGCCATTGCAATTACTGATCGGATGGTGGTCATCCGGGATGTAGGAGCGAATGTCTCCTCATAATCTATGCCCTTTTTCTGAGCATAGCACTTAGCAACCAGCCTGGCCTTATATCTGTCAATGGAGCCATCTGGCTTCCGTTTGACTTTAAATACCCATCGTGTGCCAATGGCATGTTTACCCTGTGGCAAGTCCACAACATCCCAAGTCTGATTTTTTGCAATGGACTGCAACTCATCGTGCATGGCATTCATCCAATGCACATTACCTTTTGCCTCTTCAAATGTGGCAGGCTCCTCCTCATCAAGGAGAGTACCTGCATATGCTGATTCCACTGAATTAGCACCTTCCATGTGCCTTGCTGCACTGCGAGTCCTGCCAGGTAACGGAGCATCAAGTTTACTCTCCCTGAGAGTCTGTAACAGCCAGTTTGGGACTGTTTTTGCTGCATGTATGTCTGCAATTTCTTGCTGCACCACCTGTTCCACTGCCTGTGGAGGGGGCAAGACATCCTGTGGCGGAACTGAAGCATTTGGAGGTTGCTGTAAATTCTGATTTGGATCAGAAAAATCAGCAGGGGAACCCAAAGCAATGGGTAGCAACCCTTCAAAGACATCCTCTGAAGACGAAGGCATTTGAAATTCAGCCTGAGTGTGAGCTGAATTTTCAGAAAATATCACATCTCTACTTACAATGATTTTGCGTGTAGCAGGATTGTAGAGACGGTACCCCTTGCTTTCTGCACTGTATCCAACAAATATGCATTTGATGGCTTTATCTGACAATTTGTGCCTAAATTCAACTGGCACATGTGCATAGGCAAGGCATCCAAAGACTCGGAAGTGATCCACTGAAGGCTTCCTGTCATTCCAGACCTCAAAAGGAGTTTTTGTTTTTAAAGCCTTAGTGGGAGCCCTGTTCAAAATGTAATTGGCACACATTAAACCCTCTAGCTAGAATTTATGAGGCATGTGTTTGCTTTTCAGCATACATCTGTCCATCTCCATGAGGGTTCTATTTTTCATCTCAGCTTTGCCATTTTGCTGAGGGGTCAGCTTGACTGTGAGTTGATGCACAATACCCTTTTGCTTGAGAAAAGCATCAAATTCTGCAGATAGGTATTCCCCACCTCTATCCGTGCGTAATGTCTGTGTCCTGAGTCCGGTTTCATTTTCAACCATGGCTGAAAAGTGTTTAAACACCGTGAACACTTCAGATTTCTTTTTCAGCCCATAAACCCAAGTAAAATTGGAGTAGTCATCAATGAATGTGACAAAGTAGAGATGACCACCCAATGACGGAGTCCTCATGGGACCACAGACATCACTGTGTATAAGCTGCAATTTGCGAACAGCTTTAACTGAACCATCCTTCTTGAAGGGGAATCTATGCATTTTACCTAAAATGCACCCTTCACAGGCATGTGGAGGAGGTATCTCAAGAGGTGGCAATGCATCAACCATTGAAAATTTCTGAAGTGTCATTAAGCTGTTGTAATGCATGTGGCCATATCTGGCATGCCATAATTCTGCATTTTGCATGGCAGCTGTAGGGGTAGACATTGCCAGAGCATGGGCTGCTCTTTTCTCAAAAATATCAAGCTGAAAAAGCCCACGCAGTAGAGTACCAGATAACTTTAAGGCATAGTTAGCTTCCCTGTCTCGGACAGCACATTTGTCATCCTCAAAGATGACTTGAAATCCCCCTCTGTTAAGAGTGGACACTGAAAGAAGATTTTTGGTTATGCCAGGCACATATAAGACATCTGAAAGTCTGAAAATTGAGCCATCAATTGCAGTGAGCTCAACCTCTCCTGTGCCACGTACTGTATATGAGGAGTTGTTGGCACAAGTGACTTTCTTACCAACGGGAGGTGGATGCAAGGAAGTAAAAAGACACTTCCTAGAAGTGATATGCTTGGATGCACCGCTGTCAAAATACCATGTGTTCAGTGTTTCATTAACACTGAAAGCAGATGCATCTGTAGAAGAGTCAAAGCTGCAAGTCAAAAATGCATATGTATCATCACTGCAAGAGACTGTACTATCCCGAGCATCTGGAACAGCCAACCTAGAGTCTGAAATGCAAGATAAAAAGGCATAATCCTGTCCAACAAAGTTGGCTGCAGCATCCCCACTGTCAGATGCATGAGGGGCTGAATCTGAAACAGCGATACCTGAGTTGTTTTTCTTTTCTTTTGCAATCCTTTTCTTGCATTCTGCTATGTGATGACCTGGCTTTTTGCAGTAGTGACAAAAACCGTTCTTTTTGGGTTTGCTCTGATACCAAATGAAGCAAATAGAATGAGTGAGAGAGAGCAAGAGAGAGTGAGAGAGAAGGAGGCTTGGAAGCTGAAGACGTAGTTGCAATAGAATAGTGAGTACAACACACTAAAGGAAAAAGATAAGGTTTTGTCCTAGTGACAAAACCTTAGTAGTCACTAACCATAGTTAGTGAACTAACTGCAGTTAGGGGAAAAAACCTCTTAATGAGGGAAAAGTGCCCCTAACTAGCTTATTATATTACATTGGTCACTGCTGAATTATGTCTATAATTCTAACATAGACATAGACTTAGACTTAGACTTAGACTTAGACAAATGTAGACTAGGAAATAGTACACTTAGTGTGCACTTATCTCCAACAGAGGCTATCTTTTCATGATATGCCAGATGATAGACTGCCTCAAAGGCGACATCTGATTGTGAACAATAGCTTTTTTGCAGCATGTTGCTTTCAAGGCAATGGTTACTGAAGCCTATCAATCGCTGTCTTCTCAGAGCCATTTTGATATTGATAATGCATGGGATTCTTTTGTTTCCAAAATGCAAGTTGTAATCAGTGGCAAGTCTTACATGAAGACTCTGAGGGAAACTGTTGCTCATGCTAAATTAACTTTCCAAGACCTCACTGAACTCAGTCACTTTCGTCCTTTGTCCTTGCATGAGCAAACAATACTATGCCAGGCTAAACATTGTCTCCAAATCAATGATCAAAGGAAACTATGCCAGGCTAAACAATACTATGCCAGGCTAAACATTGTCTCCAAATCAATGATCAAAGGAAACTTGCTAAATGGGAGACCAGAGCAAGACAAAGAGCTTTCACAGATAAAGGCTGTTCTTCCAAGCATTTTTTTAAAAGCTTGCATCAGAAGAGATTAAAAACAAACATTTGCAAGGTGCTTATGCATGATGGTTCATGGACTACATCACAGTCATAGCTTGCTTCTGTCTGTGTACATTTCTCTCAGCAATTTGGTTATGCAGATCCTCCCTCGCAGCAGGTTTTGTCTGCAAGAAATTTACTTTTATAGTATTATCTACTACTCAAGCTTTGGAATTGGAGGAACCTTTTATTGAAAGAGAATTGTCAGATGCAATCAAATCCTGTAGTAGATGGAAATCTCCAAGATGGGATGGCCTTACAGTTGAGTTTTTTAAAGAATATTGGCCTCTTTTGAAGCACACTTTGCTGCATATGGTGAATTTTGCTTGGCAAAATCAGAAAATGCCAGACACATGGAAGAGAGGTCTTATTAAACTCCTTCCAAAAAAGCAAATCTGTGAATCTTTGGTTGATTGGAGACCTATCACACTTATGCCAATCATTTACAAATTTACTACCAAAATGATGGTTGATCGAATAAAAGGCTATTTGCATGATGGGTTGCATCCTGCGCAATATGGTTTTGTTCCTCGTAGGCATATCACGGACAACATTGCTAATGCCTATGTTGGAATAGAATATGCCAAATATATGCAGCAGGATGTTTTGCTATTGCAAGTTGATATTGCGAAAGCTTTTGATACTGTTCAGTGGGACTTTATTTCACAAGCGATGCAGGCCTTGGGATTTGGCACAAAAATGCAACAAGTTATCAATTGGCTATATCAAGATAGTAAAGCTGAATGTATACTTTCACGGGATATTTCTACAACCTGGACTCTTGGTTCTGTTCGGCAAGGCTGTCCCCTCAGTGCTTTACTATTTGCCATAGCCACTCATCCAATGCTTCAATATATGGGCTACCTTTTGGACACTGACATGTTGCATGGATTGGAAATTCCTGGCAACTGTAGCATGATCGCTCAAGCATATGCTGATGATTCTTTCTTTATCCCGAAAAATACTCAGAGCGATCTCTCTTTGATTATGCAGGCCCTTTCCATATGGCTTAGTTGTTGGTTTTCATGTGAATTTTTAGAAATCCAAGCTATTGCCGTTGCATGCTAAAGACTGGCATAGTCTTTTATGGCCTAGGGAAATTGTTCTACCTTCTCAATTGATTTGACATCTTGGCTATCCTTTAGGTTGGGGACTCACTCGTTCTCAACAAACTGATTGGATGCTCACAAAGCTGAGGAGAAAACTTGAATATTGGAAGCTTGCAACTTGGCCATTACATGTTCGTTTGCGAATAACGCAATCCATTTTGATAGCATACATACAATTCTATCTGCCTCTCATCATGTTTACTAAGGCAGATCTGGTTTCCTTTATGTTTGCTATCATGGAGATTTTCTGGCGTTCAAAAAATAGCAAGAAAAGTCTCAGATTACTCTCTATGCATCGTCTGTGTTCTCCAAAGATGCACGGGGGTTTGAACATACTCAATATTCAAATGCATATAATTGCTCATAGGGGAAAAATGATGTTGCAGTTTATGCAAGGGGATCACCCCTGATGTGCTCTCTTTTGTTGCATATTGATACTTCTGCTTTTGGGCATTGGCAACCTACATAGTGGGATTTCCTATTTGGCTCTATTCAAGGCAAGATCAGAGGTTGTCCTTTTGTCTCTCGTTTTCTTGATTGGAAGCACATCTTATCCCACTTGGAATGGAATGGTAGGGATTCTTTGTTGGGAAATTCTTTGAGGGCCTCTGAGAATATTTATTGGTCCAAAGTCTTTCACCCTCCTTTGGCTATACAAGAATCTAGGCGTTCTTATTTATATCTTTCAAAGGTATTGCTTCTGTGGCGGATGTACTTCAGGATGATGACACTCTTTTATCTTTTTCGGCGGCTGCTAGCAAGTATGGTTTGGGAGCTCATTACCGTCCTTTATGGCACAAAATTTCAGAAATGCTTCAACCTTTCTTGCCGGTACCTCGCTTGGAACTTCAAGATAGGCTTGAGGATTGGACTCTTCATTCTTCCTCTTCTTCAACCTGTCCATTGAAGGTGCCCTCTCTGTATAAAGTGTTGTTGCCTCCGTCTTGGGTTTCTGATACAGCTAATTCTGTTTGGCATATGGATCGCCCATCAAAGTGGTGGAAAAAGTGGCTGCTTCTCCTTTGGCATTATAAAGTCCCTCTTCGGCAACAACTTTTCTTTTGGCGAGTCCTACTTGGCATTTTTCCATTTGGGCAGTTACTCACGCATAGACATATTGCCCCGGCTGTTTGCCACAAATGTCTACATCTTGCAGAATCTGTGCCTCACATTTTGTGGCACTGTACACATACTTGTGATTTCCTTGCTCTCATTCGTCAAGGGCTTCGAGTGAGATTTCCTACTGTTACTTTTGGTAGGTTCTTCTGGTTATTTGGTTTTCATCCTGCTAGACAGGGTTTTGATTTATTTTTTGTTTGGGTATGCTACTGGGCACTTTGGACTCTATGGATGGACAGAAATCATAGTCTTTGGTGATCGCACTTTTTCATCTTTAGTTTTTTTCAAACGATCTTTGCGGCAATCATTTTATGATTGCTTTCAGCCTCATTTGATTGATCATGATGTATATATGGCTTATACTGAGATTTTCGGTTGAGTAGTAGTTACTCTGCTTTTGGAGTAACTATCAATGTAATTATTTCACATCAATAAAATATTTATTCTCACAAAAAAAAGTGTGTGTGTGTGTGTATATATATATAGGTATGATTGGATATATATTTAGTCTTACAAAGGGAGGGAGGTGTGTATGTGTGTGTGTGTGTGTGTGTCTCTTTCTCTCTCTCTCTCTCTATATATATATATATATATATACAAAGAATCTAAATTTGTATGATTGAACATATTCTAGTTTTACAGAGGTATATATATATATGTATGTATGTATGTATACATACATACATGTATGTGTGTGTGTGTGTGTGTCTCTCTCTCTCTCTCTCTCTCTCGCTATAGAGAAGGGAGCTTGGATGCATCAGCATAGACACGCCAAAGTTTGTACTCTCTGTGACTTGCAGTGAGTTGAGACGGAGGCACATGTAGCTTTATAGTGCCCCCGATATGCACATATCAGGGAGGTATACCAATAGATATTGGAGGACTCCGCTCAGTTGACATGAGTTCTCTCTACTGCCTCTACGGCAGGGTTGGGATCTTTTGTCACCCGTCTTTTTACATGTCGTCAGGAACTCATAGATTCTTGACCCCTCTTTTTGAGGAGACTTTCTTTACATTGTACTGAGATGGTCCCATGGGTGATTTTTGGCCCCTCGTGGACGTTAATAAATTTCTTATACTTCTCTCTCTCTTTATACACACTTTTTTAGTGAAATCTTATATTTCTTTGTGGGAAACCTCAGAAGAGGTGAAAACCCACCATGAAGTACAAAATTGAAAAGATTACAAGAAGGCCCTTGGGAAAAGCCAGGAAGTTAACTGAGAACTAGAAAAGTTGAAAAGTCACTATGGAATTTGCCAAAAAACTCCAAAAACAAAAGGAGGAAAATATGAATTTACACGCCTCAAGGTGGCGACGTAAAGACAATATCCTCCAAAGTGATCCCCTATTGTACCAAAAAAGCATTGAGTGAAGTAGTAGTGCCATCAATAAAATGCAATTTCTTTTGACCTTTGTGATTCTTTTTGACATAAGCAGGAAGACGGAACCGTTGAATCATTGGGTCAAAAACTTGTTGCAACATAGGATGCATATCATCAATTGTAGAAGCACTTTTTGAGGGAGGAGAAGCATCTTGAGTATCTTGCACTCTCAAATCCACCGTATTTTCCACTCTATCATATTGGAAGGAGAGAGATCCAATTGTGTGTCCTAATCTTCCTCATGACCATCAAGAACTATATCCGAGGGAGATATATCCACATGTAGCTGCAATTCAGGCTCCCGAAGATCAGAGATAACAACAATGGAAGAAGTAGAAGCAATGTAGGAAGAAGGATCATCAATAGGAGCCAGTTGAGACTTCTGCAACTGAGAGTTTGGCATAAGGGTATCCTGGCAAGAAAGAGTCTAGAAAGGATTTGACACTGCAACCGAAGCTTTCCCTTGAGTGTTCACCCGTCTCCATTCTTTATGCTTGGGCTGTTCCAACTTTTCATACTGGAGAGGAATAGGAACTTGAGGGAGGAGCAAAGCACCTTTTACACAGTTTGAATGACTTGCGGATGTAGAGCAATACCGAAAAAAATGACCCTTGCATTTGTAACATGCATTCGGGAAGGAAGCAAATTTCAACAAAATGCGAAAAGGATGGGTCATACCAAAATCAAGATCTAAACATGAAGATATGGCCTGATTCACCACAAGACACAGACTCGGATGTCCCTGCTCAAACCAAAAAATCCTGCTTGGGGAAATGCAGCACTCTACCCAAAAGAGCTGCAATAGAGGAGATATGCGAGAGCAAAGGTACGGGCAAGGCTTTGAGAGTGACCCAGACAGGACAGAAACGTATGAGGCTCTTGGCTGGGTCAAAAAGAGGATCCCAAGGCATAGCATATGCAACGAAACTTGCGCCATGCACCCCTACCTTACTGACCAATTGGTATACTGTTTCCACATCAATACATCTCGCATAATAAAAACCTTCTCCAAGAAAAACAAACGAGGAAATTTTTTCCACCCCAACAGCTGTTGTCGTTCAGGCATATAAGGAAGCCAAATTCATCACTCTGCCCATGAAATAGAGACAAACTTTGAGTTGTGCGTGACAGATACTATCAAGAAAAGAGTCTAGAGGGAGAGCTCTACACAGTAGCGAAAGCGAATCTTGAGCCTTCAAGACAGAATCCTCACATAAACGGCTTAGAAGATCCCTTTGCATCGACGACGAAGGATAAAAAGAAAAGTCAAATTTAAGCATTTTGTCAGGCTCGAAGAGATCAAGGGCCTGTTTTTTCCTTGTAGAGGCTGAGAGAAGGGCAGCGGTAGACTGAAAGGTAAAAGGAGCGCCAACAGACGGAACATTAGACGGAACAGTAAGTTTTTTCCTTGTAGAGGCTGAGAGAAGGGCAAACGAAGACTGAAAGGTAAAAGGAGCGACAACAGACGGAACAGTAGACGGATCATCAGATGCTGCAGCAGATGGAACAGCCGAGCGAGAGACTGAATTAGGGAACGAGGTGGTAACCGACTGGGGGTCTAGGGGACACGAAGGAGATAACGGGGCTGCAAGTGGACAACCAAAACATGCAGGGGACGACGAAGAAACAGGAAACGATGGCACAGAGACTTCCTGTGCCATCTTGAACCCACACACACACACACACACACACACACTCCTCTCTCTTTATACACACACACATATATTGTGTGTGTGTGTGCGTACATGCATACATACATACATGTGTGTGTGTGTGTGTGAGTCTTTTAGAAACCCAGCATAGCTGCTTATGCTTGGGCCTTGATGACGACATAAGTGTTGCTTTGCTTGCTAAGTATCTACGTTCTGTTTTTTAAAAAAAAATTGTTAACTTCATTTCGTCTCTTTCGCTTTCTCTTTTATTTTCTTTGTAGAATACTGGACTTCAAAACAACAAAAATTCTAAATTTCTACGATTGGATATATTCTAGTCTTATAGAGGTACATATATGTCTATGTGCGTTCGCGTGCGTGTATGTGTGTGTATAGATGAATCCAGGAACATGCCTAAACTCATCCTCTAAAAACACAAAATAGTGCAAATTCAATCTCATGATAGTCACTCATAAGGCTGAAACCATATATAAATGTATATGTATATAATATATGTATGTGTGTGTGTGTGTGTGTGTGTGTGTGTGTGTAGGATAGAAATCATAGAGATTTTTGGAGATCCTTTTTCTCTTTTCCGACGTTTTCTGCAGCAATCTTTCTTTGATTGTCTGCAAACTCATTACATAGATTATAATGTATACTTGTCATATACTGAAATCTTCAACTGATGTACTCTTGAGCTCCCCTTTTACTTTGTAATATAAAGCATCAAAATTTTCACCCAAAAAAATTTTGGGCGCACACACATGCATGTGTGTGTGTGTGTAATCATATAATCATGTGTAATCTCTCAAATCTCCGCTAATTGGTTGCCAAGAGATCACTCCAGTAGAAGGGTTTTGCATACATTCACTAGTGCATCAAACAGCCATCCCTTCGTGAGGGGGTCTTGGAAGTGTGCTCGAAAGCATTGTCACTTTGGCCGGGCTAGAGCTCCCTGCCCTCGTGTATGTAAAACTAGTCCCGTGAAGATTGCCCTTAGATAGTACGACATCCCTTTGTGAGGGGGTCTTGGAAGTGTGCTCAAAAGCATTGTCACTCTGGTCGGGATAGAGCTCCCTGCCCTTGTGTATGTAAAACTAGTCCCGTGAAGATTGCCCTTAGATAAGTGTACGACAGCAGGATCTCCACTAGTTGAAGCTGTGTCGATGAAGTACTACTCACGAGGTGTTGAAAATCAAGGTTGATTGTTAAGTATCTCTCCATGCAGACACTTGTAGGGCCTCTAGATGTCTTTGTAGGCCTGTTGTTGAAGAGGATATGAGGACTATGTCATCTGCATACAATAATATCTGTATCATCAGATTAGAAAGCAATGATCCCTCACCTCCTAGGTGATCAATGAAGGTCGTGGTCGAGACCTCTTCAATGTAGAGCCCAAAGAGTGTCAATGAGAGGGGATGCCCTTGCTTCACTCCGACTGTGCGATTACTGTGGACTTTTGAGCAGAAACTTGCAGAGCTGGAATAATAGATTTGTTAGCAATGACACATTCAGTTTACTGAGTTTTCATTGGAGTATGCTTTCATTGGTTGAGTTTTGTTCATTATATTTGTGTGCTTAACACTATTTCTCTGATGGTACGATTGATTATCATTTATTAATTAGGCTGTTAATGATTCTTTAAGGCTTGATGGAGAAAGAAGGGGTAAGGTATCAAGAATGGCCACGAAACCTTCCTAGTATGGAAGCTATCATTATCTTGAGTAAGAGACAATCTACTAGTCAGATAACAAATGCATGCAAGCAAAATAGGTGGGACAGATACACATTTTCTTAATAAAGAGGTTCATAGCATGCACTTGTGGTAGAGTATTGTGCCTGATGGTTTGGGATTTGTTTTCTATATGAACGTTTGTTTATCTTCAGCATCTTAACATTGTCTCTTGGATGGTGTTTGGCAGTGTATTTTATTGATGCCTATTCTCCTTTGGATGTAATTTGGTTGACATATGGTTGCTTTGTTTACTCAATGCTGATTTTGCTTCGCATTTATGGATTCTTCATGGTGGCAATGTTAAGATTCTGTATTTTATTGATTAAATTAACTTTCTATTTCCCAATTCACTTTGTGTAACTGCTGCATAGTATAATGATGATTTGGCCTTGCAATAGGTTGTGGAAATCATTGCTCAAAGACTCGAAAATGAACCTAGCTTTCACCGTCGAGTGGACTTGTTTTTTTTAGTGGATTCTATCACTCAATGCTCTGGGAGTTCAAAGGGTATGGAATATCACTTTCTTACAGCATGGCTTGGCTTGAATATCTTGCTAGATGTTTGGAGTTGCATGACATTGTTTGTAAGCCTTGCAGGTTTTGCTGGAGCAGTCTATCCTCCAACTGTGCAGGCAGCATTGCCTCGGTTGTTGAATGCAGCTGCACCGCCAGGAAGTGTGGCTCGTGAGAATCGACGACAGTGTTTAAAGGTAAGATTTGGTTTTTGATGCATCTTATGCACTCTGAAAATGAAACAGCACAAGTTTCAAGCAAAAAAAAATCGTTTTGAATAGTTCAGTTTGGAATCCAAATTTTCATGCTACAAATGAGTGCAAAACGTTCAATGGAGGATATGACTGCTCAGTGATTGAAGATTTGAAAATCCTGCTGGAGAATCTAGGCTTGTACCCTAGTAGGATTGATACCTTCTAGACCTCCCGTGCAGTGGAAGAATGGAGGACAACAGTAATCTTGAACCAAAGGTTAATTGAAAGTTTAATTGACAGTTGTACACAAGAATAAACTCACAAACACTCAGATCAGAGATTGTTGACAGCAGTAATGAATAGCAAGATATATTGTGAGAGGGGGAAGAGTAGTGGAAGGGAGAGAGAGTAAGAGAGTGACACTCTAGTGCGGGTGTGAAGTGATAGTGAGCCACACCACAAACTCACTTATGTTTTATTAGGATTAGGTTTACCCTATGACTGTCTTAAGACAGTCATAGGTGTCCTATCTTTAATTCTTTAATTAAGGGTTGGCAATGTGCCTTTACCCCCAACAACCTCCCACCTAAAGGCCAATGTGCCTAAAGGGGAGAAAAGAATAAAAATTACAGCAATATACAGTTACTGTATACAAGACCATAAAGTAAGAATGGTCTCATCCTAATCCCATGATGTGGCGGCAATGTGCAAACCGCTCTGTAGGCAAGCTCTTAGTGAGCAAATCTGCAGGATTATCATCAGTGTGCACTTTCACAAGCTCAAGTCGCTTGTCTTCCAGTACCTCCCTGATGAAATGATATTTCACTTCTATGTGCTTGGTCTTCTGATGAAAGACCGGATTCTTTGCCAACATGATAGCACTCTGACTATCACAATGCAAAACTGGCATATCTCCTGTAATGCCCAAATCTCCCACCAGCCGAGTAAGCCATATTGCTTCCTTGCAAGCCTCAATGGCTGCAACATATTCAGCTTCTGTGGTTGACAGTGCAACGCATTTCTGCAACCGAGACACCCATGATATAGCACCTCCTGCAAATGTGAAAATATAACCGGTAGTAGACTTCCGGTTATCTGCATTCCGTGCATAGTCTGAATCTGTAAAACCATGCACCAATGCATCCTGCCTACCATAGCATATGCACAAGTCTTTGGTACCTTTGAGATACCTCAAGACACCTTTCACTGCTTCCCAATGCCGCTTGCCTGGATTTGCCATATACCTGCTGATGACTCCCACCGCAAAAGCAATATCCAGACGAGTGGCAACCATGGCATACATCAAAGATCCAACTGCAGATGCATACGAAACCTTGGCCATTTCAGCCTTATCATCATCTGATCTGGGGCTGTCCTTACTGCTGAGTTTTAAATGTGGAGGCAACGGGGTACTAATGGACTTCCCCCCCTCCATTTTAAACCTCTGCAGTACTTTGTCAATGTACTCTTTCTGTGACAGAAACAAAAGTCCCTTGGACCTGTCACGAGTAATACGCATGCCAAGAATATGATTTGCATCACCCAAGTCTTTCATGTCAAAAGACTTATGCAGTTGTTTCTTCAAAACACGAATCTCATGCTGAGATTTACTGGCAATAAGCATGTCATCCACATATAGAATGAGTAGCATCAAACTGCCATCCTTTGTACAAGCAATGATCGGTCTCACACCGATGATACCCTTGGGACTGCATGAAGGCATCAAACTTCTTGTACCATTCTCTTGGCGCCTGCTTGAGTCCATACAAGCTCCTCTTGAGCTTACACACAAGCTGTTCTTTCCCTTTAACAGCATATCCCTCTGGCTGACTCATATAGATCTCATCATGGAGATCTCCGTGAAGAAAAGCTGTCTTCACATCCATCTGACATAAATCCATGTCGTCATGAGCAACAAGAGCTAACACTGCTCTCAAAGTAGTCATCTTGACTACAGGTGAAAAGATCTCATCAAAGTCAATGCCCTTCTCCTGCTTAAATCCCTTGGCAACCAATCTGGCCTTATACCGAGGTAAAGCATTTGAATCCACTTTGACTTTGTAAACCCACTTGCATGGCAAAACCTTTCTGCCTGCAGGTAACTGCACCAAGTCCCATGTATCATTCTGAAGTAGGGAGTCCATTTCTGACTGCATGGCTTTCTCCCACTTCTTTTTCTCTGTTCTTCCCATAGCTTCCTTGAAGCTGGAAGGCTCACCACAATCTGTCAGCATGATAAAATCAGCCACATTATTGGCTCCTGGAACAAACCTGGCAGGAGGCCGTTGTGCACGGGTGCTCCTCCTCACAAAATGTTCCGGATTAGGCTGCTGTCCAGCCTGTTCTTCATGCATGACGGGTGGCTGTACCACCATATCTGGCTGTTCTACAGCCCCATCTGTTGGCACATCCAGTGGTGCATCATTGGCAAAATTATCTGGCTGATTTTCAGCCTGTATACCCTCTTGAACAGGGTGATCTGCAGCAGGCTGCTGCTGCATATAAATGGGCATTCTTTGCTGTCCAACATCATCATAAATAACCCTCCTGTATTCCACAGGTTGCACGGGTTCCTTGTGTACACTATCTTCTTTAAAGATGACATCATTGCTGCGTATAATCTTCCGTTTAACGGGATCCCATAACCTGTACCCCATTTCACCTTCGTCACCATATCCCATAAAGATGCATCTGATAGACTTTGGATCCAGTTTGGTGCGTAGATCTTTGCGTACATGAGCAAAGCACTCGCAGCCAAATACACGTAAGTGCTTATATGAGGGAGGCTTGCCAGACCACACCTCCTCTGGCACTTTCAACTCCAAAGCCTTATTTGGTGACCTGTTAATAATGTGAACTGCTGTTTGCACGGCTTCTGCCCAAAAGCCATGGGGTAATGCAGCATAAGACAACATACATCGAACCTTCTCCTGAATAGTTCGATTCATCCGCTCACTTGCACCATTTTGAGATGCATTATGAGGGGCTGTGAGTTCCTGTTTGATGCCCTTAGCTTGGCAAAACTGCACAAAAGCATGTGACACATACTCACCCCCATTATCGGATCTGAGGCATTTCAGCCTACGACCTGTCCGATTCTCAACCTGAGCGACAAACCTCTTGAAAGCATCTAGGGCATCTCCCTTATGCTTCAAGAAATAGACCCACACCTTACGTGTGGCATCATCAATGAAAGTAATAAAATATTTTGCACCCCCTAGTGATAACTGTGGCATCTCACACAAATCAGTGTGCACTAGATCAAGTGGTGCTCTATTCTGGGGAGATCTCCTCTTATGAGGAGTCACAGAATGCTTGCCAAAAATACAATGATCACAAGTAGGCAAATCTGAAAAAGAGAGAGGCGGCAGATAACCCAAACGTGACAGTTCTTGCATTCCTTTAACAGACATGTGTCCCAACCGGCTATGCCACAATGAAACCTTTGGCAGCTCGGTTATGGCAACAACATGATTACCCACATTGGAAACATAAAGAGGGTACAAGGTATCACTCTTAAAACCCTCAGCCACTACAGTCTGGCCATCAGTAATCACCCATTTGGAATCCCCAAATGTGGTGTGGTAACCACTGTCATCTAATAAGCCAGTGCTAATCAGCTTTTTCTTGATTTGTGGCACATGGCGAACACCATCAAGCATAAATGACTGTCCATCAGGAAATACTATCTGTATACTGCCAATCCCTGCAATCTGACATGCATAGTTGTTCCCAAGATGAACAACTCCATGAGTACCTGTGTAGGAAGTAAACCACTCCCTATGAGGAGTAACATGAAAAGAGGCACCTGAATCCAAGAGCCAGATGTGCATGTAATGGCCATCAATAACCAAAGCATGTGCTATTACAGCAGAAGAGCATAAAACATCATGTATGTCACTGTCACTGTCCTCTGCTGCAACATTCACTGCATCCAAGTCATCTGCCTTGGCCTTGCCTTTGCCTTTGCTTGCATTTCCTGCATCCTTTGTTTCAGCCTTCTTGGCTTTCTGATCCCGTATGAACTTGAAGCACTTCGACTTCACATGTCCCTTCTTGCCACAATAAAAGCATTCAATGTCCTTTTTGCCACGGGACTGACTGCGGGATTTGGACTTACTAGCAGATCTCCCCTTCTGCTGAGTCCTGCCTCTGTTCTGTACCTGCAAAGCATTTGAAGACTTGCTGCCCGCATTATTCTTCCTGCTCATCTCCTCCATAAGGAGAGAGCTCTCTACATCAGCATAAATAAGAGTGGCATTTGAGTTTGACAGGGTGGTCTTGAAAGTGTCCCAACTCTCGGGGAGGGTACACAGCAAGAAAGTAGCCTTGAACTCCTCATCAAGGTTCAACCCCTGTGCAATCAGCTGTGTAAAGATGGCATTGAACTCACTCAAGTGTGAGGTCATAGCTGTACCTTCCTTCATGCGAAGATCAACCAGCTTCTTCAGCCAATAAACCTTACTGGCTGAGCTCTTTTGGGCATATAATTCTTCTAGTCTTTGCCATAGACCATAAGAGGTCTTTTCAGCCTGTACATTGAACACAAGAGTGTCTGAAATAGTGAGCATGATAGCTGCCCTCGCGGACAAATCAAGCTCTTCCCAGTCATCAGCTGCCATATCGGATGGCTTGACACCCTTTACCCTTATGGGCTTAGCAATCTTCTTTAACAGAAGTACATTCAAGCACTGTTCTGCCCATAATGCATAGTTATGTGCTCCTTCCAGTTTCTTCATGTTCAGAATTGAAGAATCACCTCCTCCTGATGCCATATCAGATGAGGAAAGTACCTGACTCCCTGGAAGTAAAAAGACTGAATAAAAGTTCTGATTTCTCAGAAAAGCCTGCTCTATTCAAGAGCCAGAAGCACTCTCAATGGTGCTGTTTTTACTGTCAGTAAAATCTGCAGCAAAACAGTAAATGTCCCTGCAAATACTGTACCTTCTGACAAACTGTTCTGAGCTCAAAAAGGCATAAAAACAGTGATTTCAGACTGCTGTTGCTGCTCAACAAGTGCTTAACAGTGCACAATCACCAACACTGCTGTAAACACTGCTGTACTGACTGTACTGATCACTTCTCCCACCTCAGATGAGGTATGGCACTGAGTTAAATTGCAGAAACCACTTGACAAACACCCCAAAAACAGTAAATGACCCTTCAGCCTGTCACAAAACCTGCAACAGTAAATGGGATAAATCCCAAGCAATCACCCTTAGACCAAGGGGAGAAAATGCATCTGAAGATCTCTGTCGGTAACCCAAGTGCTATCAAACAAAGTCTGGGCAAAAGCCCCTTGATCTGACACCTGAATCAAGTGGAGAACACCTCAACACTGAGGTAGCATGCAATATGAAATCTCTCTGACACTTGTACCTGACAATGTGCAATGCATAGACTGCCCCTGTGTACTCAGTAACAACACAAATCACAACGTACAGACACCAAGAAGAAAATCTTTTGAGCACTGTCAACGATGGGCAGTTAGGGACCGAGTAAACTCGATGCACCCTGACCAAGCGTGGCTCAACTGAGATTTTCAAAGTGCGTACAAAGAATGTGACCTGCAACAAATGTCACCAAATGCACTGCGGAAATAAAGCAAATGTGTGCTCCCTGGCTACACACTGCCTCAAGGCATATACTGCAAACACATCCAGGCAAAAGCCCTTTGAAATGGTCACCCAAAACTGAGAATTGCACTCAGTAAATGCATAGAAGCTCCTGCTGTACTTCTGTCCTCGCAGCAGCACGCTTCCCCAAAAAAAAAAAACGAGTTGAGACTTTGCAGCAAAACAAACAAGTCCTGCTGTACTTCTGTACCCTGCTGTCGACGCCAACCTAGTGTACATGCAGATGGACTGTCGTCCGTACCCTGCTGTGAAGGACTGTCGTCCGTACCCTGCTGTGAAGGACTGTCGTCCGTACAGTTGTACGGCTGTCCGTACGACTGTACGGACAGTCCGTACAGATGACGTCGAATAGCTGCGCCCGCAGCTATGGAGCTGACTGATGCAGTCTTGCGACCCGATGACGCCCTGATCTGCTGCCCTGCGCCCTCACAATGCCTCGAAAGGCCTAGCAGCTAGTAGCAGCTGCTATGCAGCTGTTGGCTGCTTGCTGGATGCGGTGCCTCGAGCTGCAGCTAGCAGCTCCTGTGCACGGATACCCGCGACCAGCGACCAACGCCGTGACCACGCCCGCAACGTCGATCTGACCCGCGCCCGCGCTGTCGCCGTCCGTCGCCGCCTGCGCTGTCACAATCAGTCCGTACAGTTGTACGGACGACGTACGGCCGTACGGATCTGGCCGTACGTCCGTACGGAAAGGGATAGGCAAGGAAGAGGGGGCTTGGGAGAGGAAGCTCTGATACCAGTTGAGAGGGGGAAGAGTAGTGGAAGGGAGAGAGAGTAAGAGAGTGACACTCTAGTGCGGGTGTGAAGTGATAGTGAGCCACACCACAAACTCACTTATGTTTTATTAGGATTAGGTTTACCCTATGACTGTCTTAAGACAGTCATAGGTGTCCTATCTTTAATTCTTTAATTAAGGGTTGGCAATGTGCCTTTACCCCCAACAATATTGCACTAAAATGGGCTAAAACCATACATGAAGTTGCTCCCTCATTTGTCACATGCATATTGGTTCCTTGAAGCTCATTGATGAGCCCAAGATCTGTTCCTATTTCTCTGCACTAACTCTGGCTGTGTGCTCCTTCATTGGCTTTCTGCGAGCTTAGCAAAGCCCCATATGGCCCCTATTTATATTCCAGGCTGGCTGACCAGATCTAGGAGACTTATCTAGGCCAACCCACAGCCAACCTGCCACGTGCCAGGCTGACTGGTCTGGTCCTTTTCTGGCCAACCAGCATAGCTGGACTGCCGACTGTTTAAGCCCCTCAGCCCTCCACTAGTTGCACTTCTACTGGCATGCAATTTGCCCCCGCCTTGGCCCTCAATGCCATATGCTGGTCTAAAGGTTTGGATCTTGCCTTTAGCCCCTTCTTCTCTGTGTATGCCAGCCCTTTGTGCTTTCTTTGATGCCATTTCTCTGCCTTTAGCCCTCAATGCCATCCCTCTGCCACATGGACAGGGGGATTGAGTACGTGTCCGGTGAGTTTTCTGAAATTTTAGCAGCCAGGGGTATCATTCATCAGTGCACAGTGCCACATACTCCGCACCTGAATGGGCTTGCAGGGACGAAAAATTGTACAGAGATGGCGATAAGCATATGCATGCTGAAGGTCAAGTCTTTGCTGGAAAATTCTGGTTGGATGCCATCACGTGTTCCAACTATGTACTCAAATAGAGTACCCACTCGGGCATTGAAGACTATCACACCCTATGAGGCATGGACCGGCCGGAAGCCTGTTATTTCACATATTACGGGCATTTGGGTCATTGGCATATGTGCATGTTCCATCTCAGCTGTGGCATAAGCTTGAGGACAAGGCCATTGAATGCATATTTATTGGCTACAGCTCAGACAACAAGGGATATCGATTGTATCAGCCTAGCATAGGCAAGGTTATCGTCAGTAAGGATGATTTTTTTGCTGAGAATGTGCCTTTACCTTGCTGGACTGCAAAAAACAGCCATCCATTGAGGCCTCAGATGTCTTTGATTCTTTGCTGCCCCTCTTCCAATCACCTACAAATTCAGAACAGCCAGTGTAGAGCATAATGCCACATACTTCAAGCTCACATCCTCCTGCCGTTGCTCCTGCTCAGCTTGATGTGCCTCCTGTTGATCACCATGCTATTGAGCAGGCACTTGAAGAGGAAAGGGCTGTCATTAGACAGCAAAGATCAGTACCGCTTTGGCTTTTGGACACCCTCAAGGACAGCAAGCAGACTGAGCCTTTACCTGCCCACACTAGACATGCGAACAAACAAACACAGTGTAATTTCTTGGTTGTAGCTTTGATTGCCAGTGCTTGTAATGAAGAGCATCTATGTCACAAGGATGCTTTTGACAACAAAGAATGGATAGGTGTCATGAGAGCTGAACTTGAGTCCATCCATGCAAATGGCACTTGGGAGTTGTGCGACTTGCCTGCAGGCAAGCATGCTATAGGCACAAAATGGGTTTATAAGGTCGAACGGAAAAGCCTTCCTTTGTTGCAAGGGATATGCACAACAACATGGCATTGGCTTTGAGGAGACCTTTTCTCCCACCTCATGCATTACAACCAGACGGTGCGTCATTGCTCTTGCATCCCACAGATTTTGGGAGGTTCATCAGTTGGGACATTAACACCGCCTTTCTTCGTGGAGATTTACAAGAAGAGGTCTATGCCACTCAGCCACGTGGCTTTGAGCAAAAAGGTTCTGAGAATCAGGTTTGGCTGCTGAGAAAGCCCTTTACGGATTGAAGTAGGTACCCCGGGCATGGTATGTGAAGATACATGCATATTTGATAGCCTGTGGCTTTTAGAACAGAGGCAACTCTTTATGTCTGAAAGAGTGCTGCATTATTTCTTATTCTTTATGTGGATGACATGCTTGTGAGTGGGCTAGATATGGGAAAAATTGCAGATTTCAAGGCTGATTTGCAGAAATCATTGGCAATGAAAGACATGGGCTCATTGTACTATTACTTGGGCATCTAGTTTGCATATATTGAGGCAGGTTATAATGATGTTGTAGGCCATCCTTTGGTGGTTCTAGTGATGCCCTATAGGCCATGGTATGAGCCTTGTAGGCATAAATAAAGACACTTATAGTGTTAGTGTCTTTTAGGCCACATAGGACACTTAGTCTTATGTGACACCTAGGACACTTAGTCCTAGGTCTAGGTACTTGTACCTTGTACTTCTTTGTTTTTGATTATCCAACTTTGACGTGACGGCTAAGGCGTTTATCATCGACTCTTTTGCTACCTGCACTCTCTCTCTCCTAAGCGATCCTACAGTGGTATCAGAGCCCAGCTTTGCTTTCTGTGCCTCTTGTCTGTACTGTCCGTACAGTCACGTACGGATATCGTACGTTTCTTGCAGCTGCTCGTACGTCTGTCGTAACTGAGTATGTTCTTGCGTCGTCGTACAAATCTGTACCTCTGTCGTACATCCGTACATGCACTCCGTACAAATTTGTACATGTACTACATTCGTACATGCACTCAGTACTGCGCCGTACTGTACTTCATTGCGCTATGTTCTATACTAGAGCCACCGTACTTGCGCCGTCGTATAAATGAGTACCTGCATCGTCATAATGTCCGTACTGATCGTACTGCACTACGCACATCTTATGTACCTGCACATGGGAGTCTCCGTACAAATGTAGTACTTCAAATCTCCGTCCAATGTATGGCCGTACAACCGTACAGTCGTACACCGTACATCGTATGGTGTACTTGATCTGGTATTTGAGCTGTCTGTAAAGCTAGTACTTTTCTCGAGATCTCCGTACAGGTGTTGCACGTACAAAGTCACATTTAGGACATTGGTAATTTTTGGGGCTTTCAGTTCATTTCACCTTCTTTGGTTGCAATTTCTTGCAAGAACATTGGGGCTTTGGAATTTGGTCTGCAATCTCTTGTTGTTTGCAATACATTGGGACAGATTGGAGAACATTGAGTCTTTTTTGCAAGACATTGAGTCAGATTCGCATACATTGGGTCACATTTGTAAAATTTCAGCATAATTTGGGGCTTTTCTGTATTTTCCCTCTTTCTGGCCTATTTGCCCTCAATAAATTTGGGGCTTTTGCCAGATTTTTTGTTTTTGCAGTGAACATTGCCTGCCACAGTTACATTTGGGTCAGATTTGCATTTGCCCTTTGATTTGGGTCAGAAATTTGCAGATATTTGCTGTCATTTTTGGACAGCCAGCTTTTTGCAGTGATAGCCTTGAGGCTTTTGGGTTTTCAGGTCTTTTTCAGGGTATCACATTTGCTATGGCTGGGAACAATCAAGATTTATTTGGAGTTCTTCGTGAAGATGATAAGTTGGATGGCACCAACTATCCGATGTGTTCCATTTTATGAAACATATTCTAGTTGCAAAGCATTTGTGGAATATTGTTTCTGGGGTTGATCTGAGGCCAGCCAATGCTACAGTGGTTGCCTCTACTGCTGGTCCCTCTGTAGGGGGTACTCCTCCTGATGCCTCTTCCTCTAGCACTCCTGCTGCTGCTCTTCCAACTCAAGAACAGTCAAGATGGGATGCAAGAGATGCAAATGCACATTTATGCATTGCTTTATCATGCAAGAGAATCATTATTCCACACATCCGGTCTTGCAGGACAGCAAAGGATGCTTGGGATGAATTGGCTTCTCTCTATCAGATTCGCAATGAAGCTCATGTTGCATATTTGAGAAGGCAATTACAGAAAGTGAGTATGAATGAAGGTGACTCTATGGATGCATACCTAACAAAGGTCAAGGACCTCATGGAACAACTTGCCAACATTGATGAGGTGGTGCCAAATTCACAGCTTGTCAGTACCACATTGAATGGACTGCGAGATACATATCAAGGGTTTGCTACAACCCTTCGATTAGTGGCCATGGGTAATCCATACCACTTTTCTTTTGATCAGCTAGTTACTTTGCTTTTGCAAGAAGAGCAAAGTGGAGCTAATAGACAAGCCATTATTCCTGATCATGCATTTGCTTCACAGCAGATAGGAAGAGGCAAGGCTTCCAAGCCTGTGGGCAAGCCAAAATCTGTGCATAGCAGCTGCAATTCCTCCCATGCATCTAAAAATACAGCAGATAAGTCGAAGAAAAGATGCAACTATTGTCGCAAGCCTGGACATGACATTTTAGAATGCAGGAAGTGCATTGCTTCGGAGAAAAAGAAGGCAGGATTGACAGTTAATGCCTCACATGCTATTGAATCCCATGAGCCAGAAGATGCTTCACATGCACATGCTCTTCAGGATGATTGGGCATGGGCTGTCCACTGCTCATTTGATCCCTCCAAAGCTGATGCATTCTTTATTGCTAATGATGCTCAGTCCTGGTACTTCGATAGTGGTGCTTCCAAGCATGTCACATCTTGTAGACAATTGTTTCATTCTTTAGCTGATGCACCTCGAGGGGGGACTGTTACATGTGCTAATAATGCTTCCTATGCTGTAAAAGGAGTTGGAGATGTGCAGCTCACATCCATTTCAAGCCATCCTGTCACTCTGACAAATGTTCTTTTTGTGCTTGGAATTGAAGTCAACTTGATTTCAATTTCAGCAATTGCCACTTCAGATTTCAGAGTTATTTTTGATGGCTACAGATGCCTAGTTTATGATCTTTGTGATAACAATGCCATAGTTCTCACTGGCACTTTGCAAAAGGGGCTGGCTTTATCACCTTGATCATCACTCATCTGCACTTTCTATTGAAGCATTGGCTATTTCAAATTCACAGCTTGCTGAAACTCATCTTTGGCATGAGAGAATGGGCCATCTCAATTATAGAGCTCTTGCGACATTCACAGCAGATGGCAAATGATGTACCTCAAAGTCACACAGTTTCCAAACATGTGTGTGAGGGTTGTCTTTTGGGTAAGATGCATCGATTTCCTTTTCAAAATAATTGTCCAAAACTCTCACAAAGGAAATTGGAGCTAGTGCACAGTGATGTCTGTGGCCCAATGAGGTTAAATGCCATTGGGGGATACAAGTATTTCATGACTCTCATTGATGATTTCACAAGATATTGCTGGATATATTCTTTAAAAGCCAAATCTAAAGTTTTCTTATGCTTTCAGAGATGGCTGAATATGGTTGAGAATGAATCAGGATGCAAGCTTGTCACCCTCAACACAGATAGGGAGGGAGAGTATATGTCAAAGGAGTTTGATGCCTTTCTGTCTTCACGGGGCATTATTTACTCATGTACTACTCCTTACACTCCTCAGCAGAATCCTGTTTCTGAAAGGAAAAACAGGTCCACAATGGAGATGGCCAGATGCATGCTTAAGGCCAAGTCTTTTCCCAATAAATTTTGGCTTGATGCAGTGATGTGTGCCAACTATGTGCTGAATAGATCACCTACACGGGCATTGCAGACTATTACACCTTATGAAGCATGGAAAGGCAGGAAGCCTTCACTTTCACACATGAGAGTTTTTGGGTCTCTTGCATATGTTCATGTACCATCTCAGCTGAGACATAAGCTTGATGACAAGGCAATCAAATGCATATTTATTGGTTACAGCCAGGAGAGCAGAGGGTATCGGTTATACCAACCAAATATTGGGAAGATTATTGTCAGTAGAGATGTAATCTTTGCTGAACATTCAGCTTCTCCTCTCGTGGACTGCAAAGCTAAGCCAGATGTTGACATGTTTGATGCCTTTGAATCTTGGTTACCTCTGCCATCCTCAGAAGAGGACTTTGACCAGCAACATGAGCCTCCTGCAGGCCCTCCACCAAGCAATAATCAGCCACTACCTCATGCTGATTTGCAGGTTTCTCTTCCGGCACAAAATGATCCCACTATTCGTGATGCAGTCATTGAAGAAAGAGCTGTCAATAGACAGCAAAGGCAAGTTTCCAAATGGCTTCTTGATACATTGAGGGACAGCAAACAAGATCAGCCTTTTGCACAGCATGGTCAGTTTCTTGAGTTTGCACTCCTTGCTATAGCTTGCAATGAAGAGCCTTTGTGCCATAAAGATGCTTTTGACAGCAAAGAGTGGATGGATGCAATGAGAGCTGAGTTACATTCCATTGCTAAAAATGACACATGGGAATTAGTAGATCTCCCTCCAGGCAAGCATGCCATTGGAACCAGGTAGGTCTACAAATTAAAAAGGAAGTCTGATGGCAGCATAGATCGATACAAGGCCCGTCTTGTTGCAAAAGGGTATGCCCAACAACAAGGCATTGACTTTGAGGAGACATTTGCTCCCACATCCAGGATTACTACCATTAGATGTGTCATTGCCATTGCAGCCCATCATCATTGGCAAGTGCACCAACTTGACATCAAGACTGCTTTTCTTTATGGGGATCTGCAAGAAGAAGTCTATGTCACACAACCTCCTGGCTTTGAGGGTGTTAATTCTGAAAATAAGGTATGCCGGCTTAGAAAAGCCCTTTATGGTTTGAAGCAGGCACCCAGGGCATGGTATGCCAAAATTCATGCACACTTACTATCCCTTGGTTTTCAGAATAGTCCCTTAGAACCCACTCTTCATGTCCGCGGGAGTGGATCTGATTTTTTAGTGCTGATTTTATATGTGGATGATATGCTCATCACGGGCCCAGATACTCAGCAAATTGCAGCTTTCAAGGCTGATTTGCAGCAGATTTTTGACATGTCAGACATGGGACAGATCCATTATTATTTGGGCATTCAGTTTGCTCATGTTGAGGGGGGTATCATGATGTCTCAGTCCAAGTATATTGGACAGCTCCTTGATCGTTTTCAGTTTGAGGATTGCAAGCCAATCTCTACTCCAATGGACCTTGGCTTCAAATTCTCAGCTCATGATGGGAGCCCACCATGTGATATCACTCTTTATCAGCAGGCTGTTGGATGCTTTATTTATTTATGTCACACTAGACCTGACTTGCAGTATGCAGTATCTCAGCTCAGCAGATTCATGCACATGCCTAGTTCACAGCATTGGCAAGCAATGAAGAGAGTCTTCAGATATCTCAAAGGCACTTAGGATTTAGCCCTTTTCTATGGTGATCAGGGTTCACTTACCATGCATGCTTACACGGATAGTGATTGGGCAGGATGTTCCGACACTAGAGTGTCACATACTGGCAATTGTTTTTTGCTTGGCAATTCATGTATCTCTTGGCTGAGCAAGAAGCAACCAACAGTTGCGACATCTAGCTGTGAGGCTGCGGCTACAGTAGAGTGTGTTTGGCTTCGACAGTTACTTACAAATCTTGGTATTTGCCAGACATCCTCCACTATTGTCTACACTGATAGCCAGAGTGCTTTGGCCATTGCGCGTAATCCAGTGTTTCATGCGCGTACCAAGCATATTGAAGTTCACCATCATTATGTTCGGGAGCGGTTGTCAGCAGGAGACATAGAGTTGTCCTATGTTCCCACAGAGGACAACATAGCAGATATGTTTACAAAGGCACTTCCTCGTCCCAAGTTCGAAGTCTTTCGATAGGCTTTATACTTGGTTTCCTTTGTTACGTGATCTGACATCCCTTGTACATTCATAGGTGGCTATATCCTTTTGGATGAACATGTGCCACCATGACTAGAAAATACGAGGTATTCTGAGACGTTTCCAGAGTACTTCAGCCCATCCCATGGAGGGGGGTTTGTAGGCCATCCTCTGGTGGTTCTAGTGATGCCCTATAGGCCATGGTATGAGCCTTGTAGGCATAAATAAAGACACTTATAGTGTTAGTGTCTTTTAGGCCACCTAGGACACTTAGTCCTATGTGACACCTAGGACACTTAGTCCTAGGTCTAGGTACTTGTACCTTGTACTCTTTGTTTTTGATTATCCAACTTTGACGTGACGGCTAAGGCGTTTATCATCGACTCTTTTGCTACCTGCACTCTCTCTCTCCTAAGCGATCCTACAGATGTGTCAGTCCAAGTACACTGGACAGCTCTTAGGCCGCTTCCTGTTTGAGGATTTCAAGCTAGTTTCTACACCATTGGAGCTTGGCTTCCGTTTCTTCTCTGAAGATGGGAGTGCCGCATTTTATGCCACTCTTTATCAGCAGGCTGTGGGCTGTCTCATTTATTTATGTCATACTCGGCGTGATCTTCAGTACGCCATCTCCCAATTGACCAGATACATGCACAAGCCCAGCACATAGCATGGGCAAGCAGTGAAGTGCGACTTCCGTTACTTGAAGGGCACACAGAATTCGGGACTGCTCTGTGGTGATGAGCCTCCATTGGTCTTGCATGCTTTCACGAACAGTGATTGGGCAGGTTGTTATGACACGAGAGTGTTCCACAGTGACTCTCTTTCATGCTTGGTTCAACAAGAAGCAACCTACAGTTGCTACTTCCAGTTATGAAGCTGAGTAAAGGGCAGCTTTCACAGCCATAGTAGAGAGTGCCTCGCTCCGGAGTCCGCAAGTTACTAGTAGATCTTGACATCAGCCAGCCAGCTTCTACTACCATCTACACTGATAGCTAAAGTGCTTTGGCGGTTGCGTATAACCCAGTGTTTCATGCGGGTACAAAGCACATTGAGGTTCATTATCATTATGTTCGACATCGACTGTCAGCTGGAGACATACAGTTGTCCTATGTTCCCACGGAGGACAACTTAGAAGACCTCTTCACGAAGGCTCTACCGTGACCCAAGTTTGAGTCTTTTTGGCTTGCCTTACACTTGTCTCCATCTATTATGTGATGATGATCTCCTTGTATATCATAGGTTGCTATATCCATCTTGGACGAACATGTGCAACCATGATATAGATTCCAGGTATCCTGAGACGTTTCCAAGATACTTCAGCCATACCATGGAGGGGGGGTTTGTTAGCACTTAGCATGTGCCTTGTAGGTTAGGTCAGCTCATAGGGTTGACTTCATTGGTCAACCAATGGTTGCTTGGGAGCCATATCTTTGTACTTTCTCATTATCCATTGGCAAGTACTCTCAGTTCCCTTGAGCTGTTGCTTGCTCCCTTTCCATTGCTTCCCACAACCAACAAATTTTAACCTAATTTAATTCTTTCTCTCTCTCTCTCTCTCTCTCTCTCTCTCTCTCTCTCTCTCTCTTTGCATTTCTTCTTCTAATTTTCTGCTTGTTTCTTCCTTTTTTCTTTCAAAGTTTTTGTTGTTTGGTTGCGATTTAGTAAGCACTAGGTTTACCCACGAGATTCCGGAGTCTTTCGAAACCCAGATGGCAGCTTATGCTTGGTTACTGACGAGAACATAAGTGTAGCTTTGCTTACTAAGTTTTTTTTCTGTCTTCTTCTTTTTCTTCTTCTTCTTCTTCTTCTTCTTTTTCTCTCCCTTCATTTACTCATTTCTAAAATTTTCCTTTGTTCTATTCCTTGTTCTTTATAAAAATTTTAATTTGTAATACTGGATATATTCTAGTCCTATGAAGGTATACATATGAAAATGCACTTGAATTATGTAATCAAGTCAAGGTAAACTGGCCTTTGCAATCATGTTAGTTGAGTCTCCTTATAAACGTATATGTGTGTGTGTATAAAAGGTTACATAGAAGGAGATCTGGTGTTTCGGTGGCACTTTTGACACAAAAAGTCCTTAAAGTTACAGGTTCTCTTGAAAGTGTATAGTGTGTTGTTTTGTGGTGGACTTAAATATGCTGGTGAAGGGTTACAGTTTTGAAAGTTGAGTCTACTAGACAGTGGTATGTGATCGCCATTATATTGTTTTGAAAGACAGAAGATGTGTTTTTTGGGGGGAAGGGGGGTGGGGGAGATATAAGCGTGTCCATGAACTTCTCTGCATTGCCTTACTTGTTACGTAGTGGTTTGTATTGAGTCTTGTCTGGATTTGCTCTTGACAGGTCCTGAGGCTCTGGAGCGCACGTAATGTAATGCCTGAGTCTTATTTGAGGAGTTACATAAATGATCTCGAGTTAGCTGATGATGACAAAGCAAGCCGGATCTTGCCTCGCATGCCTTCTCGCTATGAACGTGCTGTGGACGATCCCATAAGGGAAATGGAAGGAATGTTTGTAGATGAATATGGGAGGTGAGTTGGGAGCAATACTGACTTAAATGGGTGATGCTTTTTAAATTGCTGGTATAACTTATTTGATATGTTTGCGACAGCAATGCGAGCTTTGCACTGCCGGGACTCATCATTAGTCGTATGTTCGAGGATGATGAAGACTCTTCCGGGGTTGTAAAAGATGTTGACCACACTTCTCCGGCACAGGCTGAGGAGGCTGAAGAATGTTCTGATATTTGTTGGACACCCATTGAGGAACATTCTCCAGTACCAGTTGAGAAACGTCGACACATTTTAGAAGAAGTGGAGGGTGAGCTTGAGATGGAGGATGTATCGCCGGAGAGTAACTCTAGAAAGGTTCACTCTGATGATTCCTTGAGTGCTGCTGTGTATCAAGGAGAACCTGGATCACCACCCCTGCCTGCAGAACCTCCCCCACCCCCTCCTGACAGTCCCCCTCCATCACCTCCTCCATTACCTGAATCGCCACCACCACCTTCCTCCTCTCCCCCACCTCCTCCACCTTCTTCTCCACCTCCACCTTCTCCTCCTCCCCCTCCCCCCCTCCCAAATTCACATCTTCACCCCTTTATTCATTCCTATAGATCATCGTCTTCTTTTGTGGGCTTGCCTTCTACTCAACACTCTCCTCTTATGCCACAGTTAAGTGTGGATTCCAGCTACATAGTACCTGCTGAACAGCAGGCTCTTACACAGTCACAAGTTATTCATCACATACCTGGATTCATTGGTGACGATAAAAGATATGAGCACTACAATCAGGAACAGTCTTCTGGACAGTTAATTGTGCCTAAGTCTTGTCATGGAAGTGCCCAAGCAATAGGAAATGACCCTGCATATGGCTCTCCTACGAATTTCACAATCAAGCAAAAGACACAATCATTTGGTTCTCACATGGCTCTTTCTCGCAACTCTCCTCATGTGCAGCCTATTCAGCATGGACATGCTTATTCTCAGACACGGTATTGCAATCAGCAGTCTTCCCTCCCTCCACCCCCGAGGCAGTATACATACGGAAGCTCCAAAACTTCACACCAGTGCTCACGTTCATTTGAGAAAGAACAGCGGTTGCTGCATGTAAAACCTGTCCAAGAGCAGCGGCATTTGTTACATGGTGATATTGGCAGGAGAAGGTTTAATGAGATGGAATGTAGTCGTGAACGGCAGATTTCTTCTGAAGGTACATGATGGATGATAGTTGAAGCTGATCTAATTCGGCTTTTGGTCTCAATAGATCCAGATATTTAAATTTGTTGTTATGCTTGATACTGCATCAAATGCTCTCAGAGCATGCATGCGCTAACACAGTTATTGCAACAGGTCAAAGGGCCTTGAAGAATGATAGCTTCCATCGTCAGAAGTTCGCCTCTCAGGATTATAAAACGAGGGTCTCGTATGCATGTGGTCCAGGTGTGCAAAGACAGGGACTACCTCAGACAGTCACCGGAATACCAGCTATGCATGTTTCAAATGGTGAAATGTCAGATGCTTCATTCACAGGCCATCTGAGAGGCATGTCTGGAGGCATGATGCTTGATGCTACAGGTGAATGTCCATGGGTTCAAATGCCTCCACAAGTGTGTAAATGATGTTGTTGTCTCTTTTTCTTGCTGAGGGTTTAAGAAGTCTGAAAACAGTTAATGGGTTTTGAGTTTCATGATGTATGTTCTATGATGTAGCTAATCAAGCACAAGTACAGATGCTGGCATGTAGGCCTGGAGGCCCAACTGCAAAGTGCAGGCCAAATTGATGCTGCTTGCACTTGCTCAGCTTACTGACGGCATCTTCAGTTGCTGGGAGCACAGGTACTTTGTGACCCTGCATGTCTTTGTTTTTCCCCCCGCTAGGTTATCTAATGACCTCGATTTATCCCTTCCAGAATTTGAAAGCTAAAGGGTGTAAGGTGGATCATGGTAATAAGTTATATCCATGTACCTGTTGCCACAGATCTCGGAGGAAAGTCATTGATAATCTTAACTAGAAACATTGCTGGAGTGTTCTCTGTGAACAGATGTATGTCCCATGTAAGTTATCAGGTTCCTGATAAATTAGAGGACCTGCTTGATTATGAGACATGTATATAATGTACTTTTGTCTTTACCTGCCTTTGGCAGATGTATACAATGTTATTCTCCAATTGACAGCAGACTGATACATAGTCTTGTTCAAGCTCTGTTTAGGGGCTGCCTTTCTTGTTCCCCCTTCTGTACACTGTTGAGAAATTGTTCAGTGTAACAATTTGTGTACCAGTTGCCTTCACGTTGTTGCCATGGAACCCTGATACTGAGTATCGTCAATGTATACTTTCATTTTCCCTGCATTTTGACCTGTCAAAGGTCCGAAGGGAACATAATTAGAGGAAATTAGGAAGCTTGAAATCATGTGTACAAAACTGATTCTCGAAAAAACAACAACAGCAAGGCATTGGAAATAATGGAGAAGGCAGTACTTTGCTTTTACTATGAAAAGAATAGATTTGAAGCTATCCAAAGAACTTATCTGGGCTCTTGAAAGTGCCGTGGAAGCTCAATTGCACATCTACATGAAACTTGGTCTCGTTTATATATTTTGGAGTGACATTTCCTTTAATCTTGCACTGTAGCTATTTCACAAAGAGCTGAGACACTCTGCAATTATGTAGATCAGTACTTCGTTTCCATTTCATTTTCCCTGCATTTTGACCTGTCAAAGGTCCGAAGGGAACATAATTAGAGGAAATTCGGAAGCTTGAAATCATGTGTACAAAAGTGATTCTCGAAAAAACAACAGCAAGGCATTGAAGGCAGTACTTTGCTTTAACTATGAAAAGAATAGATTTGAAGCTATCCAAAGAACTTATCAGGGCTCTTGAAAGTGCCGTGGAAGCCCAATTGCACATCTACATGAAACTTGGTCTTGTTCATATATTTTGGAGTGATATTTCCTTTAATCTTGCACTGTAGCTATTTCACAAAGAGCCGAGACACTCTGCAATTATGTAGATCAGTACTTCGTTTGCAAATGTGAGCTTATTCTATTTCACGATAACTACAAAAATGTATTCCGTTTTTTGATAATAACAATCGTTATAATCACAATGGCCATATTGCGCTCCTAATCACTATCTGGGAGATGAAGCTTGACCTACGAACGTTTTTCTCAGAGCTTGCTCTACTGCAGAAGACGAGTGAGAGGTTTCCTGTCATCGATTTCATAGAATGAGTTTGGCCAGGATTTCATGTTGTTTTGTTCATTTAGATGACGGCCACCTTGTGAGCAATGATGACGGCCTGCATCAGTTGAGATCTTGTGTGATCTCCAAGGATGCATACACCATGGATTGGCAATATGCTAGGTATAGATAGATATAGATGTATATACACACGTCCACATCCATGCACGCACATGTACTTAAGTATACAAATATAAATACATATTCAACTAAAAATATGCATATGTCCATATATATTTGTGAAAATATATGTGTAAAATTACAAGTACATATTCCAATTGTAAGTATATATATGTATGTATCCATATGTATTTATGTATGTGTGCACATGCATGCAGATAAACAAATAATAAGGGCCTTTGTGACCTACCACTCCGTGACGTTAGTACACTCAGCTACATTAAAATTAGCCCTAATAACACACTTCCATGTCCATTATGAAATCTTGCTTTTCACAAAATGATTTATCTTCTTTTCAAGAGCTTTCAAATGAGTGTCCATGCATTACAACTTTGACGAAATCTTGACGAGGGAAAAATCTTTTTGAGAACATGGTTTAAAGTAGTATTCCCACCCCCACCATAAAGTTGAACATTTCTTTTATGTCCTTTAAATTTTTACACAAACGGTCCTCTAAGTACTATTTCAAATGGTGTTAGTATTTAAGCGTTTAACGTGTTTTACATATATGGTTGGACCCCCCTTCAATCCCCATTGGAGTGTACAATTTTTTTTTTACAGCTTAGTGTATAGTTGATCTAAGTGTCCTCTTTAGCTTCCTTAACTCCTAAATCATCCTCAGGAGGTTCTTGATTGTTCAACATCTCACTCTTTTAAGAATGGAATATTAAATCTAAACTAATAACTTTGACATAAGATTGCTTAGAGGAGATTCCAATAAGTAATTCATGGTTGATCATAATAATAAATTAAATTGAAAGTAAAAAGAGTTTCAATTCAAAGAAATGAAAGCTTTGAAAGAGTTGAAATTCTAATACTAGAGAGACTAATATTTACCTCTCAAATATATATTTATCCTCTTCAAATCCAAGCTCCAAAGTCCACGCACTACGTTGCTCAAATCCCCAAGTCTAGAAACTACTTTGCTCAAATCCCCAAGTCAATTGAAGATCACCCTACCCATGTAATATCTTTGAACATTAAGGAAGATCAAGAAATTTATAGGACTATAGCTCCCAATGGATTCCAAGGCATACTACTCTACTTTTTCTATATCCCTTTGACACAGTACATAGCCCAAGAATGTTCTAAATATTTAAATAGTATGTTGGCTATTGCATGGTCCGAGTTCATCCCTTTAAGGGGCCCTATAGATGTGTAGGCTATTGTAAATGGTACTCGTTTCCTTGTGCAATAAAAAGATACTCTATACATAGCCTATAGCCCATAGCCTACTATAAGCAGTTATGGCCCTCTTGTAACTATGGGCCTATTTTGATTCACTTGAGCAGCCTATGGACAACACTCTAAGGCCCCTCTTTGAGCCGCCTATAAGGGCTCGACACTACTTAGACTTACGGGCCTCTTGCCTATTGTCTGCGTCCTAAATAGCCTCAAAATTCGTTATTTGTGGTTCTCTTGCATACTTTCTATAGCACCCAATAGTTTAACCACCCTTTGAATTTCTTGAACCCCAATGTAAAGTCATTGGTAAGAAACCGTCTAATTATTACAATCATGTTTACAATCCATAAAAGGGGATATAGTTTCATCTCTTAGCAAAGAGAACCCATGATGTAATTGAAGAGAGGTGTATGGTGAAGATGTGAGGAAGTTCTATCCTACCATATCTCATGCTTCCCAACCAAAGGTCAAAACATGTAGTAATGTAAAAGAAATGTAGGGAAGAACTTGCCTCATACAATCACAATTTGTTAGAACAAAGTTATGGGATTTGAATCTCCTATCATGTGTAGTCTCTTTTTCTTGAAGGTCTATGAGATTGTGAACAATTGAAGCCCAATGTTTCGTTTAATCTATTAGCCTCCATAAAGCTTTATCAAGGTATATGATCATAGCTTTCCCTTTTAAAGATTTCAAAAGCTAGATTCATAGCTTTTTCTTCTCACCTTTCTTTTCACCTTATAAGTTGAATCTCCTTCGTTTACTTTTCACATGATCGAAAAAAAAGTAAGAGTAATGTAGATGGCTAAAAACTTTTAAATCATCTCCAACCTTTTGCAAAAACATCAAATAAATCTCTTTCAACCATACATTCTGTCTAGCATAGAGCATTCTATATTTTCCTTATGGTGACATATTTTCTTCCGACATCTCCTTCTATTATTTCCATGTCCCAACATTGTCTTTCCCTTAAGAGTGTGCTAAAAACTTGATCGACATCCTCATGTGTACATCCAACGTACAAAAATATTGCTTTGATCTCATTTGAAGATTCCATGAGCAACTAGCGTCAATTGTGACATTGTCTTCTCACAAAATTGTGATCTCCTTTGACACTTTGGTAGCTACTAGGAATTAAGATGGTAAAAACACTCATTTGCAGATACGTGTTTGTAGTTGGTAGCTATCAACTATGAAAGTTCATGTTCTATGCCCAAGCTACTAGCTATTATTTTTTTAGCATTGCATATAAGGCGAAGCAATGAAGAAACCTAGCTAAATCTGAAATAAGATGTGTTTAGAAGACTTCATATACATTTTTTACACAAATAAATTCATCATAATGATTGAGAAATAACGAGAAAAATGCATTCTATTAGATGAAACATGTGCTACATATCAAAGGGAATGTTGTTATAAACAACTTCATACACTTCAAAGGACAATAGATATTTTCTCCCACGCCCTTCTCTTTTCATTGGAAACTTGATAGCATGGACAAAGTGGGACTCCAAGAAAACTTCATGCTCAAAGTTCAAAAGCTTGTACTCATAGGGATTTCCTTGTGTTTGCTTGTACCAAGCCCCCCAGGGAACCACAAATGAACCTCAAACACAAAAATTCCACTGTGTGTCTTCAAGTGGAACATTAGTCTTTGAATTTTTTGATGTTCATTTTAGGATATAGAAATCCACAAGCTCATCATTTTCATGAGAAGTTATAAAAGCAAAATTATCATCGCCACAAAGTGCATCACTCAAGGCATCATGGTGTCCATATGTTGGATCATCAATTTCATCCTCATCTTCAAAGATATTCTTTCAAGTTTCTATGGTAACATAGTGCCAATAGGGAGCATGTGTTCTATTGGAATAACTCCATTTACCCTGCATATAGGCACTACAAAAACACAAAAATTGCCTACATCTTAAAGCTATTTTGTTTGTTAAAGAATAGCCTGACACATGATGCAACTCACGTGAATTAGGCATACAAATCATGTTAAATCCTTATGAAAATATGCAAGTACAAGGGCCTTAATTGTTCAAAAATCTTGGTAAATTTTCATGACCACCGCATTCATAGAGGTATGGCATATGCACAATGTTTAACTTATTGTGCATCTTGTTGAAAATGAGAAAATGTGTATCTCCCACCATAAAAGTCATGTGTGATGTTTACGAAACTTTGAAAGGTTTTTGAAAAGTTAAATTACCATTGGAGATATAGTCAAATGGTATAAGCATAAAGATGCACTTTTTGACATTATGCACCATGCATGGTTGAAAATGCAAAAATGTCCCACCATACAAGTAATATGGTTGAAAATGTATGTCCCACCATACAAGTAATATCCAAAGCTTATGAGACTTTGTGATGATGATAATAAAGGACACACTCATTAAAAGTTCCTTGCAAAGTTTTATACCCATAGACACATAGGATTATATAGTATAAGATACCGATGCACAATTCTAGCTATGCACCATGCATGGTCAATAATGAGAAAATGTGCATGCCCACCATACAATTAATGTAAAATCCTTATGAAAAATTTTAAAGTATAAAAAATTCACTAGTTTAAATTTCTTCATAAAATTTCATGACCATTGCACACATGAAGGTATGGTATAAGTTTACCGATGCATTTTAGCCTCCTTTGATCTCGATCAATAGAATCACCGTGTCCATCATACAATCAATAATCACCGATAATTCCTTCATCCAACTCCTCCCATTTTGCCACTTTAGCTGGGTTTGTTGGCGCCACTAGCTTCCCTTAGAAATCCTATTGATCTCGAGGTTTCACATCGGCACTTATGACTACCTCTCGTATCTTCCTAGCCACCATGTGGCTTCTTATATTTACTTTCCAATGGGATAATATGTCCCATCTAGTTTTCCATTGTATCCAAAGTCATGCTATCTGTAAGCCATTGAAACTGAATGTTCTTCGTATTAATCTTGGAAAATATTTGAACTCCATTGAGCCTCCAAAGGTATCCAAGGAACCCTCCTTATAAGTTATGTCCAATACTTATGAAACTTTTAAATTATAACTTTGTATTCAATTTTAAGGTTTTGTAAAACTTTCATAGCCATCAGACATAGAGAGATATGGTATAATAATATTGATGCTCAATTTCTTAGCAGTTATGCACAATACATGTTTGAAAATGAGGAAATGTGCATGTCCCACCATAAAAGTAAGGTAATATGATTACTTACACTTGCAAGAGCTTAGAATTGGACTGGCTGTCTGAGCTATTTGACAATGGATGGACAACAAGAACATGTCATGCTGAAGATTTAGTACAATGTCGATTGAACACTTCAGAAGTGACATTTTAGTGAGCAAATCTTACAATTATTGTTTGTATAAAAAATGATCAGGATAGTATGTATTAACAGATCCCAAATTTTGCAGGTATTTCATTGGAAGGCAAAATCTCTGCATGACTTTCACATATAGAAGGTTTAGATGGAAGAACTTGCAATGGGAAGCAATGGATGATGATTTGCGTGATGGGACTCATAGTCCTGTTGTCGAGGTATCAATTTATCGGCAAGGACATCCTGATCTAATGTTGGAATTGGAAGAGGAGTGGACCATGCGATTTATCAGGGAAGAATTATAGTTGGCAACATCAAGCCCTCCCCAAGACTATTATTTTATACTTGATAATCGCAAAGTTAGATATAGGGATGAGACAAGTAGCATTTGTAAGAATTGTTCCCCCCCCATACTCTAGAGATAATGGAGACATGGTGGCAGGTATTTCATAATATCGAGTTTCTTGGATCCTTAGTGCTTTAACAATGCACTTGGCAATGAGGCATTGTTACATGTATGAACAGAAATCATAAATAATACAAAGTGTTGTTTCATTTATTCTTAAGATTTTATTTATTAAGTTTGCACCTCTAGATTGATGGCTCTCTATGGTCTATGAATGATAAAGCGATAAATATGTATGATTTTAAATCTATGTGGATGTTTGTATACTTGTATTGTGTAAGAGAGAGAGTATGTGAGAGAGATAGATAGCCATGAGAGTGAGAGAGGGAGAGAGAGAGAGAGAGAGAGAGAGAGAGAGAGAGAGAGAGAGAGAGAGGTTGAGAGTGCAATAAGTGACACAAATAATGCACCTGGCCACAAGACAGAGTTAGATGTATGAATAGAGAGAGAGAGAGAGAGAGAGAGAGCAATGAGGGACACAAAGGGAGGGAAATAAAGAAAGAAATATTCACATCCTTGGAAGACCTTGTGGGTCTATGAGAGAGAGAGAGAGAGCAGGAGATAGCTAAGGGCAATGAGAGAGAGAGACAAAGAGAGAGAGAGACAGAGAGAGAGGGAGAGAGGGAGAGAGAGGGAGAGAGAGGAGAGGGAGATAGCTAAGGAAGGAGAGAGAGAGAGAAGAGAGAGAGAGAGAGAGAGAGAGAGAGAGAGAGAGAGAGAGAGAGAGAGAGAGAGAGAGAGAGAGAGAGAGAGAGAGAGAGACACTTTCCAAAGTAGTTAAGAGCATTATTAAGGAACCTATAATCCAAATGAGGGAGCAACCAAGTGACACCTTGCTTCAGTTGATCCAATCAGGATTGAGGGTGAGGGATACCTTACTCTATTGGAAGTGATGGTAGAAACTAGTCTCCGAGAGGATGAGGTGCTATGTCGGCTCTCGAATGACACCTTTAATGATGTCATTGACTTTGATGCTCCAATCAATCCACCAATCGATGAGATTGCATGCTTTGATGACTCAAGGCTTACCGTTCTGGAGGCAATCCAACTAACACAGAAGGTAATCAATGATGCTGCACAAGAGTACAATATGTCCGATGAGGAGTTCATGAATTTGTAGAGGGAATTGTTCAAGGAGAGAGATGAAGAAGCTGGCACCTCACATGAAGTTCAAGACCAACCACAAAAGGGAGTCTAATTGGACACTATAGCTGACGCACTCCACGACGATGAGGCAGAAAAGGTATGTAGCTTTGCTGCTAGCTTCATCATGTGATTCAAAATCATCAGTATAATTCTAGGTTCCATTTTAGCAACAAAAATCATTGCTTTGTCTTCAACTGGTAGGGAATAAAAAATAGGGTTTAGGGTTTAGAGTATAAAACCCAACCAAATTTTATGATTTTAAACCCAAAACATCATGCCACTGCCACTTGCCCCTATCACTCCATTTGTGGAAACAATTAGGGTTATGGTTTTGTAATATAGAAAAATAATATTTAAAAGAAATCATATTTGGGAGGCCACTGAGACTACCTCCTGCAAGCCCTAAATGTGACATCGTGTGACCAGATTTAGGGCTTGCAGGGTTTTTTTTTGCATACAAATGATGCACATGGTTGCTAGGGTTTGAGTGGCCTCCCATATATGATTTAGGGAATAAAAAATAGGGTTAAGGGTTTAGGGTAGAAAACCCAACCAAATTTTATGATTTTAAACCCAAGACATCCTGCCACTGCTACTTCCCCCTGCCACTCCATTTGTGGAAAAAATTAGGGTTATGGTTTTGAAACATAGGGAAAATAACAGGTTTATGGTTTTTATTCAGGCCACATGGAATACAATTGGTTTTAGGGAATAAAAAATAGGGTTTAGGGTTTAGAGTACAAAACCTAACCAAATTTTATGATTTTAAACCCAGGACATCCTGCCAATGCCACTTGCCCCTGCCACTTGCCCTTGCCACTCCATTTGTGAAAACAATTAGGGTTATGGTTTTGTAATATAGAAAAATAATATTTAAAAAAAATCATATTCGGGAGGCCACTGAGAAACTAGCAACCATGTGCATCATTTTTATGCAAAAAAACCCCTTGCAAGCCCTAAATCTGACATCGTTTGACCAGAGTCCAGTCTCTGCACAAAGGTTTTTTTGCATGAAAATGATGCACATGGTTGCTACTAGGGTCTTAGTGGCCTCCCAAATATGATTTTAAAAAAATAGTATTTTTCATATGTGAAAAACCTTATTCTTATTAATTCCTGAAAAATGATGTTTTATTAAATTATATAATCTTTGGGTTTTGATGTGATATGTTGGTTGCAGGATATCTTATGGGTTGATGAATATACCAGATGCAAGCGTGGAACTAGAGGGTCTTTTGGTGGGGGGATGGCTTTGATTCGCCACTACATTAATCGAGTGGCTCAACACATTTTGGTGTTCCGTCGACAATTATCGCTGGATGGAAAGATGAATATCATGAAGTTCAAGGTCCTCAGTCGAACAGTGAAGATGAGGCCCATATCCTAACAAACCATTCTCACCCTTACATAGGAACTTTATTAAGCTAGTCAATCCATGGAATTGAGGAGTCTGACAAGTTTGTGGATCTACTGGATATATTTTCCCTTGTAACAAAAAATCCATATGTGTTTTTCCTTGATTTTGAAGAGCTACTAAATCACTTTCACTTGCTAAGGATGGTTCATTCCTCTTTAAAAATGGTGCATTCTCTTCATCTATTTGAAAATGGATATCCACCTTTTTAAATTCTGAGTGGGTATTCTGAGTGGGTTGCATGATTTCATGCACTTTCCACCTAATATAATATAACATTGACATCAACAAACAATATACAAACATGACATGTTTCAGAAAAGTATCAAACCAAGTAAAAATGAAAACCCCAATTGCATGCAAAATCTAACGATTGAAATCTACAAATTCAAAAAAACATTTACTTATCATCAAACACTGTTAAACTATGTGAATGAACAATACCTCACCGGGATCTTTGAAGGAAAAATGTGATCAAACTTGTCCTCAATGATCCCTCTTGTAATCCAAGATGCTGAAGTTGAAGGATTTTTCTCTAAAACTAATTATATGCTTCCAAACAACTCCAAATCTATTTCAAACCATCTTCTGTAAAAAACCTCAATAGTAAGAGTGTATCTTTTAAAACAAACAAATATTTCTTCCTCTTCAAATCATGTAGTAAAAGAAAACAACACAATTACCAAAACAAACTACAATTTAAATGCTTCTTCAAACTTGCATCCTAAAATCTTGTTATTTTCATTATCTTGCATTGTTCTAAAGGTTTTCTCACCTGAATCTCCATGCAAGTTGCTCTAATAGACCCTGATTTGAGTTGAAAACTAAAAACATTCTAAAACTACATGAATGAACAATACCTGATTCTTGGAGCAAGGTTCTTTGAAAGAAAAATGTGATCAAACTTGTCCCTCCCAGTGGTCCCAAATGTGTTCCAGGATTGATGAAGTTGATGGTTCTTGCTTCAAAACAAATTATATGCTCCCAAACATCTCGAAATCTATTTCAAGCAATATTATGTAGAAAACTATTGATAGTAAGAGTGGAAAAGACTCATTTCTACAAACAAAAATTTCAATGTTTTCAAACCATGTAATAAAACAAAACAACACAACTACACAAAATGGACTACAAACTAACTATTTCTTCAAAGTTACATCATTAACAAACAAATCTCATCATAATCACTGTGTTGCATTGTTCCAAAGATTATCTCACCTAAACCTCCATACAAGCTATTTGGATGGGCTCCAAACCTTTACAAATGGTTTAAAATCATGCACCCTTAGAGATTGCAGTAGGGAAAGTGACTAGTATTGAGAGATGGGCAAAAGAAAGATTGATTTTCATGCATCTACAACAACTGCAATGCCTGAAAGTCAATCTTCTTTGATCCTTTCTCAAAGAATCTCGTCCCATATCTCCTTCTAAGCTCCAAACACCTTGCATCATTCGTGGCTTGCTTAGAACATTGATTGCCTTGTCTTCTTGGATAAAATGATTTCAGATCATGGGAGAATCTCAGATGAGAGAGGAAGTGGTGAGATTTGAGGGAGAAGCACCCAAAATAGAGAAAGGAGAAGGTAGGTTGAATCTCATTCAAAAATCTTGAAAGTTTTGAAATAATGAGAGTGAAATGGGAGGGAAATGTAGGTAGAGAAGAGAAGTGATGAGATTTTGGGGTGAGAGTCCATCCCATGAGAGGGAGAATAGAGAAAGAAGTTTCCCGCAACAGGAAATTTGAAAAGAGGGCTGGAGCAAAGAAAAAATTGAAATGGTGCTAAAACATAAGGGGGAAGCAAGAGGCATGAGAGAGAATGAAAGGAGTGTGGTAGTTGGATGGGAGGATTTAGTTTCAGGTCAAATGGTACAAGTTTGGTTGAGAAACTAGGTTTCTTAGTTTGGTTACAGTTAAAAAACGTGATGGGAGAGTTGAGGTAGCAAGTGGGTGCTCCACATCATGGTTTGGGCCATTGAATCAAGAAATAGAGAAGTCAGGCCACTTCCAATATTCTATTGCCCTCCACCAGCCAGTATTCTATTGGGTTTTATTCACCTTATTCTTCCATGTCACCAGCCCAAGGGCTCCCTTACACGGCCCTTTTTGAGTCCAAATTTTTTGTAATGATAGGTATTGCATCTTCTTTCCAATTCGTTTTATGCTAACAAAATTTTTTATCAACTCCTTTCATAATAATGTAATGCTATATAGACAAAACATCCTTTTATTCAAGTAATAAAGCCTTCAAATGCTTTTTGAACTCACCTTATATATGAACACTGATTCTTATCATTTTTGGAGATTAACTAATCCCAATTTTTAGTCTTGAAGCATCTTTAGATATAAGCATATTGATGCATAGTTTTTTGTATTTATGCATCATGCATGGACAAAAATGGGAAAATGTACTGTACATGTGATGATGGACCCTCATGAAAAAATTCAAGTACAATTTTCTTATTAAGTCTCCATTAATTTTTATGTCCATTAGACACATAGAGGTACGGTATAGGCAAAGCAATGCATATTTATTTATAGTTGTTCACTATCTATGATTAAAATTGATAAAATGTGCATTTGCCATCATATAACTTATATCAAATAATTATGAAACTTTGTAATGTAAGGTATGTATAATAAGATATGGATCGTGTCTAGCCTAGTCCACATACATGAGGAGAAAAATAATCAAGGAGGATTAAAGTGCATAAGAAGTATCATGAGAGAGACATAAGGTAGGCAACATTGTACTTGTCAACAATACAATAGATTCATCTTAGATAGAGAGAGCCTTTAGAATAGTCAACCCATGTGGGATCCTATGGTCCACATCTCTCCTAGTGGTAGCTCTTGCTCCACATCATCTTCTCATGTAGTCCACATCCTTGGGTGGCCACTTTAATTCACACAATACCATACCTTGGCTCATACACTTGCCTCTAATTATGTGCACATGCACCATATCTCTCAACACCTCCCCTTGGTTTCATGATGCATTGGCTACTAGAAGGTGGTTAGATGTGAGTTTACAAAGTCCATCACCTCCCCTTAGTGCATACTTGCTACTTAAGGTGGTCAAGTATGGTGTTACAACATGATTAATAGCTCCCCTCGGTGCTTACATAGCTACTCTTAGTGTTAGGTTTGATACTAAGGCCTACTCATAGGTGTCAGTTTTGGTGACCTTTACAAAACATAGGCTAAAGGTGGTAAGGTTTGCTTCTTAATACATTCTGTCATTGTTGCCATTTTGATCATTGCTTGATGATGACTCCACATATTTGATTGCTACTGTTGCTTCAATCTGTAGTCTTATTCTTTGTGTCCTAGCTTCTTGCAATGGTTACACTTTGGCTTGTTCTTCAACCTGCAATCACTATGATAGTGACCCATCCTTCCTTAATGGTAACACTTCTTTGTTGCTGTTTTTCTTAACAATGCTTGTTCTTTATGGTTGCTACATGTTGATGTAGATGTTGATGTAGATGCCTTTAACTCTCTTCCTTTCTCAAGAAGAGATGACACACATTCCTCAAATTTTGGATCTGGAAGATTCTTCAAGGTTGTTGTCAATGCATTGTACTCTTCAAGCATACTTTTAAGGAGGATTGCAATTGCATCCTTTTCTCTACTTTTGCATTTATGCCTTCCAACTAGGTCATGATGCTTTTGATCTTGTCAACAAATTGTGCCATGGATTCAAGCTCATGGATCAAAACATGGAATGGGTGGAAAGGTATAAAAGGGAGCATTAGGCCGCACACCACTTTGGTGCCTTCCCCAAGTATTTGAAAAAAGACTATCCAAATGTATTGCAAAGTCCTCATCAGAAGACTCAAAAAATTTTGTCATTTTCTAGCATCCATATTGAGTGCGCTATGAATTCTGAACAAATTTGCTACAATCATCAGCATACATACATTATAATAGCACAATGGTTGTTAGTAGTGAAATTGGCATAGTTGTTTCAATAGTATCAAAGTAGATGCCCTCCATGCTTGAGCTCTTCCTAAAACAATTGCCTTGGCTTCCTCTAGCTACAAGTCCTCAAGTCACTTCAAGCTTTTCGGTCGCTCATCCAGGGCTCATGTGTTCATTTGTGAGCAAGGCGCTAAAGCCAATTCATGTGTTAACTATTGCTAAAGTTGTTGCCTTAAAAAAAAATTGGTATCCAAAAAGCCGTTTGCCAAAAAATCAGGTTCGCCTATTAAAAAATAACCATTTTCCTATTGACTTTGGCTTTATGCCAGCCAACGGGTTTTATGCCTGTTGGTGAAGAGTTTGCCATCTACTGGATCTCTTTATGAAAATAACGCCAAAAAAACCCCTAGAAAGTTGAAATCAAAACTTTGCAGGTATCATTCATAAAACCTTCAAGGAAAAATTACACCGATTTATCTTTCAATTTTAAATTATATTCTTTTTTTAAAAGAGGCAGTTGATTTGTAGTCAGTGTGAGAGCCTTGTTTTCATTGAAACAGTCAAGAAGAGTGGGGGGAGCAACCTTGATACGGGTGTGGAGGGTCTAATGAAATCATTATGGCTGAATGTGAGAGCAAGCGGGAGAAGCCTTCTTCTTGGAGCTCAAGTCTAGAGTTGTGGCAGAGATTCAAGAGACTCGAGAACTCAAGGGCCTTGGTTGGTGACAGTGAGGGAGTGTAGATGTGTGCTTTGGCTCCTATGTGTATCTGACAAGCCAAGTGAGTCAGAGCTTGGTGTATTATTATCGGCAACCACAGATCTTGACTCTTTTCTTATTGGTATTCTTCTCCTTATCTCACACTGTGTGGGTATTCTCGTGTATGTTAGCATATTTCTTTATGGTGTTACATTGATATCATTCTTGTGTGAGGTGATATTGTCCATTGATGTGTGCTTCATTGTAGAACTTGGTTGTGCATTCACTTACCATTGATTGTCTGCTTGCTCTTAACATACTATCATCTAGAGGACTCTCTCTCTCCTTTGTGTCTTCCTATTAGACTCATCATCACCAAGAGACTAACAAAGTGCACTATAGTTCCACTAATTTTTGGCGATCATGGTGGGACTCTCAAGTTTAAGCAAGAATTACTCATGAGTGGTAGGTCAAGCAGATGGAGTGTACCTTCCTCACCTATCCACATCCAATGAGTCCTCAAGGACAAGTTCTTCAACAAATCCTCAACAAATCCTGAAGGATAAGTTCTTCAAGTGTACTTGTCTCCCCTGGACAAAGGCCTAGAGGAAGACTAAGGAAGGTGCTCTCCCCCTTGGAAGCTTCCCCATCTTGTTCCATTCCTCCTTTTGCATTTTCTTCTCACCATCGGTTACAATATTGTAGGCCACTTGAGGATATCTCCCTTGCACCACCTCGAGTGTTTGCCCCTCCTCCATCAATGGAACCACTACCACAACTTCTTGCAAAGGTCATAGTCAAAGCTCCCAAATTTAAAGGGGCCTTGATAGAGGATGCTAATGACCACATTCAAAGGTTCTTGTATGCATGTAAGTCCAAAGGAGTGGAAAGGAGAGATGCATATCTTGTTCTCTTCCCATCCACTTTGGAAGAAGGTGCCAAAAAATGGTATAGCCAGTTTGCGATTGGGTATTTTGCCAATTGGAATGACCTCAAGGAAGCTTTCTTGAGGATGTTTTGAGCTAGAAAGTTTTATGATCTCATTGTTCAAGAGTTGGATTCTCTCAACATGGGCCAAATAGAGACAATAGATGAGTTAGAAATCTCCCTCATTCAACCACACTCTCATTTCTTTCTACTTCTTCCACATCACCCCCTCTGCTATCTACTTCTTCCACATCCCCCCCTCTACTATCTACTTCTTCCACACCTCCCCCTCTTGTGTAGCCCTCCCCCTCCACAAAGATGCCACCCCCTAAGTCCACACAACCTATCACATGCACCTCTAATCCCTCACCACCACATCTCATTTCCCCATCTTCCTCATGAGCTCCTCGTTAATGTTACCAAGCAAAGGTGGATAACTCCACATTCAAACCAGTGGACACATTGAATTGTTTTTCCCCTATTTCTTCTTTAGCTCTATGATTGGCGTCTCTACCCATGCCATCCCCATAGATTCCACCCACATTTCCTCTCTATTTTCCTACAAGACACCATGGTTGTGTCACCCTGCTCACCCACAACACCATCCGCCATCCCACATCCCTTGATCTAGTACTAGTACCTCTACTACAAGCCTCATCTTCCTTCTCTCGCATAGCTTGATAGATAGAAGTGGATCTGCCTCATACTTATATCACATACCAACCACCACCTTCACACACAAAATAAGGTAATTAAGGATGAAATTGAGCAAAACAACTTGCAGTGGTGGGCATCACCTCTTTGGTACCTACCTAACCTTCTACATGGCCTCACCACAACCATCAAGAAGAAAATGCAAGGCAAACTATGGGGATGGGATGCCACTTTGAAAGATTTTATCATACCACATCACAGTGGGCTATGAAGGCAACAACATTCAAGTCCCTCTATGAGCAGCTATATATGTAGGTGCACCACAATGCAGGATCATCTCCACCCTCATCATTGACAACCCATCCACCCTCATCATCATTAACACCCCCTCTATCATCATTAGCAACACCCTTTGATTCCACAACAGCAATTCTCTCCTCCATTATTCCCTTCTCTCTCCCCTCCAGGAGCATATCCTTTCCATCGCCACCCCTTCCATCCACCCTCCAGTGCCTCATGAGTCCACTTATACATGAGATTTTTGGCATTCATACCAAAGGTCTCGCAAGTGAGACAGCATTGGTTGAGGCATACACAGAGATCACTAGTCTCACAAAGAGACTTCAACAGACAGACACTTCTTAGGTGGAATGGAACTCAATAGAACTCCATGTGCATCATAATAAGTTCCATCTCACTTTACAATTCTGCCATGTAGAGGATAGAGTCCAATAGTTAGAGGATTTTATTACACGAGTCATATGCAAGGATGTTCTTCCACCACCACGCTCATATCCTCAGCACATTACTCCACATTCTCACATTTTTCGACCTCCATCTCACTCTCCATCATCTCCTCACATGATCATGAGATTGGTATATTATACCTTGACCTTCGACCAACCTACAAGAGAATCACAAACATGCTTTCCAATATTTTATCATTAGGATTTTATCATGTCAAGATTTCTCATCCCTTTTTCATAATGGTCATAATATTCAACAAATGTCTCATACATTTCATCACACAGACCTTCTTCTCTTATGAGAAGATAATGCATGCCATATAGTCACATTACCACATCTTCTAAGGAGGAAGCCTTCTTAGAAGGAAGCTTTCTCATCATTGTGGGACCATAGCCCAGTGTCTCTTAGTTGCATTGTTGCCTACCTGATCACAAATCCTCTAAAAGATACATATATGCGCCAATAAAAATAAAAATCTAGAAGAAAGTCACTTCATTAATGAGAATTGCATCATAATTCCACATCTCACCAAAATGGGAAATGGGGACATGTTCCATGCATGATAGTTTTCCTTATGATGTGCCTCAACATGGTTGTGTACTGGTGGAGGTCACTTTCAAGAAAGGTACACAATCACTTTGGTGATGTGTATCATGACATATATTCCATGTCCAAAAGGGGTTCTCTCACTAAGTGGGAAATGGGGCCATGGTCCGTGAATGTTAGGTTTCCATATCATGTCCCTCATTAGAGGCTTGGCTACCTACTTGTGGAGAAGTCACTTTGAGAAGAGAGAATTTCATTGAGACTCTTCCTTTTCATTTAGGAAATTGCCATAAAGTGCACCTAGAAAGGGTTTGGTGGACTCAGGGGGATGCCAGACAGTCTAGCTGAGTTAATGTGGTGGAGTAAAGCTATTTCACTTGATGGCCACCCTCTAGCCTTGGAAAATATTCAGTGTTCTTGTAGTATGTTTAGGAAGAGTTGAGATGTTGGGACAAGATCGGGAATGGTCATAAGCATTTGAGGAAACATTTAGCCTTTGTATTTCTTCATTCTCTTTCCCAATTAGGAGGAAAATTTTCCTTTCACAATCTGATGGAGGGATGTCTTATTTGCATCCCTTGGAAAGGCTACTAATCAAGATAGTGGTGAAAGGGTAGAGATGGGAAAGGCAGAAGATACTTGGCTAATCATAGAAGGCCACGTTTATGGATTGAGTATTGCCCATAACTGAACAAAAGAGTTCATAGTAGGCATAAGATCTTCAATGCTTTGATACCTCATGTTATCAACAACTAAGGATAGAGGTGCACATGAATCCAAACCTCACTTGTAATTCTTTAACTTATACCATGAAGCTTATAGGAAGTATCATGAATATGTAAAAATTTGTTATTCATATTCCCATTGCTTAACTAAACATAATCATAATCACACATACCTTCTTATAAATACGCACAAGGAGTCTTTCATGATATATGTATGCATGTGGCAATGCTCCTATCCACATGGTAATTGAAACAAACTTATCATTTCCTCTTTAAGATAAAAATTCAAAAAATGTCTTACCATTTCATAAGGAAAAGACTGCATAAATGGAGTTAAACATATGCAACAAAATAATAAATCATGGCACATTTAATGGGGCCCAAAAGCTAGGGACCGTGCCGCACCCCAAGAGGACTTTATTCACTTGTAAGGATGCATCCACTTGTAGACCTTGACCAACTAATAAGGCATAATTTATTCTTCCATCTCTAGGGAGATACCCATGAATCCTTCATGATCTTTCATAATTTATCATTCCATCATTTATGTCTCATAGTTCCAACAATCCAAGTAAGAAGCACACCAAGGGAAAGAACTTACACAACATCTAGGCACTCATCTAAAACTCAAGGAGTTTCAACATGCAAATCACATTATATTTTCTTGAAAATTAAGGAGAAACATTTACCCATTATTGAAGAGTTTACCTTAGTATTCCTACCTGTAAATAGGTAAGACAAGATGACACACATAGTTTGCAAGGGAAGTCATTGCTTCAAGAAGAACTTAATCACAATCTAGTTTACAACACTCAACATAGGCATGAAAAGGTCTCAATACAAAGAAATTGCAAGTGAAATCATTCCTCTAAGGAGATATTCATTACAACATAGTTTGTAGCACTCAACAAAGCGTAAAGAATGTAAGAAAACACACAATACACCATTGTAACTTGATGAAGATGCCAGCCAAGAATTGTGTTCACAATTACTCATGCGCAAAGCATGGAAAGTTTGAAGAGAGAGTCTAATAAGAGGATAAAATTTGAGGAAGCATATTTCCTTGACTTCAAAGCACTTGGCAAGCTCCAAGAGAGCTTGCAACATGAAGCTCTTATAGCGAGGACGGGGTTTCCCACTAAGAAGAAGTCATGGGGGACAAGATGAACCCGCATTTACAACTAGGCAATATAGATATGTGCAAGAAAGAAAAGGTCAGAACATACTTAGGAAGAATGAAAAGATTAATAGCAAAGTGTGATCCCCGTCCGACGGATGACAAGTGCCTCATAGCTTGGTTCATCTCTGGACTAAAAAAACCCATTTGCAAGGACATGAAAAAAGTCAGTAGCTATGCACATTTCATCTATGCTCATGAAGCTACAATTGACATTGAAGGTGGCATGACCGATTCTGATGGCAACAGTGATGGCTATAAATCAAGTCAACGTGACAAGAAATATTTGAGAAGAAGGGAAGCACTTCCAAAAAAGATCACACCACTGAGGACAGAGTCACCGAGGACAGAGTGGAAGCCATGGCCCTAAGAGTAAAAGATGAAATGATGTAGGCCATCGAGCAAAAGCTGCATGTCTCTCAACCACCACAGTACTCACAGAGAGAAAATTTTTAGTGCCCACACTGTATGGCCAACCATACAGCCAATGAATGCCCAATCTTGAGGAACAGACTAAACCTACCAAAAGTGACTCAGCCCCCATGGTTATGGTGTGTCCCATTTGCAATGTTGTTGGGCATGATGTAAATACTTGTTTCTACAATATGAGGGTAGCACAACACCGGCCCCAACAATACCAACAGTCACCAATCCCAATGTACAGACAACCAGCACTGGCACCTAATGCACAAGCGCCACATCTCAACCCACTCTCGGTGAGAACACAAGTGCCTCAACTAATGAGGAATCCCAATCCTTCACAATATCCACGAGCTCCCAATCTTGCTTCAGTAGTTCCGATGCAACAACTCCAACCTGAAGAGCTGGAACCTCACCATGAGTATGAAACAGAATACCCTATGTACTACCAAGATGGTGCCAAAGGAATCATCCCGGTGTATGCTAATCAAGTAATACCCACCACATATCAAACACCCATCAAGTGTTTTGGTTGTAGAGAAAACCACCACATAGTAGAATGCCCACACAAGGGTAACCCCATTACATTCCAACCTGTGTGTAGGGAATGTGGACTTGGGCATGCTCGCATGGATTGTCCACTAAGAACAAAGCCTCAACCAACCACGAAATTAAAACCTGATGTACCCCTAGGGATGATAAGTGTGGAAAATCACAGTGTGGCAACACAAAGTGCGGCATCACATCCAGTCTTGATCATAACAAGACAGTAGAAAGAAGCGGCATGCAAAAACTCCTTTCTGCTCAAAAAGTGAAGAGCCCTCTGGCAAAACAAGCCATGCCAATCCCACAACAACACAGTGAGACCATGCCTAGCACATCCACGGAATGTGCCACCCAAGGAGCCAAGGAAGCATACCCCAATGCTGAAACTAAAAAGGCGCATTACCAAGCCTTGGGTACAACAAGAGCAAGAAAAATTTGAGATAGACAGGATGGCAGTAGCAGAGGTCAGAGCACCATCAACACCTAGCATTGACACAGTGATTGATCCTAATAACTTCCAACGGGTAATAGAGCAACATGCAAAACATCCCTGATTGGATGGCACCACACTAGCAAGCTTGATAAGCTGCCCCATCACGATGCCAATTGGGAACTTACTAAGAAATTTTCCTACAATGTGGGAGAGTATCAAGGGATGGATTAAATCTTCACAATACTTCCCCCCACCTGAAGAAGAGGAAAAGGTAATTTCATTAAAATTTGGTGCTAGGGATGACATAAAAGATGTAACCATCCCACTGGAGTATAAAGCCTTTGGCCAATACCTGGCAATAGTGGACGACGGAGCTGGAGACATTCTGGCAAGAGAGCTATATGAAGAATGGGGCCTACCTCTAATGTAGAAGGCCACATTTAACATCCGCCTAGCTGACCACACGAAAATGAAGCCATTGGGTATCGTTGACAATGTGTCAACAAAAATTGTTGAAGTAAGGTTCACTCTCCAGTCTACTATCTTGGATCTTCCCAAGGGAGCCACAGCATACCAGATATTGTTAGGAAGACCATGGCTTAGGGAAGCGTCAGTACTCCATGATTGGGGCACTGATAGAATCACTATCTAAAATAGAGAAACTATTGTCAAGATAAATCTAGGAATAGGGGAAATCAAACCCACTATTCCTAGAAATGTTAAAGACACTTCCTCCACTACAGCCACCAGTCATGCATCCCCTGTACTACCAATGTAGTAAAGCCCCATAGAAGGGGATACACAAAGTGATATCAATAATTGGATACAGATGTAGGCTACAATAGATAATTGTAAAACAACACATCCAATGTTGCCAGATGTGGATGCCCAAATGATACAACTAGAAGCACCAATCTAGGATGATGAATCAGAAGTAGTGGAAATGCCAATCTTCATGGCAAGCGTCAAGTGGGATAGTGACCCTGAAGAGTCCATAATAGAAGGCTACAGTGCCGACATTGATTGGGATATGGAAACGGAAGCTATTAATGCAAACTTGGAGGGCCAAGTATTTGACAATGGCTTGGCATTCCTACAAGCACTCATGGCCACCCTCCAGCACTAGAAAATAGCAATCAGTCCAAGAAAAAGAAGGAGGGTGTACAATGCCAAATGTCCAAGCTAGAGCACTTCATCCAATTCAAAAGAATGTAGACCAGAGTTGTGGAATTGTACTTAACTAAGCCCATAAAAGCACCTAAGTCCCCAAATTTTGAATGGGATCCTAAAGGGCTTGAAGGTATTTATATGGCAAAAGAACCACTCATTGGGGGTGCGACTCCTATTGAAAATCCATCACTGGTCTCACAAAGCAAAAATCTTAGAAAGTTCAAACCCAATGTGAGAATGAAGAGTGAAATGGTGAATAGTAACAAAAAAGAAGAACAAGGGAACATAGGTGAATTGCACCAAATATCTTCTAGTGGAGCTAGCAGCCAAGCAAGCACCTCAAAGTGCCATGAAGGACTAAGGGAAGTTCCAATTACTTCAAAAACTACACTAGGGGAGAAGCAACAATAGCAATGCCTAGGCCAGTCAGGGAATCAGAGCTCATAGAAACAGAGAATATCGAAGATACCCCAGTTTATGAAGGACCAGCCAAGACAAGGAAACTAAATCTTGCCTTGGACGGGGAGAAGAAGAAAATTCTGTATACATTGGCGAACAGCTCACTCTAGAAGAAGAAAAAGAATTGAAAGCATTACTGATGGAATATAGAGATTGCATGGCTTGGTCCTACAAAGAAATGAAAGGGATTGCCCAAGAAGTTGTAGTACATACCATACCAATAAGGGAAGGATCCAAACCAAAGGTATACACACCTTACAATAAAAATCCCAAGTATGGCACCCATGTCTATGAAGAACTAGAAAAATTACTAGATGCTGGTTTCATTTATGAGATTGAGCATACCAATTGGGTGTCACCAATTGTGATTGTTCCTAAGAAAAACAAGAAGCTCAGAATATGTGTGAATCTCAAGAACGTCAATGCAGCAACAATCAGAGATCATTCTCCCCTACCATTGACTGAAATAGTTTTAGAAAGGGTAGCAAGATCTGAAGTGTATGCTTCTTGGATGGGTTCAGCAGGTACAACCAAGTACAAATTGCACCTCAAGATCAGGCAAAGACAATGTTTGCCATAGAATGGGGCATTCTTGCTTATAGAGTCATGCCATTAGGCTTATGCAATGACCCATCTACTTTTCAAAGGGTAATGTACACCGCCTTCAAGGAATTTCTCAACAAGTTCCTACAAGTCTTCCTCGACAGCTTGTGTGTACACTCTAGAAAAAAGGATCACTTGAAATGCCTTGAAGAAGTCCTAAAAATATGCAAGGGGTATGGAATCTCTTAGAATCCTGTAGATTTTATAATTAGAGGAGTCAAAACATAAGGTCTATCAAGGCCTATGCAAAACATCTTATTAGAGTTATTCTTGCAAATCGCCTAATGGATCCTCTACAAGCTTCCCATTGTCTTTAATGTTTGTAAGCTTCTTCTTGCTTCTTTTTTAGCACCTAATCCATAGGGATTTGATGACAATGCATGAGTTGGAATCTAATAATCTCTTGTATCTCTCATTTAGAATTGCTATAAATATTTCAATTATCCCTTGCAATAATTTATTCCAAATACCAATCAAACATGCTACATAGTAGTAAAGTAAGGTAAAATGGTTTACTCAGCATTTGCTCCCAATATTTTTATGATATGATCATCAATAAGTAACTACATGGTCTCAGGAACCAATTTGATTCCAATCTTGCAAGCTCATTCTCAACCCTCCTGACCATAATCACCTTATCAAAATTTTTCTCCTTATGAAATCTGAAATTTGCCTTACTGATGAGCCATCTATGTTCCTCTCATGATGACATCCTTGCAAGCAACTAGTCCCTCACATTGTTGTGATGACCTATCCTTATCCCTTGAAAAGAACAGAAAGCCGTTTCCTTGATAGTACCCAAAGCCAAGCATAGTTTTAATGGTCTATCACTTAACTCAAGGTCTATGTCTAACTAAAGTAACTCACTTGTCTTCTTCCATCCATATCCTTGGCTTTTGCTTCCCCCACTTCTCTCATACTACTCTCTCCCAACCCAACCAAGTCTGATCAACTTAATTCAACCATATCTAGCTTACATGCCATAAAGTGCAGGTCAAAATTCAAAGTGCATTCATAGTCAACATGTGAGTCATCTTAAAGTGAACCCAAGGTTGACCCAATATGAAAGTCCAAAATGAACCCAAGGTTGACCCAATAAAATAACAAGTAGGCTCAACATTTTGTAGCAAAGCTAACCATCATCCACCATTTCATAAACACTAGGTCAAAATTCATATTCCATTCATACCCAATATGTTCACTTAAAGTGAAAATTTACCCTTCTTTTTTACCCAATTTCTTATCTAATTAAACTTCAAAATGAACCCATTTTGAAATGATGTTTTTACCCCCAAAAAAAGAACAAGTAAAGCTACAACATTTTGAAGCTAAACTAACCATCATTCCATTGTTATCCTATAATCTTTACACAAAAGTTTCCATTATTTTAAGTAACCTGAGGTCTAAATTCAAAGTCCATTCATACCCAATATGTGAGTCACCTTAAAGTAAATTCTCACCCTTCTTTTTGAGCCAATTTCTTCTCTAATTAAATCTCAAAATGACCCCATTTAAATCTAGGTTTTATCCAATAATAGATGAGTAAAGCTACACCATTTTGAAGCTAAGCTAACCATCACCACCATCATTACCCTACGTAATCTTTACATAAAATTTCCATTAATTAACGTAATTCTACCCATATGTTGTGCCCATTTTTCGATATTTTTTGGACACATATCTTCCATCCATTGAAAGCAAAAGTTTCAAGGAATCAAATACTCTAAGTCAATGATTTTGTATCAATATTACCAAAATCGCAAAGTCTCATCATGATATCATCTTCCTCTATCCAAATAGCAAATCAAATGATGAAAATTAGAAAAATTACAAATTTCTACATTGTTTAGATGAAGCATATAGCCACCATCGAAGAAAAGGAACAAAGATTGGAAGCTCTAGATCAAACTTCCATAACACCATTGATAGTAGACCAATTAAAAGGACTTTTCAATAAAACAACTTGCTTGAGAATTTAAGCTTTTCGACATATTTCAAATGAAGAAACTATGAGAAATCATCACAAAAAGGAAAATAGGCTGGAAGCTCTTGTGCAAGCATCAGCAACACAATTGACAAATAAATTTAAAGAGTTTCAAGAAAAGCAACCTAATTGGGATGAAAGACTAGGATAACCACACAATCTTATCAACTTGAATATCAAAATTGTTATGGTTTGATTATCAAATACAAGAAGTTGGTATTAATGCATGGAAAGCTTTGAGAAAGAAGTTCAATACCCAAAACTATATCCAAAACCATCATGCATAAGAATCAACTAATTGATGCCTCCTATATGCAAAGGGATGCAAGTCTGGATTACTTTGTTGGAATCAAAGACATTGCCCCTCAACTTAGATCTATTGATCAAAGAGATTCAAGTCTAGATTACTTGGTTGGAATCAAAGACATTGCACATCAACTTACATCTATTGATCAAAAGTTAAAGATAGAAATATTAGTCTAAATAGCATTCAATCATCTCGATGAAGAATATGATATGTTCATCATAGCAATGGTCTCTAATGATTCTCCATCTACATTTGAATCATGTGAGACATGCTCATATGCAAGAGCAATTAAGGACAGGGATATATACAAATTCCATAAGTCATGAGCTAGAGGAAACTATATTCATAGCCCTAGCACACAATTATTGAATTATCAATCTTCCCATTATTTAGTTCACAAAACATGGAATTCTAGAGGCAAAGGTAACTTTATCAAAGGATACTACCAAGAAAATTCTCCAAATAGAATTATAAGAAGTTGTAATTACTATGGAGCTCCAAGTAATTAGGAACCAAAATGTACAATGAATTACTATGGAAACCCAAGTCATTGGAAACCAAAATGTACAAAGAAACGATGTGGCAGTGCCAATGGACAATGCAAACAAAATTGGTATCATCATCACCATCAAAACATCTAAAGAAAAGAAGCCCATAGGATGCACAAAGTCAAGCTTTAATAGGATGAAATAATTGGCACAAAAATTGTTAAGAGGCCTTTCTAGTAAATGTAAAGATGACAATGGTGAGAATCGTTATTAACCTCACTTTTCATTTTTCTTAGTTTATTCATCAAATAGATGTTAAAAATTGCTTTATCTCACTGAACAGATCTTTACAACATGACTTCTAATCCATCACTTTATATCAAGAAGATAGCACAATATATTATTTTCATTGTGCTTTATCATCATAGGTTCAAACATTCATATGAATTTCTAAAGCCAAGCAATAACTCACATCCGAGTTTGATATGAAAGACATGGGAGATTTCCACTATTTTCCCTGCATAGTGATATGGAGAATGAAAATGGCATCATGTTGACACAAGGAGAGTACTCATAAAGTCCTTAAAATAGTTTAACTTTGCATACTTGCAAACCTTAACCAACTCCCATGAAATCCAATATCAAATTGTCAACTTATAACAATGCTCTTGACACAGCTCCTCTTCAATACAAAGAACCTAGTAGTTGAGAATGATTCTCTTTTCACTTGGTGTTCTCAATGACTTGAGAGGAGAAAATCATGGTTAAGTTATACTTAACGTACATTCCACTCCATAGTCACTATACTCATGCACATACTCTGACCATAATACTTTATTAAACACCTTCTACTTATCTAGTGCAATTTAAGTAGGAGCATTAGAACATATAGCATGCATAGTCAAAATATTAGCACCCTATCTACACTAGACATCCCAAGTGGACTTTGACATCTAAACTAGACCCTAAACCCTTATCCATTCATTTTGCATTTATCCTCATCTTATCTTATGCTCTCTCTCTCTCTATATATATATGTGTGTGTGTGTGTGTGTGTGTGTGTGTGTGTGTGTCACACACACACACACACACACACATCTATACTTCTCCAATGATGAATTATTCTTTTATTTACACCCCATGAAAACTCCCCTTTACACTCTTTTTTAAACCTCCCCACAGCACACTAATCCTCCCATACCTCCACTAATCCCTTCTCAACCCATGCTCTCATTCACTCCTTACTCCACTTGTGACTTAAACTTCACTTATGACTTAAACATTTTTTAAATTATCTAAGAATCCATATGGTTGTCTATATTCCTAGAGGTAAAGCAACAACAAGTCGAGGAAAACAGGCATTACACTTATCCACTCACTTTGCATTTATCCTCATCTTATCTTATGCTCTCTCTCTCTCTCTCTCTCTCTCTCTCTCTCTCTCTCTCTCTCTCTCTCTCCTAGTAGCCCACCATCTCTCTCTCTCTCTCTCTCTCTCTCTCTGAATAACCTTCTAATTGCTTGGAAAGTCCCTTCAAAGTAGTTCATCGCCATTGCCAGATCATTCAAAAACGTTTCTAAGGTAGCAGGGTTCTAAGGTACCAAGGTCCAAACACTTTAGCCACCCTTTATTACGAAAAGAACAAAATCTCTCTTTATGTTGGTGACCTTTGCATTTGCAATTTTGTTTCATTTATATCCAATGAAATATTCGTTCTTAGCCTTTTATACTCATATAGGAAAGGACATTCCTCATTTTCAAAAATAAATGATATGCTTGTTCTTGAAGTGGGAGCCATGAAGACCTCCCAATCTAATTATGAAAGCATGTTAAGTAAAGTTTTATAGATTGTAAGAGGGTCCCATGGTATAAATACCTAAGGGTGATAGGAAACTACCTAGTGTGGGCAGTCTGGACCTACAAGATAAGTGCTTGAGCATGTGGAAGGGTCCTAGAGAATAAATACTCATACATGGTATGAAACACCATAGTGCAAGAGGGTCCATTGATACAAATATTCAAAGGTGGAAAATCCTCATCTAGTGAGGTCTCAACCCCGGCCATTCAATGCACCAAACCATGTCATACCATTGATAAATTTAATGCATCATTGGATTCTATCTCACATGTGATGGCACAATTAAAAGAATAGAGCTTGCCAACATCCAACCAATGGGTTAGATGGAAAACTCATGAAAAGTGGTATGACCATATGTTTACCAACTACTAGTGCTGGGTAGGAAAGAGTGGCATGATCTATGGCGATCTCTAAAGAGGTATTCGACAAGGATATAACTATGGATATCTCTAAAGAGGGATATAACATGGATATGACATATGGCTCTCTAAAAAGGGATACAAAAAGGATATGATGTATGGCTATCTCTAATGGTTACACTAGTTATGCTCATTTTTTCTAAGCATTGAAAGATGATGCAATTGTCTTGGTGAATTCATTTGTTATGGGCTAGCATAATTGACATAATTTAAGAAGATGCTAAAAACATTTCCTAAAAGGTTCATGTTTGAGAGACGCTTGACATGGCAACATGCTAAGGAAATGTGTAAACATGTAAGGTTTCCAAATATTTAGTCAAATTGGACATGATGATTGTTGCTTAGACATGATAATGCACAAGAGTTGTGGGTTCCAAAGGATAGGCATCATGATTGACACCTAGGAAGCTGAGTGGTACCATAAAAAGATAGCATTCTAGTCAATGCTAAAGGTTATTTAGCATTAACTTGGATCCCAATTGAGCTTCAGGTTGATCAAATCATCATTAAGCACACAATGATATCCAACATGCAAGAGTTTAGGCCATAGTTAGACTAAGCATCCAAGATATGCTATGTGATGGTTTGGCATAGCCAATAGGGTTGTGTGATTAAGAGAGATTGATCGATCCCCTAATCTATAGGACAAGTCCACATAAAAAATGCTAGAAGAAAATAAACGTTCAAAAGATATTTAAAAATTAGTAAAAGGGTATCCGTGTTTGGAAGATGCTAAATAATTTCAAAGAATTTAGCTGAGTGCTAAATAGCATGATCATCAAAATGAATAAATAGCATTTGATTAATGATGAGCTTGCCTATAGATGCAAGTTAATGTCTAGCAAAATTCTACAAGGAGGATGACTATTAATGGGTCCCTCATTAGCCATGTTAAGGGGTTTTCAGAAATGGCAATAAATCCAAATAAACTTATCATGCTCGAGTTGAATTCCAGAGTTGAATTCCAGAATAGAAACTACTAAATCATTGGGTAATAGAGATTTGCAGACTCACCTATCAATCTCTCTCACTAACACTCATTCATTTCTAATGGATTACATAATGCATAAATATACTGTAAGCTCTCTAAACCACTTCTAAACTCTTCTACATTTAATCTACCTACGATTTGGTTTCCCTACATGTATTAAGTACAACTAAGTATTAACTCCTGGACTACCCACCTTCCTAAGTAACCCCCACCTACCCGACATTCCTGTCCCCTACTCCTGACTATCCTGTCCTCCTCTTCTATATAACACTCTATTATCCTAGCTCTTACATCCTACCCTGCAATCTTCAAGCCTATCCCATACTACTACACTGTTGACTCGCTGTCAGAGCCTCCACTCTTTGCCTCCTTTACTGAGCTCCCCGATTTCCACCATATTTCCCTAACATTCCCCACCTAGCATAAACCTCTTCCAATCTTCCCCACCCCCCCCACCCCCCCACCCAAAACCTACTGACTACTACTACTTTCCTAACTATTATGATCCCTTCAACTACCTAGTTCCCTTTCAAATGCCTCGTGACTTTCCCAAGCCCATGACGACTCACTCCCCAACTATTCCTCTCTCCCTCGACTACCTGCCTTATTTAAACCCCTCCCTCACCTACGTAATCGCCTGCCACAGCTCTCAAAGTCCTCTCTACCCCCCCTTAAATCATTGTTTGATCCCCTGCCCCCCTTTGCTGTACTACTCTTATTACCCTCTCGGCTCTCTTTGACTCGATTTTTTATTCCTTCAAGAGCTAAGAGGTTGCACGGTTCTCGATGACTGTGCCCTCATGCTTGCCTTTGCATTGTTTGCCCCCCTGCACAATTGGCCCTCTCTACTCCTCCCTTGCCTATGCTCTATCTACAGTCTCGGCTGTTGCTTGTGCAACCCCCTCGGCTATTGTGCATGCTCTACGTGCCATCCCCCTACTCTACGGTATCTCCTCCCACCCGTGGCATCTCACCATCTATGTTGCCTACTTTACTACTCCTATAGCCTGCTGTGTGACATGGTGACCTCATACACCCTCCCCGCTTCTGCACACGCTCGGTACTTGTACCATGCCAGCTTCAACTCTCTATCATCATGGACTCATAGGTTCCTTTTGTCTTTTAGTTTTGTTCTTACCTTTCACGTACTTCTCACCTATTTCTATGTCTCCTTATTTTTTCATCATAATTTTAATTAACCCTTTTAATTTTTTGATTCCCCCTTTTTATGTTCCCCTTTCCACCCTTTTTTTCATTTCTTTATACTTAGTATTACCCATTTAAATCCTTTTGTATTTAAAACACTCTCATGAGTCTCTTTTGCCTTATTTCTTTTTATGCTTCTTATTTCTTTTCAATAATAGTAAATTTTACTTTTTCTTAAAGCGTTATTTTTATTTAATCATAAGTTAAGATAACTTCTAAAACCTTATCACTTTTTAATTTTTCTCCCTTCCCTTCTTTTCCATTTTTTTGTTTCCTAATATTGCAAAACTTTTTAAATAGTCATATCCCTTATCAACCTTCTTTATCTATTTAGCCTAATTTTTTCAAAACGGTCTCTCCTAACTTTTCTTCTCTCCCTACCTTCTATATATATACTCATAACTATAATCTTGTCCATTAAACTTAATTTCTCATTCATTCTTTGGAAATGCTTATGCCTATTTCTTCACTGTACATCCGGTATATCACCCCCATAATTCTCTTAACACAATTCTACACATTTCTAGTGACCATACCATTACTCCATACAACTTTGCACTCATAATTTTTACAACTAGCTTTGTAAGTCAGTGGTTAAGTGTTTATTTTTATTGTGACTCTGATAAGAAGGGAGGGGTGTTTATGACACCTGTCTTCCCAACTAAGGTGTAACTAGTTCTCACCATGTTTTTCTTATTGGATGGTGGCAGGTATGCAGACTCCCCTCTTCAATAAAAGTGATGCTTGCCACATCTTATCAAAGCGGAACCTTTTGAACAATTGTGCATTCTACAAATTTTTATGCTCACCTCTCATTGACCTTTTGATAAAACCTTAGCATCCAATACTTTTCATTAATGACAATTGCTCTTTCTTTTGAACTACATTGTTTTCATTTCACTATGGAAAGGGGTCTTGTCAAGTCTAAAGCACACACACACACACACACACACACATACTCCTTTTCTTCCCTTTTTTCATGCAACTTACATTCTTTCCCTTGTTACCCATTTGGTAAAACTTTTTTAACTACCTCTCCCCTCTCTCTCTCTCTTCAAATAAAACTTCTTGCCCCACTCTCTACCCTTCCCCTCTCTTCTTCTAATTTCCCCCACACCCTTTCTTTTTTTTTCCAAGAAAACTACTTCATTAAGTATGAATGAAAACCGCTAAAGCAAGCTCAAATGTGGGAGTACATCATGTAATGCATGAGGAGAAAACAACTCAAAGTGAGCTAATAAAGAACCAAGGTGGAGGCTAAAAATGCCATCTCAACCCTAAAGGAAACTCAGAGAAGCAAGGAGATCCCCTCCAAACTCTGAAAAAAGTAACTCTCGTAGCAGTGTGGCTGCTCTGGAGGATCCCTACATGCTCACCCAAATGGCCATCAGAGTGTGTACTATGTCAGTCCAAATCTTGGCCGTAGTCTAGAAAGGATAAACTTGGATACTCTCCATCGCCTCTGTACACTTGGCTCTCCAAATATGCCAAGCTGCAATGCTAGCCAAAATCTCCCAAGATGTGTCTACTGAGGCATGAGCAGCTCTAAAAGGAGTGTGGGGAACATCCTAGAGGGAACAAGACTCCACTAAATGTCATTGTACAATGAAAGTTAGATCTAGATCATGTCCGTTGAAAGACACCTGTGGGCCAGCAGTAAGAGATAACCAAGCCACTGAACCCCAAGTCATATGGAAAGGTGCTGTATGAAAGATGCTGAAAATCCTAGCAACACCTTTTCAGATAGCCCTCGCCTGTTTGCAATCCCAAAGGCAATGTTGTACTCACTCAACTACCATGTGACAACAAGGATAAGTAGGGTCAGCCCAGAATTTGGATCTCCACAAGTTCACTACAATCCCTCCATGAATATAAAGCCAAAAGAAAAGAGTAACCTTTCTATTCCTGAGGGATTTCCAGAGCCTATGCCAAATGTTCTTCCACACAGTTGCGAAAATCTGAAAACTATTCCAGTGTGGTGCTCTGGAGGGCCTCCAACCTGTATGTTGAGCTAAAATCTTTGGGCATTTCTAATTGTATATCGAAAGAAGGGAAATCTCTTGTCTCGGTGCCCCTCATCAATCCATTTCCACTCCCTTGGGTCCCATTGCAAGAACCTAATAGAAGAACCACCATACAGCCAGAGTCTCCAAGACCCCAGCACAAGGAGAATAGGATCAGGGTCAAGATACCACTGTGAATCCCTGCCCCACTCCATGAATCTTGCAATCCTGACAGGCTGAAATGCAACCTCCAAAAGAATATCATTAGAAGATCTAATAAGTCAGCCTCTCAACTGAACATCAAAGACAAGGGTATCCTCATGTGCATCCTACAATCCAATGATTACCTATAACGAAATGCCCATCCCTAAGAATTCTCCCCACTAAGTGGACTCTGTAAGTGGCATGTCATCTGTATCAATCCACTCTAGTGGAATGGTTGTCTGTATTTACTGTATCCTGAGTGCGTTCCCTCTGAGGTAGCCAATTGCTAAAAGTCTCTGATCCTCTGGAAGTATCATAAAGGCCTACCAAATGCCTATGATAGAGGCAGGTCCACTCTCCCATCTAGACCACTGCATATAATGTGACACTCCTAGTGGCTTTCCATGATGATCCAAAATTGAGTCATTCCACATGACTGGCTGCCTTTGAATCTCTTCATGAGAAGTGGGTGGAACTCTGCGAAGAGTGTTTCTGAAGTAGCCCCAAGCTTTCAAAATAGTAGCCACCATGAGAGGGGAAGGTGTGGATTTGAGATGGGCTGAAGTAAAGATCCATCTGTTGTTGTCCAACTGATCTCCCCCATGAGAAGGGGTGCAAGACTGAATGTTGCATGAGAAAAATTCCTTCCAGGGCTCCTCTCTAAGCATCAATCCACATACTACAAACTTGCAAAGCAAGGCCATACACTGCAAGATCAGGTCAATAATATTGAGACCCCCTTCTCCTATGGGGAGCCACCCTGGATACAACATCTAAGGTGCCATCTAAACCTCTCCATAGGAAGTTCCTGATAGGTCTCATGAGCTGAGCGATACAATCTTAGAACTGCACCAACATGAGTAAACAAACCAAGCAGTGGCCAACAATATTTGGTTCACAACCACAACTCTGGATGCAAGGTCAAGTCTACCTGAACTCCAAAAGATGAGTTTTCTCCTGATACTCTCTAACACGGGAGCGAACTGCTGTGTTGGAGAGATGCCCAACCCAACCTAGCATCCTAGATATCTGAATGTCAATCCCCCAGACTGGAGTATCCTCATCACTGATCCAAAAGCCGTTGGATTTGTTCCAGTTAATGTGCGCACCTACCACAATGCAAAACAAATCCAATGATGTCCTATTGAATTTAGTGTCTGTGGAGTGGTATCTAAAAATATAGCCGTGTCTTCTACCAACTCACTATCTAAGAGCTCATCCTCTTGCCTCAAAGGAAGCCTGAGCCCTATAATTCCAGCTTGAGCTCTAATGTAATAGCTCATAGCCTCAACCACAAAAAGGAATAAAAAGGGGGCTAGGGGGCAATACTGATGGACTGATCTAGTAATCTCCTGTCTCCCCTAACTCCACCAATAAGAACCTGGCTATGGGCTGATCTGTAGAGGACTGACACCCCTTTGATCCATGCATCTGAGAAGCCAAAGTGAGTAAGTGTGCCACTTCAGTCTACCCTATCATAAGCTTTCTCAAAGTCCAAGAGTAGAATGGCCAGCCTATGGCCATTATGCATGGCCCACTCCGAAGCCTCCCAAAATGAGAAGATGTTATCAAAGATGCTCGTGCCATGCACAAAACCCGTCTATGTATCATGGATAAGATCTAGTAGAAAGGGATGCAGACGAAGACTGATAGCTTTAGCTAGGATTTTGTACAAGGTACCTAGCAAGGTAATCGGTCTAGACACTAAATTCCTGCAACCCCCTTTCGGAATCAAATGAATGAGGCCCTCTATAAGTGAGTTTGGCATCTCACTCGAGTCCCATACACCCTGCAGGGCTGAGGTAATATGATCCCCAATCTGATCCCAAAAAGTAATAAAAAATAAGGGGGTAAGTCCTTGCCCCCTACATTTGTGAAGGGTGCATCAAGTGAAACAGTCATATCCCCTATCACCAACCCAAGTAAGTGTCACCAAATAACCACTCTAGCATCATCTGTAGCCTAAGTGTTTAGATCTGTTGTAAGAAGGGAGGCATAGAAGTCGGTGGCAACCTGCAAGACAGCCTCTGGATGTGTCTGAAGAACTCGGCCTGAGTCAACAAGCTATGAGACACTCTCCCTACTATGTCTGGGGCCAAGAGTAGAGAAGAACTGCTTGTTGACTCTACCTCCATTCTGTGTCCAAAATGACTCTCTAGCATGAAAGGCATACTCTGCTCTTTGATCTAAAAGTGACTGCTGATGAGCCCTTGCTGCTGTAGCAAGGCACTCCTAAATCTAAGCATCTATAGGCCTCTTCTGCTCCTCCCTCTGGAGGGAAGCCAACTGCTGGTGGATACCTATCTCACACCTGAGGATCACACCCCTTCTGATACGAGCAACTGAAAGATAAAAGTCACTGATATCAGAGAGGTCTATGGCTAAATCTAAAGGAGAAAGCTGTCCATCCTACAAATGAGATACCCAGGTCCTCAACACTGTCTCTATAAGGCCCTCCTCTACATATAAAGAATCTATAATCTTGATACTGGCAGAGCGACGCCTCACATGGGGATCTGAGACCATCAAAACCACTGGAAAATGATCCGAAGTGGACACCGCAGCTACAATGTAAATAGTACCACCTCTATCAAGAGCCCAATCATCCACATAAAATCTATCAATCCATGCATGTATAGTCATCTACAATCTCCTATTCGACCAAGAAAACAGGAGAGACTATGGCTGAGTGTGAAAAGCATCGTCATGCCAAGCATCCCTACCGCTGTACTGAAAAAGGAAGGCATCCCATGCTGCTATCTCTAGGGAGTGAAGGCCACCTTCCCTACCACCCCTTTTGTCTGAGGGCATTTCAACCATGTTGAAATCACCCCCTATAATCCAAGCATATGCAATATGTGATCAAGAAAGCAGTTCCTTCCAAAAAAGAACACGGTCCCCTCTAGAATTGGGTGCATAAAGGTTTAATAGACCAACCTTATGCCCATCAATCAAAAGTATAGTCCACTGAGCACTGGAAGGGACTATGATCCCATGCCCAATCACCAAGGGGAGTATAGAAGAAGAAACAGAAATGCAAGTACCTCCTCTGGTGCCCAAGGTGGGTGACCAAAAAGTGTGGCCTGAAAGAAGCTTACCCAACTTGGAACAATCCCTGGCATCCAATTTGTGTTCCTGAATCATGAGAATGTCCATGGGAACCCCACTAACACCTAGATGAAGTTGGTTACGAATCAACTGCCTACGGCGGTGGTGAGGTTCACCCTTGAGGCCCTGAACGTTCCAACTAACAACAGCAAGAAAATCTGCAAATATCTCTCTTCTGCCGAAACTCCAAAATCCCAACCGATGAGTGAGAAATGGGAGTCAACACTTATCCACTGCCATGTGGCATAAATCTAAGGTTTCAAAACCTTAGAATGAAAAATGCATAATAGAGAGACGAAATCGAATACACAGAGATCTATAACTCTGCAAATCCTCCACCGAATCGCATAAGAACTGACAAGTAGGGGTTTTTGGGCGTCGAAACGCAATGGGACAGACGGTCTTGGAAACGGTGGTCTCAATCACTGGGTTCAACACACGGACTGAAAAACGTTTTTGGAAACAGAGCTGTTTGTAAACTCCACCGGAGTGTGAATGATGAGCAACATAGAAGTTTTAGGACCTCCTGAGTCCACCGGAACTGACAGATCTGCAAATGGTTGCTCCAAACTTGAGTTCCAACACCCGGGTAGAAAAACGTAGAAACTGACACAGTGAGTCAGAAATCCAATGAAATGATCCCAGATTCAAGAATGAAGGTGTTTCTAAGCTCCTAAAGTGAAGTGGATACCAAAAGCAAGCAATAGTTGGCTCTACAAGTCAATACGGAGTCTCTATCATCGAACGGAACAGGGAAAAGCTCAAAAAACGACTTTTTCTTTGAAAACACTTAACAGGCTCTCAAAACCACTTCGCAAAACCAAAGTGACTTTTCCAAAGGTTCCTCCAAGGTCACTGCACACTCGAATGTAAGTAAAGTCACCCACAAAGCTTCCCATAGAGCTTCTCCTTCCTCCCACAGAGCTGCTGAGCTTCAAGCATTCACGCACACTCAGCTAGATCACCCGGGCTCTGATACGAGTTGAGAGTGCTCTCAACGGAAGCAAGAATGGAAGAGGGAGAGAGAGAGAGAGCCACACAAGTTTTGGTGGGTACAAAACACCCTAATCTTCTTTTTTATTCATTTATATATGTGTTTGAGTATTGTACATAACCGGGGTAAAGGCATAGTGACCTTTAACCCCCACAGGGAGCGGGGGAGAGGAGGATAGAGAAGCGAGGGAGAGGAGGGGAGAGGAGAGGAGGGTAGAGGAGAGGGCTGAGGCAGGGGTAGGGAGCAGGGGAGAGGAGAGGGCTGAGGCAGGGGGTAGGGAGCGGGGGAGAGGAGGGGGCAAAGGAGGGGGAGCGAGCTGAGAGGGCGGGGAAGCGGGGCAGGTTGAGAGGGGAAGGGGTGGTGGGCTAAGAGGGAGAGGGAGAGAGGGTGAGGGAGGGGGAGGGGGAGGGAGGGAGGAGCTAAGGGAGGGGGAGGGGCTGCGGGCGAGGGAGGGGCTGAGGGAGAGGGAGCAGCAGGGGTCGAGAAGGAGTAGCAGCTCACCTTTGTTTCTTTCTCATGATGTGTGTGGCTTTCAAGCAATGAGTGTCACACCCTTTCTCAACTCCCCCCCCCCCCTTTTTTCTCATCTAAAACCTTTTTTTAAATAAAAATATTTTCTCATAATATTTTTCTAATATTTTCTAAAATCTTCCTAAAATTTTCCATTTTTTTAAAAAAAGTCAAAAAAAATCCTATTATTTTTTCTTCCTATATAGTCTAATTCCCTTTTTTTAATATTTCTCTATGTTTTCTCTCCCTAATCTCTCTCTCTCTCTCTCTCTCTAAACTTTCCCTTAGTTCTTTCAATTTATCTATTTTCTCCTCTCACTAATCACGTTTGTCTCTTTTTCCTAAATTCCCTAAGTTCAACTCTCTCAAACTTCTCCTCTCCCTATTTTTCCTCTCTCCCTATTTTTTCCTAAGTTTTCCTTTTCCTCTTTTTTACCCCATTTTTTCCTAATTTCTTTTATTTTATCCTAATTTCCTATTTTTCCCTAATTGTTCCCTATTTCTCCCTTTTTTCCTCTAATTTCTTCTAGATTTTCCTTTTTTTTGGGGGGCTATTCTCTCGATTTCTCCCCTTTTTTTCTTTAATTTTTATTCTAATTTCCTTTTTCTTGCTAACTGTTCTCTACTTCTCCATATTGCTTTTTAATTTTTCTAATTCCTTCAAATCCTTCTATTTTTCCTAAGCCTTCCCGATTTTTCTAATTTTCCCTTCTTTGAAATTCCGTTAAAAGTCTTTCTTTAATTTTCTTCTTTTTTAAAATTCTTAAAATTCTTTCTTTAAATACCTTTGAGATTCCTTTAAACTCCTCTTTCTTTTAAATTCTCATTCCCTTATGCTTTAAATCTTAAATTTACATTTATTGCTCTTATCCTTAATTTTTCCCCTCCTCCTTCTCCTTTACATCCACACACCTAAATACACTAAGTTTTTTTGCCTTACATAACCATTTATTTACTTTTCCTTAAACTCACCCCAATTATTTCTACACTTAAAGCATAATATCAAAATTTAGCTTTATAAGTCTATAGCGTGAGCAGCTATCTTTATGGTGATCCCGATAGCAAGGGTGGGGTGTTTATGACACCTATCTTTCCAACTAAGATAAAATATGGTTCTTATCATTTTTATGACACCTCTCTTCCCAACTAAGTTAAAATATGGTTCTTATCATTTTTCTTATTGGATGGCAACAGGTATGCATACTCCCCTCCTTAATAAAAGTGATGCTTGTAATGACTTATCAAAGCAAAACTTGTCTATACAGTCATGCATTCTATAATTCTTTTGCAAATTGTGCTCCTCTTGGTTTTTTGTAATGTCTCATAGCAATTTTCTTTTTTGTTTCTATTACCAAAGTTGTTTTCATTTCACTATGAAACGGAGTTTTGTCGAGTCTTCACACACACAATCATGTTTCCCCTATAACTCTAGACAGTTGCACATAGTACATTTAAGTCATGATGGTTCTTTGCCTCTTGACTCACTTCATTGCTCACTAGAGCAATGCTTCCTCTCTCAGTAACCATTTGAGTTTCACATTTTCAATTACTTTGGTATCCCAAACACTTCTCAGAAAAGACCACTTTTCCTCTTTTTCCTTCCCTTCTGTAGTCCACTTTGTTAGTCTCTTGGTGATGATGAGTATCAGAAGATACAAAGGAGAGAGAGAGTCCTCTTAGTGATAGCATGTCAAGAGGTGAGCAGCCAATCAATGGTAAGTGAACACACACCAATGTCCTACGATGAAACACGCATCAACGATGAAACAACCAATGGTGAGTGAACACACAATCAATGTCCTACGATGAAACACACATCATCTCACACAAGAATGATATCAATGTAACACCACAAAGAAATATGCCAACATACATGGGAACACCCACACTGTGTGAGACAAGGAGACGAATCCCAATAAGAAAATAGTCAAGCTCTATGGTTGCTGATAAGAATACACCAAGCTCTGAGGCACTCAGGCTTGTTGGATGCACAAATGAGCCAAAGCACACAGCTATAGTCCCTCACTGTCACCAACCAAGACCATAGTGAACTTCAATATGCTTGGTACGTGCATGAAACACTAGGTTACATGCAATGGCCAAAGCACGCTGGCTGTCAGTGTAGACAAAAGTGGAGGATGTTTGGCGAATACCAAGATCTGTAAATAACTGTTGAAGCCAAACACACTCTACTATAGCGGTGAAAGCTACCCTATACTCAGCCTCACAACTAGATGTGGCAACTATTGGTTGCTTCTTGCTGAGCCAAGAGATACATGAATTGCCAAGCAAAAACCAATTGCCAGTATGTGACACTCTGGTGTCGGAACATCCTGCCCAGTCACTATCCGTGTAAGCATGCATGGTAAGTGAACCTTGATCACCATAAAAGAGGGCTAAATCCTGAGTGCCTCTGAGATATATGAAGACTCTCTTCACTGCCTGCCAATGCTGTGAACTGGGCATGTGCATGAATCTGTTGAGCTGAGATACTGCATACTGTAAGTCAGGTCTGGTGTGATATAAATAAATAAGGCATCCAACAACCTGTTGATAAAGAGTGATATCACATGGTGGGCTCCCATCATGAGTTGAGAATTTGAAGCTAGGGTCCACTGGAGTAGAGATTGGCTTGCAATCCTCAAACTGAAAATGATCAAGGAGCTGTCCAATATACTTGGACTGAGACATCACGATACCCCCCTCAACATGAGCAAACTGAATGCCCAAATAATAGTGGAGCTGTCCCATGTCTGACATTTCAAAAAATTGATGCAAATCAGTCTTGAAAGCTGCAATTTGCTGAGTATCTGGGCCTATGATGAGCATATCATCCACATATAAAATCAGCACTAAAAAATCAGATCGACTCCCGCGGACATAAAGAGTGGGTTTTGTGGGACTATTTTGAAAACCAAGGGATAGTAAGTGTGCATGAATTTTGGCATACCATGCCCTGAGTGCCTGCTTCAAACCATAAAGGGCTTTTCTAAGCTGGCATACCTTATTTTCAGAATTAACAAGCTCAAAGCCAGGAGGTTGTGTGAAATATACTTCTTCCTGTAGATCCCCATGAAGAAAAGTAGTCTTGATGTCAAGTTGGTGCAATTGCCAATGATGATGGGCTGCAATGGCAATAACACATCTAATGGTAGTAATCCTAGATGTGGGAGCAAATGTCTCCTCAAAGTCAATGCCTTGTTGTTGGGTGTACCCTTTTGCAACAAGACAGGCTTTGCGGGCTTTGTATCGATCTATGCTACCATCATATTTCCTTTTTAATTTGTAGACCCACTGGGTACTAATGGCATGCTTGCTGGGAGGGAGATCTACTAATTCCCATGTGTCATTTTTAGCAATGGAATGTAACTCAGCCCTCATTGCATCCATCCACTCTTTGATGTCAAAAGCATCTTTATGGCACAGAGGCTCTTCATTGCAAGGTGTAGCAAGGAGTGCAAACTCAAGAAAGTGACCATGCTGTCTATTCCCTGATCTTGTCCGGGCAGCAAAAGGCTGATCTTGTTTGCTGTCCCTCAATGTATCAAGAAGCCATCTGGGAACTTGCCTTTGCTGTCTATTAACAGATCTTTCTTCAATGACTACATCATGAATAGTGGGATCATTTTGTGCCGGAAGAGAAACCTGCAAATCAGCATGAGGTAGTGGCTGATTATTGCTTGATGGAGGGCCTACGGAGGCTCATGTTGCTGGTCAAAGTCCTCTTCTGAGGATGGCAGAGGTAACTAAGATTCAAAGGCATCAAACATGTCAACATCTGGCTTAGCTTTGCAGTCCACAAGAGGAGGGGCAAAGACTTGGCCTTAAGCATGCATTTGGCCATCTCCATTGTGGAGCTGTTTTTCCTTTCAGAAATAGGATTCTGCTGAGGAGTGTAAGGAGTAGTACATGAGTGAATAATGCCCTGTGCAGACAGAAATGCATCAAACTCCTTTGACATATACTCTCCCCCACTATCTGTGTTGAGGGTGAAAAGCTTGCATCCTGATTCATTCTCAACCATATTCAGCCATCTCTGAAAGCATAAGAAAACTTTAGATTTGTCTTTTAAAGGATATATCCAACATTATCTTGTGAAATCATCAATGAGCGTCATGAAATACTTGTACCCCCCAATGGCATTTGTCCTCATTGGGCCACAAACATCACTGTGCACTAGCTACAATTTCCTTTGTGAGAGTTTTGGACAATTCTTTTGAAAAGGAAATCGATGCATCTTACCCAAAAGACAACCCTCACACACATGTTTGGAAACTATGTGAGTTTGAGGTACATCATTTGCCATCTGCTGTGAATGTAGCTTTGCAAGAGCTCGATAATTGAGATGACCCATTCTCTCATGCCAAAGATGAGTTTTAGCAAGCTGTGAATCTAAAATAGCCAATGCTTCAATAGAAAGTGCAGCTGAGTGATGATCAAGGTGATAAAACCCTTTTTGCAAAGTGCCAGTGAGAACTATGGCATTGTCATCACAAAGATCATAAACTAGGCATCTGTAGCCATCAAAAATAACTCTAAAACCTGAAGTGGCAATTGCTGAAATTGAAATCAAGTTGACTTCAATTCCAAGCACAAAAAGAACATTTGTCAGAGTGACAGGATGGCTTGAAATGGATGTGAGCTGCACATCTCCAATTCCTTTTACAACATATGAAGCATTATTAGCACATGTGACAATCCCCCCTCGAGGTGATTCAACTAAAGAATGAAACAAGTGTCTGCAAGATGTGACATGCTTGGAAGCACCACTATCAAAGTACCAAGACTGAGCATCATTAGCAGTAAAGAATGTATCAGCTTTGGAGGGATCAAATGAGAAATGGACAACAGCCCATGCCCAATCATCCTGAAGAGCATGTGCATGTGAAGCATCTTCTAGCTCATGGGGGCAATAGCATGAGAGGCATTAACTGTCAATCCTACTTTCTTTTTCTCCGAAGCAATGCGCTTCCTGCATTTTGAAATGTCATGTCTAGGCTTGCGACAATAGTTGCATCTTTTCTTCTTGGACTTATCTGCTGTATTTTTAGATGCATGGGAGGAATTGCAGCTGCTATATGTGCAGATTTTGGCTTGCCCATAGGCTTGAAAGCCTTGCCTCTTCCTGTCTATTGTGAAGCAAATGCATGATCAAGAATAATGGCTTGTCTATTAGCTCTACTTTGCTCTTCCTGCAAAAGCAAAGTAACTAGCTGATAAAAAGAATAGTGGTCTAGATTACCCATGGCCACTAATCGAAGGGTTGTAGCAAACCCTTGATATGTATCTGGCAGTCCATTCAATGTGGTACTGACAAGCTGTGAATTTGGCACCACCTCATCAATGTTGGCAAGTTGTTCCATGAGGTCCTTGACCTTTGTCAGGTATGCATCCATAGAGTCACCTTCATTCATGCTGACTTCCTATAATTGCCTTCTCAAATATGCAACACATGCCTTATTGCGAATCTGATAGAGAGAAGCCAATTTATCCCAAGCATCCTTTGCTATCCTGCAAGACCAGATGTGTGGAATAATGATTCTCTTGCATGATAAAGCAATACATGAATGTGCATTTGCATCTCTTGCATCCCATCTTGTTTGTTCTTGAGTTGGAAGAGTAGTAGCAGGAGTGCTAGAATATGAGGCAGAATATGTTTCATAAGATAAGACCACATCGGATAGTTGGTGCCATCCAACTTATCATTTTCACGAAGAATGCCAAATAGATCTTGATTGTTCCCAGCCATAGCAAATGTGATACCCTGAAAGAGACCTAAAAACCCAAAAGCCTCAAGGTTATCAATGCAAAAGCTGGCTGTCCAAAAAATGACAGCAAATATCTTCAAATTTCCAACCCAAATCAAAAGGGCAAATGCAGATCTGACCCAAATGTGACTATGGCAGGCAATGTTCACTGCAAAAACAACAAATCTAGCAAAAACCCCAAATTTAATGAGGGCAAATAGGCCAAAAAGAGGGCAAATACAGAAAAGCCCCAAATTTTGCTGAGATCTTTGCAAAAGTGACCCAATGTATGATAATCTGACTCAATGTCCTTCAGAAAAGACTCAATGTCTGAAAATCTGACTCAATGTCCTGCAAAAGTGACTCAATGTCCTACAATCTGACCCAAATGTACTGTCCAAGAGTATGGACCTCAAAATGTAGGCTTTGCAAACAAATCCTAGAACAAGTACTATGCAGGTACAATGTACAACGTAGGTACGAAACAATATGAATGTCAGTACGAAATCCAATGTATGGAGTATGAAAATGTACGACAGCTGTGCAGAGCTGTACGGGAGCCTTGTATGTGCACACTTGATTGTACGAAGGCGCAAGTATGGAATACAGCTTACGATTTTACAGAGAGTGTACGACACCAGTAACAAGACCTTTCATACTTTTGTATGAAAGATGTACGATTGTACATCGATGTAGGTACGAATCTGTACAACTACTCAAGTATAGAGCTATACGGTGCAAATACGGAGCAGGTATGCTCCCACATGCAGGTACGGTGATGCAGGTACAGAATGCAGTACGAAACAGATACTAGATCTTTCGTACGCCTATACGGAGATATGTATGGCACAGTACGATCGTCCTGTGTGTAGGCTGAATACGATCGTCCGTACAGTCGTACGGACTGTACGAAAAGGAGTGTAAGGAGAAATGAAGTTCCGAGGCAGAATGACGAGTCAAATCTTGCTCTGATACCACTATAGGATCGATGAATAGAAATCGAGAGAGAGCAAGGTACAAAGAGTCGATAGAGTCTGTCTTCACATCAACTAGGATAATGAAAAAAAGGAGTACAAGGTACAAGTACCTAGACCTAGGACTAAGTGTCCTAGGTGTCACATAGGACTAAGTGTCCTATGTGGCCTAAAAGGCACTAACACTACAAGTGCCTATATTTATGCCTACAAGGCACATACCATGGCCTATAGGGCATCATTAGAACCACCAGGAGATGGCCTACAAATTATATATGTAATGTGAGTCAAAATGACACGGCTACTTCAAAGGGAGGGCAACAAAAGTTAAGATCCTCAAACAAACACATAAGCTAAAGGGTACAAAGATTTGGATACCTCACAGGCTCATGCCGATCTAGCTCAAACAAAGAAGTAGTGCACTCGTCAAGGTCAAGGAAGCACACAAAGCAAGAAAATGGGCAGTTTATTGAGATGGGCAAGCATTGATTCGAGACTTTAAATTCAAACCCAAAGACTCTCATTTTTTAAGTGATGTTATAAGGTCACCTTATAGTAGTATTGCACCCCCTCGACTCTCTAGTTATCTAGATGTAGTGAGTCACTTTTGTGTCGCTTGTACTTAGTCTCATAGACCTTTAAGGGCTTCTGCAGACATTAATAGATCTCTCTCTCTCTCTCTCTCTCTCTCTCTCACATAAATATACAACATTGAATTCTTTTTATTTTTCTTTTGCATAAGCTATGGCTTCTCTCACAATGGCCTCTTCAATCACAGGCCAAACGAGGCAAGATGAACCAAAAGCAAACTTTGAGTTGTCTAGAACAAATCAAGAAACTCCAACAAGAGAATTGTAAGCTAAAAATATAAATTGGATAGGGTACACAAGCACCTAACTGCACTAAATATCTAACCTAGAAATGCATTTAAGAAGCTATACAAGTGAGTGAGTGACCCCCCTTTGCATGTTATTTCAATGCTTGATCATTTTGATTTTGCATGAGGTGAAGTCAAAAGCTCAAAGAACATATGGATTTATCGCTCAAGGAGGAGAAAGCTAGAGAAAAACTTTTACTTAATGTGTAGATTGTGGCCAAGAAAGGATTTAAAAGTACCTTAACCATTTGAGCAATACCTTGATAGTGTAGCAACCTCCATACCCATGCTCACATGGGACAATACATAATATGTTAACTTCAATCTTCCAAGGTGGTGGCCAAATAGCAACTTTGTCATCCTCCAGTAAGTACCCCTATTATTGAAAAATGGAAAAATCGATTAGCATTAGTCTCCGTCCAAATAATTAACTAAGCTACTTGCCCCCCTAATAAAAAATTATTTCACCTAAGAAATTAAGCTAAGGTGTCTTGCAGCCATCGCCATCACTCTATGAAATATCTCGTTGCTTCGAGAAATATCTGGGTGGTTAATTCATTATGAGGGAGAGACTAGTATGGTGGTGGCACCTCACTCTTCTTTTCCCTTTCGTTTCCCCCACGAGTCCCCTCTGCTTTCTGAATCCCATCTTTCCATGGATGTCTCACACTTCCTGCCTCCCATTTGTATTATGTAGGGAGGCGATGTGGACAGAGGTAGTGAGGGTTGAGCAGAGGGAGGGAGAGAGATTGAGTGGAGAGAGAGGGCAAGAAACAAGGGGTGGCTCTGAGCGAGATAGTGAGAGAGCGGAGGGATGAAACACTGAGAAGAGGGAGGGAGAGAGATTGAATGGAGAGAGAGGGCGAGAAACAAGGGGTGGCTGAGCGAGATAGTGAGAGAGCGGAGGGATGAAACAAGAGAGAGAACGGTAGGGAGGGGAGACAGGGAGGGCCAATGGAGGCATCAGGGACTGATGGAAGAGAGGGGTAGGGGGAAGGGAGCAATCTGAGTTGAGAGAGAGAATGGGAGAGAGGGGAGAGAGGAAGGGCCAATGGAGGCATCAGGGACTGATGGAAGAGAGGGGTAGGGGGAAGGGAGCAACCTGAGTTGAGGGAGAGGGGAGGAGGCAGGCTAAGCAGAGGAGGGCGAGGGAGAGGCTAGGAGATTAGTTCGAGGAGGAGAGGAGGGGACAGAGGTGGAGGACGTGAGGGAAGAGAGCGAAGAAGAGGGGGGAGAGACCGACCCTGAGCGTAGGAGGGTGAGGAAGAGAGGAGGGGGGGGAGAGAGAGAGAGAGAGAGAGAGAGAGAGAGAGAGAGAGAGAGAGAGAGAGAGAGAGAGAGAGAGAGAGAGAGAGAGAGAGGAAAGGGGGGAACGAGAGAGGGCAAGCGAGAGAGGGAAGAGGAGGCTGGGAGTGAGATAGGAAAGAGGAGGCTGAGGATTGACTGAGGGGCAAGGATGGGGAGGCACAGGGAGGGGTGTAGGGAGCTTAGGTAATTTGTCACTAACATAGGTTAATCGAGAGGGAGGGAAAACTAATTAATGTGATTTTATTTTTTGAGAGCCAGTAAGTACCCCCTGTAGGCTTCAACATTCATTTTGAAAATTGGATATATTATGCTAAATTTCATTTTAGGCCTTGCTTATACCCCTTGCTTGAATACTTTCTAAAGGCACTCGCTAAATTTAGCATTGCAATTAGCTTGAGATTCATTTAAGCATCAGATGCATCCCCTCCAAACATTAAAAGCAAGCAAGGATGAATGAAGAGGGAAGGTTGAAAGTGGGAACCAAACAAGGCTAGGGACATGACAACACTAAGGCATAAATAGCTATTAGTTTAGTAAAGGAAATGATGCAAGAGACTATTGGGGGGAGAGAGAGAGAGAGAGAGAGAGAGAGAGGTTGTAGCATGGGCAAACACAAAGTTTGAGTAGCGGCACAAGTTTTACTACAAAGAGCTATGTGGAACCCCAACACAACCCATGGGCAACACAACCAATGGATTGTGCTGCCCAACACAATCCATTAATGCCTTGGATGCTTTACCAGAGAGCAACATGACCTCATGGGCAAGTTGAGTAGGGACACAATAATAATGTGGAGTCCCAACTCATCAAGCCTATGGCTTAAAATGATTCCATTAATTTCTTCCATGGGTGGCCTATCTTAGTAGGTCACTACCAAAGCTTCATCTTAATGATGACGGGTGTGCCCTAATTAATTTGTAGTACAAGCACTGTAATAATTTCCTATATGCCTCAAATACTAGAATTATCCAAGGTAAGTACTTGGAACACTATCTATTATCTATTATCTATTATATCTATTATCTATTATCTATTATATTTCTTAAGAGTGGCCATGTGGCGGGATGAGCTGGGAGATGCCAAGTGGTACCCAAAGGAAAAGCTAGGTGGTGCCTCCCAATGATGCATTGCCCAGCAAGCCGCAAGCCTCTTAGCATCACGATGCCTTGCTGCCCAAGCTTGAGACCAGCAAGCCGCAGCCTTCTCTCTCTCTCTCTCTCTCTCTCTCTCTCTCTCTCTCTCTCTCTCTCTCTTATTCTCTTATTCATGCAAGTGGAGGCGTTTCTTCCTATGTGCAAGATATTCTAGGTCGATTCATCGTTGTCAAGAGAAGCAGGAGGAGGGGGAGGAGGCAGACTCAAATAAAGGTATGGCAACCATGTTCAATGCCTTCTCCCAAGGATTGGCAACCCTGTTCAATGCCTTCTCCCAAGGATTTCTCTGACAAGTGAACATGGGCCTGAAGCTTCCTCGTTGGCATGTCGCGATTGATAAATTATTTTTCCAACTAGACCCATCTATTGGAGAACAATTGCGCTCACACAATCAATACAAGAACGAAGGCTTCAATAGCAAAGGGAGCCCAGCTTGGTGGATGCAAAAGACATTCTCTGTGGCATGCATCTACAATGGGTCAAATGTTCTACTACACAGAAGGAAGTTTTGTTGAATAAAGAAGTTCAACATACTGCCGAATTGTAGCTGAGAATTCATTCCCTCTGTGTTGGGTGTTAGGTAGAGTCGATAAGCTCAAGGATCCCCGAAGATTTAGGATCTAGATTCTCTATTTGGTGGAGGTGCCATAATGCTCCAAGTTGTATACAGAGACCGGGGCTCTTTCTCAGAACTACCCTACAAATTTTTTAGTAAAGTATTTGTGTTTTCTTTTCATGGTATGAGAGCGTACTGATTCTGGCTCTATGTCTTATCGTTGAGGTAAATTTTGTGGGAAGGCTCAGATACTACATCGCTGGTGAGACGAGTGTTTGGGGAGAGAGAGGCAAAGGTGTGCCTATGCCCCATCGGTGAAGCATTGGAGAAGCTAGGCGCTATGAAGCATCTTGCATAGAGGTGAGCTCAAGCGAATAGCTGTTCTAGAATCAAGTGTTTCTCTTTTCTCCTATCATGGCATCTACTGCAGATTCTAGCGTGGGGCAAGTAGCGCAAGGAATTGTTGCCACTCCTCTCGCTTCTGCTTCTGCTACTTCAAGCATCCCTATTTTAGAGTGCAAGTTTGTTAAGCCTTTCAATGGAGTAGATTTCCAAATGTGGAAATGGAGGTTACGCATGTTTTTGAAGGAGTATGATCTGTGGGAAGTAACGACTGGCAGTGTAGCTATGCCTGTCATTGAGAACCCTGATACTCTAGAGGGGAAGGAGGCTTTCAAGGAGCTCACTAAGGAGGAGTTCATCATAGTTGAGAAGGACAATCAAGCGATGTTTGTTATCAGTCGTGCCCCTTGAAGATGGACCAGCAAGGCAAGTTCAATCATGCACATCTGCCAAAGAAATGTGGACAAAGTTGGCAACTCTATTTGAACGTAGATCTCCCATCAGCAAGCACCAACTGAAGATGCAGCTAGCCACTATTCGCATGCAAGGAGGAGAACAAGCTCTCAAGCATATTGAAAAGGTACGAGCTATCATTGATGAACTTGCTACCATAGGATATGTTGTTGAACCCTGTTGAATAGCCTAAGCAACGACTATGAGATGCTGGTTATAACTCTAGGGAATAGTACAGATAGCATGACATTTGATGATGTCGTTGCATGCATTCTTGAAGAAGAACTTAGACGAGGGAGGCACAAACCTGAAAGAGATTCTGCTTACTCTGCCAACGCAACAGTAAAGAAAGATTAAGTGAAGAAACAAACAATGGGTTTAACGAGACATGAGCAAAGTCTGCTGTTATGAATATGGGAAATTGGGGCATATTGCTAGATTCTGTAAATTGAAAATGCCAAAAGGAGAGATGCCTAAGCAGCCAGAGTTCTCAGCCCTTCTTGAGGAGATCAAAGTGAAAGACAAGGTATTGATGGTAGATGATTCATGCACCGCTGAAGAAGATCAGGTTCTTGACAAATGGTTCCTTGATTCCGGAGCTTCTCGGCACATGTCTCCTCGATGGGATTGGATGTTTGAGTATCAATCATTCATTGCTCCAAGACCAATTCGCATGGAAAATTGCAATCTTTAGTTTGGCCTTGGAATGGGTAGAGTGCGCATTCACCTCCCTGAAGATGAGTTTGTGGAACTCAAAGAGGTAATGTATGTACCTCGATTCAAGTGCAATTTAGTTTCAGTTAGTTCCTTAGATGACAAGGGTCATGTAACAACCTTTGCACGAGGAAAATGCACTATCCGGCATGTAGATGGAGACATCATTGCCAAAGATGTATGCCATGGAAAGCTATACGAATTGGTTACTGAAGATGCATCCATTGCTATGTTTTATGCTGATTCATGTCGCAAAGAGATGCTCGGCCTTCTGTGGCACAAGAGGATGGGTCATGCTTTTAGGAACACAATGGAGATCATGGTAGAGGCAGAGAGTACACGAGATAGAAGCAAAGGCAAGAGCATTGTATTCATGAATAGAGGGCCATTATATAGGCACCATGTTGTATCCAGTGTACATTATATGTGATGTCACAATAGAAGCCACCAAGATCCTATAATCAAGCTACCACCTCCATGAATCTCTTAATCACACATCACACACCTAGATTCACTCAATCACAACTACTGACACCTAACCAGGCACACCATCTGTTCACACACTCACAATCGTAGACCTTAGGACCCTAGGTATGATCCCATTACATCAATTTGTCCTTCAATGCTAGTGTTGGGAAATTGATGCAACTTCAGCGTGATCAACTTGTTGAAGGAATGGAAGCATGCTCATTCAGTTAGCAACATAAATGTGTGCCTTGCCATCAAGGAAAGCAAACTAGGAATCCGTTTCTCCCTTCAATCGACGTAGTAACAAGCGTCTTCAATTAGTACACTCAGATATTTGTGATATGGTTACAATGAAAAGTGAAACATCTGAAAATTTTAAAGCATTCAAAGCATTGGTGGAAAATCAGACTTCTAAAAAGATAGCAGCTTTTCACTCTGATGGGGGTGGAGAATACACATCTGTTTTGTATTGAGTTTTATTACACTCATGGCATAGCAAAAAGGAAAAATATAACGATTGCTGATATGATATGTTCTATGCTTTATGGTGCTAATCTTGGCACTGAGTTTTGGGCAGAAGCTGCATCCACTGCTGCAACAATCATAAATTACCTTCCAACAAGTGCATGTCTAGGTAGTACGTTTGAAGAAAGATGGACTAGTTGTAGACCGAATGTGTTCTATTTTTAAAACTTTTGGATGCCGAGCCTTGGTTCATATACTGGATGAAAGGAGACGCACGCTTGATTCGAAGTGTGTCCAGTGCATCATGGTAGGGTACTCATACTCCTCTAAGTCATATCGGTTGTATTGCCCTGAAACAAAGAAGTTGTATGTAGTCATGATGTAAAGTTTATAGAAGATGAAATGCCCTGGTACAATGGATAATAAAAGTGATGCAGGCATTCCCTTTTATGGAGATTACACAGAGTTTCTTGCAACCCCCATGCCACTATGTTCTCTTGAAATTGGTACAGATGCTGTTGTGAATGATAATGCCTTATAAATGCCTATTCTTGATGAGTCATTACAGCATCACAGTCTAGATCGTGATGATCATGAGATGCCATTGCCTCCTTATGCAAGCCGTAGGTCCTACTCTTGATGAGCAGCCCAATGAAGATAGCTTTGATGAAAGGGATCTTGACACCAATGTTCATGAATTGATGCCACAACTTGTTAGATCTCGTAGGGTGCCTGCATGGTTGAATGACTATTAATTGGGCAACCATGATCATGGCTTATTTGTAGATGATGCTGAACCTCTCACTGTCAATGAAGCCTTAAGATTTGAGCATGCTACTAAGTGGGCTACTGCAATGCAAGAAGAGATGAGCTCTATTCAGCTAAATGACACTTGGGCTCTTGTTCCACTCCCTATAGGAAAGAATGTAGTGCAATGTAAGTGGATATTCAAGCTCAAAATAGGAGAAAAAGGTGATATTGCCCGATACAAGGCACGACTTGTTGCTAAGGGGTTTCGCCCAGTGTGAAGGGATGGATTATTCAGAAACCTATGCACTAGTTGCTCGACTTACATCTGTCAAAATTCTACTAGCTTTAGCAGTTTCACATGGTTGGATTGTTCATCATATGGATGTCACTACAACCTTTTTACATGGAGAGTTGAATGAAGACGTGTATATGCAGCAACCTCAAGGCTTTGTTGTGATGGGTAAGGAGAATTTAGTTTGCAAATTGAAAAAGGTAATTTATGGGTTGAAACAGTCTTCTCGTACTTGGTATAAAAAGATTGACATTTTCTTTTTGCAAGAAGGATTTGCCAGGTGTTCTAGTTACCCAAGTGTCTATTTCAAACGTGCTGCTGAAAGTGTCATTGTAGTTGCTATGTATGTTGATGATTTACTGATAGCCCATTCAAATCTTACTCTGTTAGAAAATACCAAAATGACACTTCAACTGAATTTTCGCATGAAGGACGTGGGGAATGCGCACAATTTTTTGGGTATTCAAATAGAGTGGTCTGTAGATAGAAGTGAAGTACATCTTCATCAAGAGAAATATTTGACTAATTTGTTGGTGGAGGTGCCATGTTGTATAAAGGGACCAGGGCTCTTTCTCAAAACTACCCTGTGGAATTCTCAGTAAAGTATTTGCCTTTTGCTCTGCTCTGTTGCACTCTATTCTGTTTTCTTTTCAAGTTTAGCCTTTCTTTGTTCCAATCATCTCGTCCAACTCTTCTCAAGCTCTCATCTTCATGGCTTCCAAGATTACTTCTGTGCCAAAATGTGCCACAATTTGTATCCTTTCCCCTGCTTTTTTTCCTCCTTTCTTCAAAGTATTTTCTTGTTTTGACAATGTTAAAGTCTGTTTTCACGATTGTGGCCGACGAGATCTATCAATGACTGTATTTGGGTCATGTTTTGCTTCTAACACTATAGATACTCTTTAAGGCCTAGAAGAGAAGGCCTTTCTTTCTTTCCCTGTGTGTGAACTTTTTCTTGAGAGATCAAGGTTAGTAGGATCATTTACAATGATGTTGAAAAACTCAAAGCGACTAGCTTTTAACATTGGTAAAATGGATTCCGATACACAAGCATGTGCTCAAGCTCAGCTAAGCAATATCTCTGTCAACCAAAATGTTTGAAGTTATGGCATGCCCTGTGCATCAATGCTATTTTAGTAGTAGCAACACCTTGCAAATACAAAGAAACAAATATTCACGTTGTTTCACCCAATCACTAGTCCTATTGGCAAGCGTTTGTAGTGAAAGCGAGCAAATTTGGGGCTTTCTCATTATTCTACAACATCAAGATTGAATTAAAGATCTATTGAGGAATTGCATTCACATCGATTTTTTAAAGGTGCTATCTATGAAGAGCAAAAGTCAATGATAGGGTGAGGATGAATACACAAGGCGATCATGTTAGTCAAGCTTCGCATATCGATGCATCCCATCCCAAGGAGTGAGGGAGGCGTTTGACGAGAGGCATGTGCCATACTTTCAACATGCGACTTGATTAGATTGAACTCTACTTTAGGCATTGGGACAACAACAAAGATATATACCTAGATGAATCCAAGAACATTCCCAAAGTCATCCTCTAAAAACACAATATAGTGCAATTTCAATCTCACGATAGTCACTCATAAGATTAAAAACCATAAACTCCATCACGCATAGCAAGGACTAGCTACTATGACATCCCCACTGACATCAACACCCAACAATGGGTGCAAACCATAGTATAAAAGTATGCTCTCACATATACCCACATACTTGAGCATCCATTTATACAAAGTCTTCGTATTGAGATTTTGTTAGCATTGGGACAACAAAGAGTTTATCATAACCACCCTAAAGGGCATTTATCGACAAGCAAAGCTTTAACAGACAAGTCTCTAAAGTTTTAACGGACAAACGTGAAAGAAGAGAGAGGGGGTGAAGGTGGTAGGTGAGCATGCATTGGGGACTACCACATGGCCACCTCATTATTACTATGACCATAGAGAGCAGGTGGGAAGGAAGGAGATTAAGAGTGGGTGAAGAGGAGTAAATGAGAATTGAGTAAAAGTTATACAAGGGGACCGCAGAACATCCATATTCTTTGCCAAAGTTAGGAGCAGCCAATGGGAATTTGGAACACCCAAAATAACAATGAAACCTCCCAAAAAGCGCACCAATCACAAATTAACATGTAATAGAGCATAAATAATATCAATGATTTTTCCCTCCCATCTCAAGCCTACCTATGGCAAGCCAATATAAGTAAAAAGAAAAATCCCCTTCTATTTAGTAGGGTTCATCCACTCTTTTTTAGTAGGGTTCAAATTAAAACTCTTTCTTTTTCCTTCTACAAAAGACCCTACAAATTCATCTCACCCTTTGCTCCTTATTTTGCAGTTCAATTAGATCTTAGCTTTTTAATTGAATTCCTTTCCCTTCCAATTCAATTTTTACATTAACAAATACCCTATCAATTTCTTCTTAGAGCAAGTTATGAGTATCCAATAATATATTGAGATTAAAAGCCTTAATAAGTAAATTGACATAACAAATGAATTAATTAGGTAAGCTATACTCTCTCGACTCCTCAAACTAAGAATCTAGATATTAACTCTATGATCCTGCTCATATAACTGATGTTAGGATGGATGAAGACAATCTCTCTTTTTTTTGGAGGGGTTATACTTTTTTGGGAAAAAATACGGGAGTCCATAGAGGTTCTGCTCTAACGCCATAGTCAAATGCAAATACATCCCCCAGAGCAAAAATTGAAGTAATCCAAGGAGCTTATCATAATAGATCTAATCCTAGCATTTGTTTTTCACTTTTACTACTGTGCATACTTCAATTCTTTAGTAGCATTCTCTAATCCAATCCTGGGAAGTTTTTTTTGAAATTCACATTACTTTCATTCATGTTGAGGGAGATTACACAGTAAATCTTCCAAAACCTATTTCTTCCAAGATTCAAGGCATATAAAACAGAGAGTTTCAGAATGACTCGCTTTACCCTTACATCAATAGCAAAGCATTGCACCATATAGCAAGAAACTCAGCCCAATGAGCATATCAAATTAACAAGACCTTGCTCTTCAGCCAATGTATTGGCTCAAAGATCACTTTACTTCAGAAACAGTAAGATATTTTCCAGTGCAGAAACAGTTCTCGGTAATGTACCATACAAACCAAACTGATCATCAGAGCTCAGTGATATGTAGTTTGATGAAGCTTTTACTTGTTTTTAGTCAGACCAGTACAAAATAGATTGTACAAGAGGAGAATATCAGCTCTCCACAGAACATTGCACTCAAATCACCCATAAAAAGCTCTTGTAGGTCTCCCTACACTTTCGCAATTATGACAATTTAATGAAGAGCATTAATTCTATTTCTAATCTCAAAAACAGCAAGCACATGCACACTTCACACAGCACTCCGCCTTCAAAGATACTTAAGCTTCACAATCAGGCCAGTAGATCAACAAAATAGATCATATGATGTGTCAGCTCTCTACAGAGAAGCATGCACTCAACCATGCATAAAATAGCTCAGTAGGTCTCATGAGGTACACTATCGGCACCCATTAGTAACTGCAGACATAGGCAGGGGTGCACCCACACGAAGCTCTGACAACTTGAGAGCAAGAAAAAGATTCAACACACAATGCAATATTCAAAACTGGCAGAAAGACACTTATTTGTAACAGCAAACACATGCACAATTCACAGCACTCCACTTGTCGTCAAGTTCAACATGCACATTGCAGACTACAAGTTATGAACCACAAACATGTTTGAGAGTCCAGGTTGAAGAATGAAACAGGGCTATGCATTTCCGTACACTCAAGCAAGTCCATCGGTATACAAGAAGGAAAAGGCAGGCAGCCATTGATACAAATATAGACCACACATCACAACGTCCAAAAGAGCTAAAAGGTACTAATATACCTATGCATATTTTTATACTCAGTTGCAAGCAAATTTGGTCAATGGACCATCTTCACATTGGACTCCACCAATAAACAGAACCCAAATCAGGTATATTGAAGCAAAAAAGGTCCAGCCAGTTGAATCTCATATCAGGAAACCACTTTTTTACAGAGCGAGAACATAAAACTATGACATTACTCGACTTTAACTTCAGATGGCACACCTGCAAAATACCCTGCAACCAGAGTATAAAGTAAAGGATCCTACTACACATGGAAAGGCCCATCCTGCAGAACACTGAAAGTTAACATCAGCAAATTGCTTGGCGTTGCTGCTGCCTCCTTGTATGCGCCAAGATCCGAGTTCATTGGTTCTTGTAGACATGGCTGGCAATGTGTATAGATCCTGCATCGAGCCTGTGCCACACGCCTATCAGATAGCACTTTAAGGTTCTTGTACTTCCACCTGTAAACAAAACTGCAGTTAGCGCCAGACACCATTACTCCCATCAGAGGCAGGTACACCTGAAACCTGCATCCACCTCATGCAAACATATGAGCCCACCCAGATTGAAATACATGAACCATACATTTCACCCAAAAACCTGCTTGACCAACCTAGGACTCAATACACCATGGTTTACCTGCCATGCCAACCTAACTTACATGCTGCAAGCATACGCATACATGCAAAACATTCATTTCCCAAGCAAATACATCCATGCACATCAGCCATGCCAGTATCCTAACATTCACACTGAAGAGTACAGCATCCTCAACCTGCACACCTGCACAAAATCAAACTACCTGTGAGCTACAGATTGTAGCCAACTTGTGCAAGGGGAAAAGTGGTGCTGTCCCGAATGGTGGAAGGAAACTTGCAAGGCTAGTTACCTACACAAATAATCTCACTGTTGATAGCTAATATGCTCCATTAGCATTAGGATAAGCTGAAGACTGTTGCTCTTCTCGTTCTCTGTTCCACTGTTCTATCCTGGCTCTGCGCTCGGCACTGCCTTCCCGTACAGGACTCCTGTTTCTATGTCCTGGAGGACTTCGACGACGGCCTCCAGGGCTGTGTGTTCGTTCGCCTTCCCTCCTAGGGTATCTCCTATCATCGCGTTCATCTCTCCGATCATCAACATCATAATGCCGCCTCCCATGTCCCCGACCACCATGAGGGTAGTCATCATAGTACCTCTCCCGTCTATCGTGGTCTCTGCGAGGGCTATGGCTCCTACTGCGACTCCTGCTGCGACTTTTGCCATGCCTTCCATAACTTCCAAAAAGCTTCCTTCGAAGTTCCCTGTATGCAATCAAACCCAATGCAACTGGAGCCCATGACAACTTTAAAAAGCATTACATACAAGCCAGCCAAACTCACTTAAGAAAACACACGGTATATGTCAAGAAAAAAACATCTTGTCAAACCTGCTCGTCTTCTTCAAATGCATGAAATTACAGTATCCACCACGATTACAGGTGTTCTCTTCGTACTGTCTGCACGTTGCTTCCCTAAAATCAGTTACAGGAGAGAAATCCACAATAATAGGGCGTCCTGCCATTGACAATATGAGCCAGATCAGTTTCCACTCACGCCACTTTACAGAGATACCCCTTGAAGACAGAAACAACACACGTGGCATTATCAAGTAAGACAAGAAAATAGATGCTTATCCTTGTAAAAAACACCTACCAGCATAAAATCGTCCTGTCATTCCTTGCAAGGCAGCTGCTGCCTGTTCTTCCTCTCGAAATTGAGCATATACATTGCCAACCTACCTCAATGCAGAGACATAAATCGATGAGAAGACTTAACCACAACAAAAACATCAGAAGCACGGTAAATTTGAAACAATTACCACAAACTTCAAGAAGCACGGACAAAAATCCCCAAGCTTTCCAGCATAACTTTGTCACCGTTATTAAACTTCTCTGAAATGTCACGGCTGACAGTTTTACCATATGATCGGCTAAATTGTCACAAACATTTAAGCTCTCTAGCTCCCCATATTTGCTGAGTTCTTCAAAAATATCTTCGTAGAAATCCTGCAAAACATCTACCTCTTCTTTAGAAAACGCATGCATAAAAAGCATACCATAAGGTTACGAGAGAGGAGAGTCGATGCAACAAACGAACACCGAATTAAACCGTGTCAAGTATAATATGTAACAAAATATCTTGTGCGCCAAGTCCCAACGTACTAGTACGCTCGTTCCAAAAAGAAGGCTTAGACGAGTCGAACATAAACCGACACTGAGCGGAAAGCCATCGACAAACGATCTACTACCTCAAAGTGCTCCTGTACTTTACGAGGATCAATATTCTGACCCTGCGGATCCATCCCGGGCGTGGCCAGATCAGGCCTCTGGTACATATTGGAGAACAGTAGCGTGGGACTAATAGTGGGCCTGTTATGCAAGCGGGAGCAGCGATCGCCGTGTCGGCACGCTCCAATCTTGAAATAGAACGGACAGTTGACCCTATCTTTCTCGGTTCCAAAGATGGAGGCCAAGTGTTCCGCCATTGCCTGGAAATCTACCTGCAGGAGAGGCAAGCGAGACAGGCGAGGGCAAAGGATCTGCAGGATTGAGCGGAAACAAACGCAAGAAAGAAAGAAAAGGCAACATCTTGCGAGAAAAGAAGCTACAAGAACAGAAGCGTTGATGGAAAGTAAGAAAAGTCGCAATCACTAAAAACTGGCAAGGGAGAGGACCTGGAGGTTGGGCAAGCACCACGGCAGGAAAGACGAAGATTCAAGCGAAGAAATTGTCCTGCGAGCAAAGATGAAGATGCGGATGAACCGAATATAAATTAGGGCTCCAACCAGGAAGATAACCACCCTCACTTGCCATTGTTGGGTTTGTGAACCCTAGTCGGGGATAAGCGAGCAGGGGATAAGCGAGCTCTAATGCTATTTCAGCTGAGCCTAGGTGCAAGAATCATATGTTATATAGTAGGTCAACTTTGGGGGAGCACTAAAAACAACTCCTCCAATGTGCCGACCATGCTCGATATCTGATAGGTATCTCTTCCCGGCCCAGAACACGGTGCAAAACTTCGGGAACTAGCACAGCCTGAAGATCTTGCCTCGCCAAAATTGGTTCAGCATCAAAACATGCTTGGTCTGAACTCCCACATCACGTGTTTGTCAAAATTTTGACTTGAACAGCGGTGTCTGCAAAATCGCAACAAGTCTGCATAGCCATACTCCTACATTTTACTCGATCCACTGGATCAACCAATACTAGTGCTTGGGCCGTTACCTCCTCTACTACCTTAGACCCTAATGTACCTCCTCATTCTACTGGCTTTGATTTCGAGATACATGCCTGCGTGTTTGCCTGTGAAGCTCACGCACAGCAACCTAACTTACTACATCGTCCTAATCTGGTGGTTGTCTTCGGGGCAACTTGCGAGGGTGTTTATCTAGTCTAGAGCTTGGAGGAGACAAATAAGTGATTGAAGTTGGGCGTACTGCTCCAACTTCGTTTATAGCCAAGTGTTCTCCTCCCTTAGCTCTTCAGTGTCAAAGCAACTACTTGACATAGGCGGGCATTCTCCTTCTCGAGCATCTCAATTTTAACCTGGGCCACCTGGTAGAGCTTTGGGTCGACCCTTTGTTGCATATATCTTCAACGCATGCTATAGCTGGATGTCGGTCCCGCAACACCCATGAGCTCACTCCAGGACATGGCAGCAACGACCATCTTTAGCCTTTCGACTTCGCACTGGAGATTGCCAAAGTCCGTTTGCAGCTCACTGTGGGTTTGGCTAAGCTGGGAGTAGCTCTGGAGTAGCTCGTCGTGCACTACTCTCTTGCTATCCAATTGTTCCTGGAGACTCTTACACTCCGCTGCTAGATTTGCCTTGACCCACCTCAAGCTAATTGGTCCATCTCCTCCCGATACCGCGTCTGCATGAAGAGATTATGTTCCAGGACATGATGAGGGAGCCAATGATTGGCTAAGTAGTCATGGGCCTGTGCCGTGTGCACCATATTCTCCCTTAGGACCTACCACTGTGACTAAGTGGCACTCGGATCCTGATGATTGTTCTCAGTCAGCAAGGGATCCAAGGAAAATGGCTCGACACTTGGCAAACTTTGTAGAGGAGAGGGAGGCAAAGGTAAGGTAGTGGTGGGTCTGAGTTGCTATATTGCCACTCTGTTGCTCGGGTTACTACTCGGGGTTACTACTCGGCAGGTCTCTACAAAGGTTGTTCGGTGTTGCCATTGTTTGTTCCCTTGGCAGCCTCCTCTTCCCTTTGCTCTCTCGGCATTTCAATTCCCTGTGCCCCCTTTGCACATTCTTGAGCCAACTGTCCCTCAGAGGAGCCCTTGCCAGTGTTCCCCTTCAAGGCTTGTCCTTGTCCTCGCTCCTCAAGGTACCCTTACCATTGTTTCCCTTCCGTGTCTATTCCTATGTCTTTTGCTCGAAGGTGCCCTCACCGCTATTCTCCTCCGGAGTCTGTCCCTGTACCTTCTCTTTGGCACCCTTGTCACCCTGCTCCTGTTCCTGTTCCATGTCATCTTGTCCCTATTCTTGTTCTTCTAGGTGCTCATCATTCTGGGCTCCTAATGAGCCTGCTCCACCCTGTGCTGGAAGAGTGTTGGGCCATGGAACTTGTCCCATCATAAGACGGTGATGCAGCATGCGAAGGTGAGGCTCGAGCTTGCAGTGCATCTGGTCCTTGCTCTCTGCCTTTAGTTGGGACTCGAACGCCTTTGCAAAGGTAGTGAACTAATCCACTACCAAGTCATCCTCTAATGCTACCACCACCATCCAAGCCACATATTGTCATGGAATATGAGCCTACGCTCTTCTTGAGACCAATGAACTCGTACAGAATCTGTATACGATCCTTAGGTTCTCATCAAACGCCTTGCTGCTTACGAGGTCGAGTAGTATCCTCATCAAAGTATACATCACACCTTTGGGCAGAGGCTAGCTTTCTAGGCCTTGGGTGTGCTCTGAATCTGAATACTTTGAATATAGTTGATCACAACACTGTGATTGTCTTCATCGTAGGAATCCAAAATTTCCTCTGTTAAGGCTTCATTCCAAACCTGCCTCCACAGAAGTCGTGTGAACTTTAGGAGCTTATTGCTCCTCAAAATCCCTCTGAGAATGTCGTTCTCAAAATTTTCGATTTGGCATAGAGCCGACACACGAGAGGGTGTTCTTTGCCTCTTCTATTGATTAGAATGCTTTTGCGCTTCTCCATAGCCACGAAAACTGCATAGAAGCTGATTGAGGATTAGGATGATGAAGAAGCAAAGTGGAAAGCACATCAAATGATTGGGTGCGACGAAACAAAGAAGCTATAGTAAACAACAAAAATATGAGAGCAATAGAAAGTTGCAAAAGCAAATGGAGACGATGACGAAAGTTCCCAACCCAATGTACTCAAACTAGATCTAAAATTGGACGTCCCGTCAAAATGGATGGCTGCATTATAGTGTAGAGTCTCTCTTTTTTAGGCATGATTATCTTGCATTAATGTGCCCACAACGTTTAAACTGCCATGTGTCAGCATACGATGCATCTCTTCCATTGTCACTAAATAGCTAACTGGCACTCTTGTTGGCATAAAATTCACCAAGGCATTGTTGATCAAGTGATCTACATCCGTGTCCTACCTGACCGAGGGACCCACTGATCGGTATGGCTTTACCTTACTTCCATGATACAACTCGAGGAATACATTCCCTTGCAAATCTTCAAGCTGGACTGTCCCATTAGAGAAAACTAAATTCAGCTAACTAGTAGGGACCATTCCATCCCAATTTGAAATTTGTCTTGAGAGGTCCCAACTTAGCATTGTAAAGTAATATGAGCATACCCTCTTCAAATGCTTAGGCACAATATGCATGTCATGCCATGGCTTTCTCCTACGGTATATCACCTGTTGTGACCAAGCTGCTCAAAAGCGTGACTCATCCAGGTGGCTTAGTTAATGCAATCGCCCCTTGATTGCTTCTGACTCATCCAAGTGATAGTCAGCAACAATACGAAGACTGAGAATAGTAAATTCTAAGGAACTCCTACTTCCAAGCCATAGGTCACACTAAAAGGAGTAAGATTTCTAGTGACCTTATAAGCAGTTCTATATGCCCATAAAGTAGAATGAAGTTTTGTATCCGATTCACTCTAAGGGAACTACTGCTTCCAAGCCAAAGGCCACACGAAAAGGAGTAAGATTTCTAGTGACCTTATAAGCAATTCTATATGCCCATAAAGCAGAATGAAGTTTGGTATCCGATTCACTCTAAGGGAACTACTATTTCCAAGCTTTCAAAGGCCACACAAAAAGGAGTAGGATTTCTAGTGACCTTATAAGTAGTTCTATATGCCTATAAAGCACAATGAAGTTTGGTATCCGATTCACTCTTGGATGATTGCACTATTTTCGTGAGGATAAGCTTAAGTGTTTTGTTCATGGACTCGGCTTCACCATTGCCACGAGGATAATAAGTAGTGGAAACTGTATTCATGACTTTGAATTCAGTCTTGAGCAACTACACCATGTCATTAAGGAAATGTGTACCTTGATCACTAAGAAGCTGTAAAGGGCATCCATATCTGTAGGTGATATTTTCGAAAATGAACTTAGCAGTGTTCCTCCGAGCCGAGTTATCTCGGAGTGCTTTGGCTTCAGCCCACTTAGTAGTGTAGTCAATAGCTACAATTATGTATTTATTATGTGTAAAACTTGCAGGTTTGAAAGGGCCAACAAAATCCAAGCTCCATCTTTGAAAAGCTTCCCACTCACAAGTAGGTTGCAATGGCATAGTTTAATTGACCAATAACTGTCTAATGCACTAGCACACATCATAGTGAATGCACTTAGTTTGAGCATCCTTGAACAAGGTTTCCCACCATAATCCTACCTACAACATTTTCTGGCAGTTAACTCCCCTTGGAAATATCCTCCTGAAGGACCCAAGTTAGCTTCCTCGTGCAAAACAATTGCTCGCTCATGTGGCATAACCCATCTATGAAGAACTCCATCTGAACACTAACGGTAGAAGTGTCCACCAATCAAAGTGTATTTCCAAGCCTTCAAGGCCAGTTGTCTGCATTTATCATCAGACATTGTATCACAAAATGTAATAATCCATCAACTCAACATATACATGCTCACAATAATCAACTGCAAAGAGTTCAGCATCTGGAAGCTCAGTACTAACTCCTTGAGTATCCTCGGGTGCACAGAAAGCTTGGATAAATAGTCTACTCGTACATGGGTTTTCCCGGGTTTATGAAGGATTTTAAAGTTGAACTCTTGAAGAAGAAGCATCCAACGCACAAGGCACCCTTGAATAACAATCTTATTGATTAGATAAAGCAATGCTTGATGGTCCACATAAAACACAAAAGGGTTGCCGAGTAAATAATGCCTTACTTTCTACACACTATATATCATTCCCAAAGCTTCTCGCTCAGTGGTACTATAGTTAGACTTAGTTGGCATCAACAGCCGACTGGCATAATATACTAGATGATCTAGCCGACCATCTGGCTGAGCCAAAATAATGCCTAAGGCATACCCAGAAGCATCTACATGCACATGGATGATCACATCCCACCTTGGTTGCCTTAAAATAGTAGCCATTGCTTGACTCTTACGATCATGAAAAACATAGTCAACTCAGTAGTCCACTCAAACTTGGCATCTTTCTTTATCAACTCATACAATGGAGCTGCAATCTTGGCAAAAGATAAAGCATCTATAAAAAGTGATAAACTCCACAAAGAATGCAATTGAGTCAAATTTTCAGGCTCATGCATTTGTTGTATGGCTCAAATCTTACCTTGCTAGGCTCGTATACCATCTTGAGAAGTGACATGACCAAGCAATATCCCCACTTGGACACAGAATACACTTTTAGCCGGGTTCAGGGAAATACCCGCTTGTTTGCATCTCAAAAATACCTCTTCCAGATAATCGAGATGATCTTTGTCTGAAGAGTAAACACAAAAATCATCTAAGTAAATGGCAATGAACTCAATGAGATAATCTCGGAAATTTTCTACAATAAACTTATGGAAGGTTGATGGGACTTTTCTTAATCCATAGGGCATTACTCAAGTTGCTTAAGCATCAAAATCTGTTATAAAGATAGTTTTAGATTGATCTTCTGGAGCCACGATGATTTGATTATAGCCACTGCAACCATCCATAAATGAGTACATCTCATGTCCCGCAACTTGGTCCAAGATCCCATTAGTGAAGGGTATTGGAAATGGATCAGGGACTGTCTGGCATTCAATGTTTTATAGTCCACACAAACTCGGAGTTTACCATTTTTCTTAGGCACAAGCACAATAGGACATAGCCAATCATTGTGATCAATAGCATAGATAAAACCAACAGCAAAAGTTGATCCAACTCAACTTTTACTTCTTTAGCATAGTTGGGATTTATTATATGCCTCTGTTGTCAAATTCACCAAAGGTATCTTACATTGACACAACTTAGGAGGAACTCCTCGTAGATCCTTGTAACTCCAGGCAAAAACATCCTTATACCTGACAAACACATATTTTGTAACCCTAAGTTCCTTAGAAGAAAGATTGGCACTTACCACTACCATCGCAGGGTTATCTGATTTAGTTCTTGTGTTGGCTCTAGTACTAACTGTTCAATACCAAGTCTTGTAATAGTCACCGGCATTTCAGCTAGTTCTCTTTCCCCTTCAATGTCTTCAATGAAACTACTCTGAAAAAGATCTCTTTGCTTAGCAATCTACTCGGCTTTCAGCTTCTATTTGATATCTACAACCACTTGAAAATATCAATCGCACCCAAAGGTAGGATTTGTAATTCCATCAATTGTGACTCAACATCCTGAGGAAATGGATCTGTGACCTCCAAATTCTTTGGTCAACCACTACTTGGAACCTTTTGAGGATTTGTAGGAATGCATATATCTTGACTATCTGTTTTAATGACCATCTCTTCTGAACCCATTCATGGAGTACTTTTGCACTTTTAAGCCAAGGTCGTATTGGATAGGCATGCTGCTCCATAGCAATCACAATAAAACTAACCATATAATAGATTCCATCTATAGAGATAACATCCCATAACATACCAATGTTGGGTCAATTGATCCACCATACGTACTCGGACAGGTGATGGTTTGTAGGACTTAAACTTCAGCCTCTTGATAATTTCTTTAAAAATGATGTTGACTCCAAAACCACCATCTACTATTACTCTCGGAATAGTTTGTTTCTTAACCTTCATGGTGATCACTGGCTCTTCCTCATCAACTACTAGAGTGTCATTATTAACAGGTATAGTGGCTAGAGAATCAACCTCTTTTGGTTGCTTGGATGACTCTTTAACCAGTTCGGCAAAATCCTCGACAATATGGAGCTATTCACATTCACTCAGCGAATGTCAGACTTACAAGCTATACCTGCTTGATATTCTCGATCCATTTCCTTTCTTTCCATGTTAGTTTTGAGAAATTTCAAATGTTCAACCCATATTGGACAATTAGAATGTAGATGATTTTCTCCACAACAAAAACACTTGATTTTAGATGAATCTGTTTTCTCCTTACCATTCTTACCTTTTTTTTGCTCAGGATGTGGCTTATCATTTGGTGGTCGAGCATCAACCATCACCAAATTCGCTGACACTTGGTGATTTTTACCATTGAACCAATAGTCCGATTCATCATACCCAAACTTGGTGCAAGGATTGAAATACTTAGTTTTGCATTCCTCTTTTAAGTGTCCACTCCTAGAACATTTATTACACCATTTTTCATTGTTGCCTAGTTTCCTTTGAATGCCCAATTCTTTAAAGGCCTTATTCAGCTCTCTTTTAAGCTCATCTTTCTTTCCTAGAGTTTCGTCGATGTCACTGTCAGCATCTTTCTTCTTTTCCTTGTTCTTCAAGCCTTCACTCTTCTCCAAAGCGACAACGTGGTCTAGCAATTCTTCATAAGTCCTAGTCGGATTGACTAAGTCTGGCTTGCACAAATTACTTAAGTGCATCATGTGATCAACCAAGCTCGCATAGACTTGTCATCTGGGACAATGCTCAACTAATCAATAAGAGCTCGCATCCTAAGTACAAAGTCTTGGACAAACTCTCCTTTGTTTTGATTCATCTCACTTAGCTTTGTCCCAACATCTTGTTTGTTGATTTCTTGCCTAAACCTTCGCAAAAATGCTTCAGATATTGCATACCAATCGGGAAAATATCCAATTGGAAACTAGTTAAACCATCTCTGAGCATTTTTTATTAAGGTACATGGAAAATAGTCCATATATTCCTTGGCTGTTGTGGCACCATTGATGTGGCAAACTTGCAAAAAACTCTGCAAGTAACTATATGGATCTCTTCATCACCATTAATGCCTTTGAAATTTTGAAATTTTAGTTGGTGCTAGACTTAGATTTTTCCGCTCCATAGCCCGAGTAGATAGGTGTTCAACTCGAAAGGACCGAGTGAATTCCTCCACCTATCATACCTACCTTTATGTGTATGAGGTATCTGTTGACTATCCCACAGTTAGTTTATACTATCTTCAGGCCTTACAGGTCCTTCTATGTCTGTAAGCCGAGTAGAACTTCTGTCCACCGTGAGAGGAACTCGACGGAGTTTCCTAAGCTGATCCACATTTACTTCACATCTTTGGTGGCACCTCTCTCCATTAGAAGCGCGCTGCTCTTCCTGTCAATTGATTCTTCATCCATTTATTGTAGTTGGCCTTTTTCCTTCGGATCTTTCTTATTGACATAATTCCTTTGGAATAATAGTTGAGTATTGTCAATGTCTTTCTTGACTATAATTCTTCTAGAATAATAGTCCAGTATTGTCAAAGTCGTTCTCTAAGTTGGTCTTCATGTCCATTTTGAAATTCCATAGAGGAAATGGCCATCCGCTCAAAATCCAAGCTTCCTATAGATGAATGCTCAGACTCCACTTACCATGACAGACCTTCACCTGCCAATCTTCTAGGATGCCTCAATCCAAGACCAACATTTTGTCCTTCTGACTCTACATAGTAATCAACTTCCACCCTTGGGGTAGCATGGCCGAGTCTTTCTCCTCATGCTCGTCGCTCTTGTTGGACAGTTGATGCTTCTGCGAGTCTCCTTCAGGCGTTGAACTCTGGTTCTAAGACCTCTCCAATTCTTACGGTAGGATGTAGCCAATTCTTTTGGCTCAAAAACTTCACGCTTGGGTGTGTATATAGCTATGTCTTCTTTTCGAGCGTGTGTCAGCCATTGACTAAGGTACAAAGTATCTGAGTAGCTATCCAAATACTTTGAATATCCCACATGCCAATCTTCAAGCACACCACCAAACTACACCACTCGTCTAGAGTCAATTGGAGAAATTTCTTGTAGTAGCGCATACTTTCCAGGAACTGTTTCACTTCGTCACTAGTCAACATGAACCTTACTGACCTCAACACTAAGCTCAGTACCTCGGTTCTCTAGATCTCTTGAACTAATAACTCACCAACTCACAATTCAATTGACCCTTCCCTAGCAAGATCGCCAACATGTTGATGCTTTGATTCACTCACCCATGACTAATTAAAAGGTACACAATGTTAATCCGACCCTATGCAGTGATCAGCTAAGATGCTTTCCCTTGCAATTTTGAAGTACAATGGGCTCGCGTGATAGAATAGATGACAACAACATTAACACTCAGAGTTTGGAGTTAGTTGTTCACAGGAGAACTATATGGTGACAGGAGAATACCGAGTAACACACACTCAAATAATAGTGGGTGCTATTCACTATAAGAGATAAGAATATAGAGAAACGTAATCAACTTATATTGATCTGCATGCAACCAAGCCGCCTCGGCTTGCAATGAACACTCAGTAGCTTCCTAACCTAGCAAGTTCAGGTGAGAGGAAGACAACTCAGCACACTACTCTCTTGTTCTCTTATGTTTGCTCTCCCTATTACAACTACATCTTTTCTAAGTAAGCAAACCGCCTTCTAAGAGTAGTAGCGCTCGATGCATCATGACGCTATTTGTAATTGCTAGATCTACCGCCACAATCTCCTACACCTGAACTTCAAAACGATGCTCGGTCCAAAACATTCCATGGCTTCAGAGTAAATCGGCACCCGATGACTGCACTTTGACCCCTACTCATGTTAGCCTGACCTGAGGGCTAACATTTTGCCTTGGCTTTAAGTGAGTCGTGTCCTCATGGACTCACAAGAACTTCTGATGATAGAAGCTTACCCAAATACTTCTTTGATTGTTTACCCATGAAATGCATATGTCCTTGTACTGAATGAAGCTCACCCGCCTTAATGTTGCTAGCATATTAAATCTACCAAATGTTTGCCAAAACTACCTATTTCACATTAATCAAAGTTGTAAAAAATTGTGTTGATTGCAGTTAAAGTCTTTTAACTGATTATTGCTACATATTGATGAAAAGGATCAAAGTTGCACCAACATTACTGTGATGAAAGCTTGTTGATGATGGTCAGTGAGCATGTATGAGGTGCCTACTTAAGGACCTCACTCTTCTTCATTCCATAAAGCAAGTATTTTTGAGTTTGTGTCCACTCTTTGCTTTCCTTTCAGCTTATGCCTCAGGCACACCTTGATTTCTCTGTGTGAGTGCTAGAGGCACAGTTAGGTGCCCACAAGCACAGTTAGGTGGTGGAGAGCCACATAGGATGATTGAGAGAATCTAGGAGCGGATTGAGGAGATGATTGTGGAGCTCTGAAGTCATCAGTGATGTCAGTGAGCATGTATGAGGTGCCTACTTAAGATCTAGTTGATCTAACGATTAGTTTCTCTAGAAAATATTAATCGTCAAATACATATGTTTGCTAAAAGCAAGGCATTTTAATAATGCTCTTGAACATTCAATGAGATACATTTAACAATTCTTAATCTCGTGCACATAAACCTTGATGATTGATTTTTCTTGTGGTACGGGTACTTGCTAAGTACATTCTTGTGCTGTTATTGATCTACCTTTGATTGCTTTGTCACTTTGATGAAAAGATTAAATGCCACTAGATTGCCAAAGTAATTTCAAATGTAGATGGAAATCGCTATGCCATTAAAACCAATGCTGTTTGCCACAAATTTCATTGTATTGAGCTTGTATTGAGCGATATACACTTGATGAAGAATTGCTACAAGCGATGATGTCTATGTTCTTTGGTGCCAAGCATTGATGAAGTGTTTCCCATTGAGTACTAGCTTTACCAAATTTCTCATTAATCTACAAATTGATTGCATAAACATAGCCTTTGATGGCCTAAATATTTTGGAGAAAATTGCATTAATTATATGACCATGTTAATGTGTAAATTGAATGAATAAATTGACATTTCAAAAAATTTACAAAAATCCAAAATGACAAATAGTAACTAGAATTGATTCCTAGATCTTAACTCGAATTGATTCCTAAATAGGCATAAATAATGCTCCGCAAATATTTTTGAATGACATCAAAACTCTATGAATAACTTGTACTTTTAATGTGTTAAAATGAATTCAAAATGGGTTCAATTTGATGCCAAACAGTGAAGATATGAGGGCAAATTTTGGTGTGCAATTGGACTAGTTAAGGCACTTAGAGTTAGAGTAACGAGGTTGGTTAAAGAAGCCAAGTATAATAATCAATACTCGATGCCCAATTAAGGCACCTATTTTTAGAGTCCAGAAGAAGTTACAAAGGCCACGTGCGACCACGAGACCAAGATTTGCTCAACTAGCCTAAGTGGACTCTAGGTAAATAAAACCACAATATAAAATTTTAAATGAAGAACATGTCACAATAAGGTGGCATGGGTTCTTATGTGGCATGTTGACTAGACTACTAATGTGGACTATGGTTCCACATGACACTATGGGATGATGTATTAGTGGTGCTAATATGGCAATGTGATGATGTGGTGGTCAATTGGCACTAACTATGGGATGATGTATTAGTGGTGCTAATATGGCAATGTGATGATGTGGTTGTCAATTGGCAGTGGTGTTATGGCACTAACTAATACGGTATTGATGATTGGACATGATGTAGTAGCACTTTTTGATGTGGACTAGCTACCATGTGTGCCTCTTGATGTGGCAAATAAGCTGACTAGACACCACTCTGCTAATGTGGCAAACAAGCCTACACATTAGCCTATGAGACATTGTCTTACCTAGCCATATCAAGGTTGTTGACATCTATTGAGGTGATGGTTTAGCATGCCATGTGTGGCCGACCTTGTTAAGGCTCTTAGCTATTGTGATTCATAGACTAGAGGAGTAATGACGTAGATGATGAGACGCATGTAGCGAACTATGTGGCATTGATGGCTAGTCATGAGCTCCTTGTACCTCCAATTACAATGAGATGATGGCACCTCAATTTTGAGTGGACTAGTCATATATTTCAAGGGTCCTTATGGCTCTACTCAATGCATTTGAGCTCTCTATGCGCTCAAGTCTATGCATGGGTCTATCTTGCCAATTGTGAATGCTTTGATTGAAGGGATACTATAATGAGTCCATCAACTACTGTGACATCAAAAGAAGCCTAAAGAGATAATGCAACATACAACTCAAGTTGTCAACTACTATGACATCAAAAGAAGCCTAAAGAGATAATGCAACATACAACTCAAGCTGGGAGGTTAAGCTGGGAGGATCAGAAAAGAATTACATAAAACTACAAAACAAGACATCTCAAGCTCCAACAATTTGGGGAGAGAGAGAGAGAGAGAGAGAGAGATTAACGTCTGCAGAAGACCTCATGGTCTATGAGACAAAGTACCACTACCAAAAAGTGACTTACTACATCTGGATAGCCAGAGAATCAAGGGAGTGCACAAGGCCAACTCCTCCCGAGTTATTAAAGGGCGTGGCTACATTCTAACACAAATTTTCAAGCTCTACGATGGCCTCATGTTGCAAAAGCCCTGAGTTGACTCCATTACTCTTTTTACCAAAAATATAATAGGGGAATATGAATTCTATATGATCCTAGATGCATCGCGGGGATCCTGAGGAAGGTTCAGTTCATTTTTTGGCCTCTTACTAGAAGTAGCAATGTTGAAAAACTCATCATTGTCAATCATCTCGAACTCAACATTCTTCAAGAGTTTCTTGATGGTGCCTTCTTTTTGAAAAAGTATTTTGGTGAAGAGGTGCCCTACTAGCTAAAAATAGTAATTGAGCATTCCTCCGCCAAATCAATTTCTTTTTTCAAGGGTGGATTTTGCCTCCTTCCTTGGACTCTCCTAGGCTCCTTTTGCTCGGAGTGTACTGTGAATCAAGTCTTTATCACACTAGTGCACCGACGAACTGTAGTCTCTAGGAGTCCAAGAACTGTAGTGGAGGCCCAACTTTTTAGGCTTTCAGAATATCAGGTCCCATTTTTCTTTGGCCTCTTGAGCGGCATGGTCCCATAGAGAATCGTGAGAGCTTCTTACTAATGACAAAAAAGCAAGTAAACATATGCAATTATAAAATGAAGAAAGATTGGAGACAAGGTTCTTCAAAGAACTTACCGTGCTCAATTTCTCAATAAAAGACAATCCATACTTGCATATGGTCATGTATGTACAGAAAAGTTGGAAGACCCTACAAGACATGTTTCAACATTAAAGACAACAAGGATAGTAGGCATTGAAGGCAAGATAAGCATTTTTGACGCAAGAAAAGATCTCCATCATTGGATATCTTTTACAAATTAGGCAGTCAAGAAAACCAGCTCATTTCAGTTGCGGAGTAGATACATGAAACAAATTATGCTGAGAGATGCATGAACCAAATTATGTGGAGAAGAAAGACCAGCTCATTTCAGTCGCGGAATGATATATGAACCAAATTATGCAAGTTATTCCTAAATAGTCTTATTGAATCATATGAGAGGTATCCTTAGCATTAGAATTCATACCATGGCTGATCTCCTTATTCATATTAGAGGTTTCCATAGCTTAGAAGATTTTTTGCTACTATTTGCATGTTAACAATGGAGCAACATGCAATATGTTGACAAATAGCTTAGTCAAGGAATACATTGGGTAAGCGGAGATACCTAAAGGTCAAGGTCAGTGGTTTGGGTTAGGGTACCAATTGCGATGCCCAATGGGCATGTCAATTACTAGACTCCTTTAAAGAGAAATGCCTACTAACACTTCTGAAAAATGAGCCTGCATTGGCTGCAAAGGACTCTGCACCACAAACTCGACAGGTTGAATCATGTGATATGTGAAAAAGCACTAGTATTACCAACAACAGGTGGGTAATGAGTGTCTTTTATGCTACCTGTCTGCAAATGGATTAGTACAAATTAGTGGCTAATGCTAGATTAGTGATGGAGCCCTAGTATGATTTGTATAGGATAAAGTTATCTATGGTAGGATGTATGGTACTCTAATCTCCCTCCCAGGTCTTCACTCACTCAGTTGCTGAAGCTTGTGTTATCGTGCTTCCACAAACTATTGACACTCAAGTCCTTAGTGAATTGAATGAAAAGAATAACTAAGGCTGACATCTGTGGCCAGGCTCTGATGATCAAATGTCCAATGAAAATCAAACTATCATATCAGATACATTCTACGAGCCAAATGCTGAGCCTCCTTCAGCATCATGAGGAGGGTAACATGTGAGAAACTCCAAGAATGGTCATATTCTATAGCTGTGACTAAGCATTTAATCCTCCCCTCAAGCTGCAAGCATACAAATTCCTGCATAATGATCAAGGGTTTGGGGTACAAGACAGGAGGAGAGGGACTTACCTGTTAGTACTTTTTTTTTTGGGCAAAAAAGAGACTTCTATTAAGTAAGAAAGAAACTCGCTAGAGCAAGCTCTGAGCGGAAATGCAACATCATGAAATCATGAGGATAAATAAAACCCATTCAAAGTGAGGTGGAAAACAACCAAGGCTGAGGCTGAAAGTGCCACCTCAACCCTGTAGGAGTCTCAGATACCTGTTAGTACTTTAGCTCCAAGGTGTCAGCAAAATATTCCAAAAAAAGAGGCAAGGATACAATTGCACCACGAACAATTGAAGATCGCTTACAACATGATGCCCTTCTTTATTGAAGGATATCCGCATCATGTCGCTGATACAAAAAGTATCTGATCATTTGCAAAGCATAGTAGATAGCATTTCCATGAAGGATGAGATGAAAATGGTAAATTATGGAGGAAATAGTGCTCTCTCGAATGTTAATAAAAGTTGCATGTACGCAAATCAACCTACTAGTATTGGATGAATTCTATGGGCAGTTCTCATTTTAAAGCACCACGTGCTGTTTCTTGTTTTTTGGAATTAGAGTGTTGGGAAACTTCTGCGATCATCTTTATCCACCATACTGTATGTTTAAAGTAATGCAGCTTAGAACGGTATAATGGAGTGTAGGAGAAAAAATAACTGGACCAAAAGAAAAGCTCAACAAGGATAGCAAAAAGAGCGTGAAATCCTACACTTACATTATTGATTCTATTACATGCATCCCATTTGGTTTGCCTCTTATGTTAGCAATCATATAGTTCTCAGTAATTATTGTGACAGCAGCTATTGACATTTGAAAACTTGTTGTCAGATACAAAACAAAAGATCCAGTTTTACTATGAGATGACCTGAGGCGTTGATGCTGACACTGGATGTGCATCCTGCTTTGTGTGCTCTATTTATTCAAAAGTACAGCAAGACTGAACAATGAATAATGCCTTTTTACTAAACCTGGTCAACAACACAAGAATGAATATGAATCTGCTTCTTTAAAAATTTGTTAGGATTCAAGAATATTACAATGTTGAATGAACTCATTTGAGTAGTCGACATAATTTGTCCAGAACGGTTTCAACTCTTGAAATGCAATGTCAAGCCATGGTTTGGCTTGTCCATTGTAATGTATGACTGCTGCCTGTCTAACACTCTCAATGTTAGTCTTCGACTGGTAGCCTAGTCCCAGCATGTGCCACGAGGGATCAATCGGATGAATGTGACCATCAAAAGCAATTAAGGACGGAGGAAGAGTACCCAGCCTCCACAAGGTTAGGTTGGAATTGATATTCTGCAGAAGATGAGAGCATTAGGACCTTAGAGAGCCATAACATAATAAATAATTATTTGGACAGTGTAGCATCGTACTTAGAATTCTTTAAACATCAATATATCCAGATCCAACCTTGTAGCCCTGTTTCATGAAATACAGCCTTGTGTATGGGATTAGGGTAATACAAAAATCATGGGCATACATCAGTCTAAGAATATGTACAAAATCTCAAGATCAACAGTCAAATCAGGATTCAAGCCTGAAGAGAAAACAAACGTGCTGGGAAAGATGAGTCCGAATAGTCATGCCAGACATCCTTACAACCTGAAGGCCACAAAGACCAGTGCTCATCCCATGTTTTGATTTAGCAATGTATAGAGCCAAATCATGTTACTCAAGCATAAACCACCAATGACAATTCTCTGTACAGCGAATCGCTCAGTGCCACAAATGTCTCTCACTTAAAGCCTAGATGTTTCAGAACAGGAATGTATTGAAGCCAATTGTGTATATACGGTATATACATAGACAAATGGTACTTATCTGAATATTTGTGCATATGTATAAGAAAGAATTGTAGTGTCGGCATCAAGGGGATGCAACAGATAGTGAGGAGGGGCTGCAAGAGGGAGAAGAAAGAGTAGGAAGACCAAAAAAAATAATTGAGGTAAACCCCCCCCCCAAAACATAAGGCTAGGGCATGTCAAAGACTATTTAGAGCTGCATCGATGCCCTCTCACCTTGTCGCCTACAGAGAATGAGTCACTGGCTGCCAAAGCTCTCCTCTCTCCCCTGGTGACTCCCATACCTAGCAAGTTATCATACTCATACGAAGTGCTCGTCTGTAAAATATTTAAACCAGGAATGTTTTCTCATTCTCAGTCTACAAGCATTTCCCTCACCTGCCTGCTTGCTCCTTATTTGTGCCCATGTATTCTTGTTCACCACCAGCCTTGCTGTTCTGTTTTCCCTCTCTCTGCCTGTTTGCTGTGTTCTAGCTTCCTAACCAGTGCTTCCTTTCTTCTACATGCTTCTTTATTTTACCTTCAAGCTTCACTGTTTGTTTTTTCAAGAGAAAAGAATCTTCTATTAGAAACTTTGAAAGAACAATACAGATCAGCAATCTACGGGATGCTTGACCAATCAGAAAAGACAGCTGGCTGCTATGCAGCCTGCTTCCCAAGATCCCAGCTCACAGCCTAGAGTATCCCGGAAACAGGTGCTCACAAAGGGGGTGGAGAGCTGTACAATCAACGGATTCCTCAACAATCCATGAGAATGTAAAAGTACCTGCAGGCCATGACTTGCAGAAACATTCCCACCTTTAAGCGGGTCTTCCTAGACCCCTCCATACCCCACTTCCAAGTGGCTCAAGGTATAGATGATATCATCCCATATGTTGATTAGGGTGGCTGCAGGCCAAGTCTGCTGCCTCCCATCACTAAACTGCAGTGTGCTACCCAGATATTCAAGGTAGCAATGCTGGCAACTGTCTTCCAAACTCCGTCCTAGAAAAAACGAAGTTTTTGTCAAGAGGGAGGGACTGAGTCCTGAACGTCCAGCCAAGTGACACTCAATTGATCTGTCCTACAAGCTAGGGAGACCATCTCGATGAGAAAAGAATGCCGCCCCTCTATCAACCAAGCTGCGTCTCGTTTTGGATCTGTCGCATCCTAGTCACAATCCTAAGAGAGCACTGCCAAATCCATTGGAAAGCTCCACAAGCAGTGAACCATCGTCTCAAGATCCCTGGCCTCACAGCAAATGACAAGCCCATCTACCCTCATCTGCTCAAACCACAGTTCTATGGACAACCTCCATGGGCTACCAGCAAGAAGAAATAAGAGATCTTTCTCGAATGGAGGCTAGTCCAAAAGTGGGACCAAAACTTGCTAGGGACCTCACTTGAGCTAGTGCTGCTACTGTGGAGGCATCCAAGCAGGAAAATAAAGGCACCTCTACTCCTATTCTGGAGAACTGACCCAACCAGCGTGGAGAGGTCTGGGGTCCTACCCAACCCCTCTCGCCGTGCCTCCGAGATGGCCTCCTTGATCTCTTGAATGTTGCTACTAGCTCCTCTCAAGTGGGCAAGCGCTCTCAGCCTCTCCTAGGGCTCCTTGGAGAGCTGACTCCAGGCCCTCTTGCTACACCATGCTCCCATTGTTTCAACCAATGTGCATGCACTGTCCCAGCATACGTCCCTCTTGATCATAGACGTCCAGATGCAATGAGGGTTTGCATCATCAGCAAACTCTCTAGGCTCTTAGATGAGACCTCCACAAATATGGTTGCATCATCTTTAAACTCCGAGTCCAACAACTTCTGCCAATCGAGAGGTGCTTCCCCACTAGACCAACCACCTATCTTGATCATTCTCCAGCGTGGAGGGGTCTGCAGTCTTACCCAAGGCCTCCTCCACCTCTTGAATCTTGCACTAGCTCCTCTCAAGTGGGCAAGCGCTCTCACCCTCTCCTAGGGCTTCTTGGAGAGCTAACTCCAGGCGCTCTTGCCAGACCACGCTCCCATTGTGTCCAACCAATGTGCATGCACTGTCCCAGCACACGATCCTCTTGATCACAAACGTCCAGATGCCAAATGAGGAGTTGCATCATCAGCAAACTCTCTAGTCTCCCAGATGAGCCCTCCACAAATAGGGTTGCGCCATCTGCAAACTCTTGAGTCCAACAACTTCTGCCGGCACATCCCCAGTAGACCAAATGCCCATTTTGATCATTCCAGACCAGCAACATGTCAGTTGGTCCTCTAAACAGGTTGACCTGGCTGTCAAAAGGGGCCGACCCTCAGGTCGGTGTACCCCTACCCACAGACCGGGTAATGGAGCCTGGTAATCCAACCAAGTAAGTTGGCTCTACTGCCCAGGGGGTGGTTGCCCCCCACACTGGCCCAAACTAGGCGCAGCCTAGGGACAGCTATTGCGGCAGCAAAACAGGTTCTATGGGACCCTGAAGAGTGCTGTGCTGTTCCGTTCCATCACCTGCATGATAACAGTACTCTGGCGCAGCCTCCGAGTACATGGAACAGGCTGGAACCTCCAGGAAATCATGGTACACAGGTACACAGCCATTCCCCCCACAACAAAGGCCCTCACTCAGCTACAGACAGGAGATGCTAGCTCTAACACCCACTCTCAGCTCTTGGATGTAGCATCATCTCCAAGAAGTTGTGTGTGCCGCTGGAGCACATGTCAGAAATCCATCATGTGAAGCACCATTGCTGAAGACTGTTGTAGAGCAGGTACTTGTCGGAAGAAGTCCTCCTCTTAGCATGAACCATCCCAGCACTCTCACTGGAATCCAAAATTGCAAGCTCCCAAGGCAACGGGTACATGACAAACTCCTCTTGTCTGGTCCTTTACGGATATCGCAATCCAACTGATACTGCCATCGCTGCAAGATCTGCTTTCCTGCATGGTCACTGCATCACTGAACTATAAGCCCCCTTTGAGGTCCAATCTAGTAGACTGACACCAAATCAGTGAACCAATGTGCTCCAGAAACAACAAGGCATCCAACTGCTCACTAGGATCAAAAACTGTCGCATCTAGGATCCCACACTGGCAATCATCCGACCCATCCGGATTTCTAGCAGCTCATCATACAATCACTGCAGTAGTAGAACAACAGGGAACCCCTTCTAGGTCTGCCAGGTCATAACGTCCAAACAAATACAGTGGTATGTATATGGCAACTGAGTCAGTGGAAAAATACTCCTGTGGCTCGAGGTCCTGGCTGGAAGCCTCCCTTGAACAAAACTCCTATAGCACTTCACCGTACGACAGGTACTGTATAAACACACAAGCAAGCAATCCTCTATCTGGAACCAAAATGCCTGCTGGCAACACCACCTGCCTTGTGCTACTAGAAGGCAGGAACAATCGTGGTGACAGCTGCGGAATCTAATTCAACCTTCTCTATCGACTCACTACTCCTCTCACTTTTTCTCTGACACTGCTCACCAGTAGTAACCTTTCTCGCCTCGAAACGTGAGAAACGTTTCTTTCCCAAAGAAATGCGTTCTGTTGTGACTATGCAAGGACGCCACGTGCTCCCATATCCCTTTGGCTACCGTCAAGTGCTTAACATCATCAATAATCTGAGGAGTACAGTCCGAGAAAATGAAAGAGTACACCGAGCTGAGGGTCTGCCCCTTTTGATAGCCAGGTGGGCCTGTTTAGAGGACCGGCTGGGTGGGGGGCTGGGGCTATATACAGGCCCCTTCCACCCCCTTGTATTCACCTCATGTTTTGGAGGTTTTGCCAAGCAGTAGACGGCCTTTTCCTGAGATCCCTTGTAGTCTCTCTTTGTCCCCATTTTGCAGTTCTTGTGGTTGTGGTCTTTGCTATCCTTTGGTGGTTCATTTTCTGTTGCACTCTCACATGGTATCGGAGTCAAAGGTTGGCTAACGACCCGAGACGTGGAGGGCTCTTGGAGCCAGCGAACTGCGTGGAGTTTCGGGCTGGTGTTCGGAGTTGTTTGAAGAGGAGTGTGAGGGGTTGTGGATTGTTCGGGTGTCCAGCAAGGGGTGAAGTGTTTGAAGGGTGTTTTCAGATCGGAGAGGAGGTGTTTCTAGGGACGGGACAGCGAAGGCGCGAAGGTACCATAGGCTGCAAGCCTCTTCATTGTCTTCTCTAGCCCTCTCCTCTCTTCCTCGTTCAATACCCTTTATCTACTTAGTACTTTCTTTCCCATCCACCCTCCCTTCTCAGTTCTACTTTCTCTTTGTTCCGACATGGCTACTGTGTCTGAGATGGGTGACAACAAGATGAAGATTACCGTATTACTCACCTTTCCAGTGGGCCATCAATTAGATGGGTCAATTACGATGTATGGTGAGTCATGATGGAGTCCCTCTTGCAGTCATATGATCTTGCAGGTTCCAAGGCTAGATCCCCTTGCAGCAAACCTAGGGATCCTGGAGCAGGAGGAGGCTGAGACTATAGCTTAGCTTTGGGGCTGGGTCCATGTGAGACCGGGTAAAGGGCCTGGTAGCCTGAACAAGTAGGTCAGGTCTACTGCCCAGGGGGTGGCCTGGTTGGACCCCACGCTGGGCTAGGCTAGGTGCAGCCTAGGGGCAGCTATCACGGCAGCAAAACAGGTCCTACATGACCCTGAACAATGTCATACTGTTCCACTCCATCCCCTGCGTAATGACAGCACCCTGGCGTAGCCAAGTGCCTGGAACAGGCTGGAACCTCCAGGAAAGCATGGCTCGAAATGCATCCAAAAAATATTCCTCCTCTATCTGATCAGAGGGTGAGCACTTTGCAACTTTTTTCATTTTCAGCCATTGCAACAAAATGCTGAAAACAGTTGAACACCTCGGATTTTTCTTTCAAAGGGGTAACCCAAGAAAATTTGGAGAAATCATCAATAAAGGTTACAAAATAACGATGCTTTCCAAAAGAAGGTGTCTACATAGGAACACATAAATCACTCTAACTGGTCCATCCTTTGAATGGCACTCCTGTCCATATTTCCCAATATGCACCGTTAAGATACATGTTTTGGTGGCAGCTCAACATGAGGCATATCCTGCACCATCTGCCAAATTTTACATGCTAAAACCTGCCTCTTGCAAGGCAGATTAACTTTGTCTGGATCCATATGTATGCCTTCCTTAGAGATAATATGGACCAGATACTTGACTTCTTTATAACATAAGTCACAATTAGATTGTTTGGCATGTAACTTACGTTGCCTAAGCAACTCGAAAAGCAACTTCAAGTGCTCCAAATGCTTAGTCTTATTGAACATAAAAACATCATCCAAAAAGACAACTACGTATTTGCTTAGATAGGGTCTAAGCATAATGTTCACTCAAGTCATGAATATAGCAGAAGCATTAGTTAACCCAAAATACATTACTCTAAATTGAAATGACCTTTATGGGTTCTAAGAGCAATTTTCGGTACATCATCAAGATGAATCCTTACTTGATGGTACCCAGAGCATAAATCAATTTAACTTAAGAACTTGGATCCTTGCAACTAAGCTCATCAATGCGAAGCATTGGATACTTATTTTTAATAGTCACCTAATTAAGGATATGACTATGCATAAACACATAGATCCATCTTTAGCAGCCCATGGAGAACAATTGCGCTGAATCTTCCCTTTTCTAAGATACTCTGACAACTGGCGCTCTTGTTCCTCCTCTTCTATGTAAGGTACTTTGGAAACAACAGCAGCTCCTGAGACTAACTCTATCCTATGACCTACTGACTGCTAAGGAGATAAACCATCAAGAGGGTCTTTAGGAAAAACATCAGTGAACTTATACAACAAAAATTTACGGCTAATATATTCTTTGATAGCAGGTTTAGTACTTATTTACCAGCTTAATGTTTCTACTTCACCGGTATAGGGATACAGCATCATGTTCTCAATGTCTTTGCTGCCATCCAAACAACGTATCTCTTCTAGTTATGCGCCCAATCCTACTTCCCCTATAGTGGCTGATTTTCTAGTCAAGTGAAATGATGTTTGGCAGCATGTTCCCAACCCTAAGAAAAGGAATCGCCCCCCTCCTCAACCTCCCCCTTCCCATCCAACTCTATCGTCTCCTCCTCAATCTTCCACATCTTACGTTGTTCTCTAGGCTACAACTACCGGCTCAAAGCTTGATGATGAAGAGTTTTGAAAATCTTCAGAAGTTTGCCCATCATAAGGTAACATAAAGGTTGCAATAACTGCCGAAGGGACTGAGATAAAAACTGATGCACTCGTAAGACAAATTTTAGGGGCAAAGGCAATAACTTTTGGAGTCAACATCATGGGCCCAAACACCTCCAAGGCCATGGTAACCATCTAGTACAATAAGGAGAAGCCAAATCCAAAGGTGATATGCCACAATTATGGAAAAGAAGAAAACATTGCAAGAGATTGTATGCCGAAACCACAAAGGAATTGGCAAGGCGTTAGGCAAAGCAGGAGCATGCCCATGTTGCAAATACACAAGACATCAACCAAGCTCAACAAGGGCAAGTTGTGCTTACATAGCACTCAAGCTATTTTCAATGACCATGGTTATCAACAAGTCGATTGAGGAGGGAGCTCAAGTGGAGGAGAGTTATCCTTACAAATGTCAAGATCTTTTGACATTATTGCATATAAAGATACTCACACAAAAAGAGAATTTAGTATGTTTGGTCAACAGATATTCTAGTTTAAACATTTGGTATATAAACTCAATGGTATTTGTGCGCATGAGATTTAGAAAGGATTAGTTCAAGTCAACCATGCCATTGATTGGGGATATCACTCAATTGGTGACTTCAGGAGGGAGCACGTGAATCTGGTAAATCTTTCCAATGTCCCTCTATATGCCAAAAATTTGCCTTCCGCAACTGCTTCATAATATGGTCTCCCTTCCATAAAAATTGGACTCGACCTTAAGGGGCTGAACTGGTGCTCCGATGTCAGCACAGTACTTGCATACCACCTTCCTTGTCCCAAAGAGGAGCCGTATCTCTTGAAGAAGAGAGTGACTCAAAAAAGAGAGAGGATAGTGTTGTGGCCTGTAAAGATCATGGATTTTAGGTGCTACCACTTGGCTAGAGGAGGAAGCATAAATGACAGACAAGAGTGGAGAGGTATGGGGGAAAACTCGCAGGCTATTAAAAAAAGAGAGCCCAGTCTTCAAATAGCTTGGGGCTCTCCGACGTGGGTTTGTGCCCACAAAGGAAGCAACAAGCAAAGCAGGGGAACCACTTTGGAGGTAGGAGGGAGCAGTAAACAGCAAAAGGATACTGGATAATGAGCTATGCAGCTGTTTTTAGTATTTACAGCCCACAAAAGCTTCTGCCATTCGCCCCTAGGTGCGCTGCTTCGGGGGTTTCAGTCACATATTCAGGGCCAAATGTCTCTAGACTTTTTAGACCCTTAAACATTTCTTGGTGACTCTGGTTTACTCATAATTCTATGTGTACACCTCTATTTGTGACAGCACACTTGGCAAATCTGTAGCCTTTCACTTGCTCTCCATGTTGTTTATGTTTATATTTCCTGAAGGGATACACAAGCAATGTTATGGGCTATTGTACAATAGTATTGTGGTACCTCAAGTTTAGCAAACTCGAGTGTCTTGAGACTACTGTTATGTAACAATTGGCCGTATATCACAACCAAACTACAAGCTCAGCCAAGACCACGAATTTGACGAATACAAAATAACAGGGGATGGCACCATAAATAACTGCCCAGCCATTTCTCTGGTTCAGCAAGCTCATCCAAATCTAACACGTGAGAAGTACTTGCATGCTGAATACCAAAGCCCACAATTCCCTAGATGGATCTAGTATGCCACATGTCTACATTTGAGGTCATCTCCTCAATGCATCATTTACCCCTCTCTTGGGATATCATTAAAATCTTTTGCCCCTTGGCACATTTAATGCATTTAGACCCCTTAGCCTTAGATCCACCTAGTCTTGTGCCATGTCCCCCTCACCAAGGACCTTGACCTTGATTCCTTTTTTATCATTTACATGAAGCCCAAACAAATATAATACAAACATTGATCCTTCAAAGGAAAATATCGAGTGACCCTTCCGAGGTCATGTTGCCTCAACTTGAGCGTAACATTCCTTCCCTCTTCAGGCATCAGCGTCCTCGATGATAAAGTCTCGGAACACTCTCCGTAACTGGTATACGGATTCCCAGGTAGCTTATGATAGAGGTAAACCATGCCATGCAACCAACACCGTGGGTATCTTCCGATTGCGTACTTGCATCGTTCCTCGGTCCAAGATTCTTGTTGGTTTGCATGCTGCAATATCCTCTATCTCCTGAAACAAAACAACACCCTCGATTAGTGAGTCACCTGTATGCAAAAATTTCTTTAAGCAAGAAACATGAAACACTGGGTGCACCTTACAACCCTGTGGCAATTCTAATTTAAAGGCCACCTTGCCTATTCTTTTTAGAATTAACCACGGCCCACAATATCGGGGTGATAACTTAGCACACTCTCCTGCAGTCAAAGACTTTGAGTGCAAAGAAACTCTGAGAAAAACTTTTTCTCCTTCCTTAAATTCTCTAACCGATCTGTTTTCATCTGCATATGCCTTAGCTCTATCCATAGCTTGGCGGATGTTAGCTCTCGCAATGCTAGCATCTCCCGCATCTGAACCACAAAGTTCGCGGCACTAGGCATTTTTTTAGGTACTCCAACCCTACTTGGATTTGTTGGTCTATAACCATAGTTCAGCTCAAACGGACTGAACCCTGTAGAGGAATGTTTTTTATCATTGTAGGCAAATTCTAACAGTGGCAACCACTTGTCCCATGTATGTTGCCTCAATGACACATATGCTCTAAGCATATCCTCTAAAATTTGGTTGATTCTTTCCATCTGACCATCCGTTTCTGGATGATCCCCACTACTCATTCCCAACTCAGTCCTTAGTGTCTCAAACACTGCAGTCCAAAAATGACTGGTAAATTTAACATCCTTGTCTGACACTATGGATTTGGGTAATCCATGCAAACGGAATATATGTTTAATAAACAAATCCGCCACTTGCGGGGCACTAACAAACTCTCTAGTTGGAATGAAGTGAGCCATCCTGGTAAGACGATCAACTACCACAAGGATAGAATCATATCCACCTTGTGTCGTAGGCAGACCTACAATAAAGTCCATGGAAATGCTCTCCCACCTACCTAGTGGTATTTCCAAAGGTTATAAAAATCCAGGTGGCTTCACCCGCTCTGCCTTACTTACCTGACATGAAAAACAATGTGTCACATATTCATGAATATGTTTTTTCATTTTCGGCCAAAAGAAATCTCGCTTCACGAGATCATACGTTTTCTCGACTCCTAGATCTCCCGCACATAGGCTATCATGGCATTGTTGAATGACTCTCTGCCTCAGATCATTCTGATTAGGTACTACTACCTTGCCATTTCTTTTCAGCATACCATCTCTTATGGTATATCTTGCATAAGTTTGGCCTTTTCTGGATGCCAAGTCACCATTTTCTCCGGGTTTTAATACATGAACCTTAGGCCAAAGGCTATGAACGAACTTGTCCACTTTTTGAGTTTCTCTTATCTCGATCATTAGAGCACTTTCTAATACCGTGACACTCATATTATGCATAATGCGTGACAACGCATCAGCAACTTTATTATCCTTCCCTCTTCGGTACCGAATCGTCAAGTTAAACTCCTGCATGAGTTCTGCCCACCTAGCTTGGCGGCCTCTCAAGTCAGGTTGTTTACAAAAATGTTTCAGAGTATCATGATCAACATCAACATAAAACTCTGACCCATACAAACAACGTCTCCATGTTTTCATAGCATGGACAACAGCATACAACTCTAATTTATGAGTTGGCCAACTTCGTTGAGAGGGAGAAAGCTTCTTGCTTTCAAAGGCTATTGGCCTTCCCTCTTGGAGAACAACTGCTCCTACCGCAATGCCACTTGCATCGGTTTCAAGAAAAAACGGTTTCTGGGGATCAACTATTTTTAACACCGGTCCTGAGACCACAGATTGTTTTATGGTGTTAAAACTCTCCTGTTGATTCTGTCCCCATATAAAAGGTACTTTATTTGAGGTCAGATCAGTCAAGATCCTAGCCATCGGATACATGTGCTTAATAGTGATATTATTCAATGCTCTGTAATCTATACAGAGGCGAAAAGTATCATCTTTCTTTTTTATAAATATCACTGGCGAAGCAAAAGGTTAGAAACTGGGTTAAAAAAGCCCCAGCTTGAGGTATTCTTCCAGTTGTCTTCGTATCTTCGCTTCTTCGGTAAAACTTAATCTATATGGAGGTCTATTTACAAGTTTTGCCCCCAGGATTAGTTCAATCCTATGATGTACATTCCGCTCTGGAGGTAACCCACAAGGTAACTCATCACTAAAACAATCAGAGAACTCCTCTGCTATTTGATCAGCCAGCTTGACCATCTCTCCATTTTGGGTAACATCAGTGCTAGCCAAAGGACCATCAATCGGCTCTACCGATGCTATACAAAGAAACAAAAACTCTTCAGCTTTTCGAACTTCCATTACGGAAACCAACGGTCCTTGAGGTATATCTTTTTTACCTCGTAAGACATACAGCACATCATTCATCTTGAATTGATAAATGTGATTTTTTCAATATATGGCTGGATTCTTCCTAGAATGCCAAGTCTTACCCAGGGCTATGTCAGCGTAAGCAAGCTTTGTCATTTCAAAATCAAGCTTCTCAGTATAGTCCTGAATTCGAAGTTCCAACTGGGTAACCCGTTGGTCCCATACTTCAATTGAACTTACATATGCCATTCTAACTGTATATGCATAGTCAGATGGGCTAGTCTTTAATTTCAGCCTCTTTACAAGCTTGGAGTTAATTACATTGTGTGTTGACACTGAGTCAAACAACACAATGATTCATGATTGGCTACTTACCCCTTCATCTTAATTAACTCCGTATCGTTAAAGGCTATATATCCCGTTGCTGCGGGCTTTGACAGGACATTATCACGTGCACTAGTTACTAACTTAGCAACAGACACACATAACAAAACAGGTACTAACCTTTGAGAAGATCCCGCTAGCTGAATCTGCATCTATTCTGCTTTGGGACTTCCCTCCATTTCCACGTCGCATTATGAGATCACCATCTCAGCCATCCGACGATCCTTGTTTCGTGGACAATCTTTCCACTCATGAGGCCGAAGGCATCCAAAACACAAGCCTTCTCTCCTCGCTTTTTCTCTTTGCTCTGGGTTCAAAGAAGACTTCGACCAAGCCCGCGCTGCCATTGGTGTTACTTTTCTTTTCATTCCAATGGTGGTACTTGCTTTAGGAGTCTCAACTGGCTTCGCCTGCTTGGCTTGACCACCAGGCTGTGAGGCACTCCCTTTGCTAATCCACTTCTTCTTAAACTCAGTTTTCTTCGGATACTCATATCGAGTCCCAACCTACACAAACCCACTTAGTCTGTTCCCTTTGGCATCTTCATAGTTAAAGGCTATGGCAATTGCTTCATCTAGCGTGTTCGCATACTTAGCCCGAACTTCCATCTTGATCCGATCATTCAATCCAAAGATAAAATATTTTACCTGGATTGACTGAGATAGAGGTTCATAAACTTTCATTACACTTTCTATGAACTTATCAGTGTATTCCACCACTGATAAATTTCTCTGACAAAGCTTTCGATACTGATCCCAAGCTCGGGATGCTTCGTCAAGAGGTAAGAAGTGTTTTCTAAATTCTTTTTTAAACCCCTCCCAAGTAGTGGATGCCACTCCATCTTTCTGTTGTTTTATCCACCACCTATCCACTGCCTCATTAAACATATGGGTGGCCTCGCGGATTTTCTTCATATCATTCCTGATTTCACAAATGGCAAAAGCCTCGTCCCATTTGTGTAACCAGGTCTCTATGATATCAGAACTACAGTCACACATCCGACCAGAATACTTTTCTGACCTATAATTAACAATATTAGGCACCTTAGCCCTCCTAGGCTCGACCGTATGAACACTGGTTTCAGGCTCCATTGGAGATTTACCTTTCTCTTCACGAGATAGTCTAGTAGACATACTATGAACCATTTTCCTGAGCTCGGATTGCCCTACATTTGCTTGTAATTGTTGCACTAAAATCTGTTGCAAGGCATCCTCCAATAATGCAATTCTACCAGATAGTGTATGGCATGCTGGGTGCGATACCTGCAGGGTCGGCCGGACTCCCGACTCTACGGGATCCACCCTAGAAGCTTCTTCTTCTACTTCCATTTAGGTCGATGGGTGTGTGTGTGTGTGTGTGTGTTTTAAATACACACCTGAATTGTATCTACAATCGAAAGTCCAACTGAAACCGGCCTCTAATCACAACTCAGAGGGCAGTGGAACTAAACCTTTAATCACTTCAGCACTTATTTACAGCTCACAAAGCATATATCACAACCATTAACCATTGCATGATCACCATTTGGCATTTACCCATTTGTTCACAAACAAAACCACTGAAAAAGGGATTGGAGGCTAGAATGCCCCTGCTCAACAGACATAGACAAGTGCACCCGATTGGCCCCAAACACCGTGGCGCCCCTTTCGGTATTTCTTTATATTTCACAGTGAAATGATTACAAGTTGCATCTGGGAGACCTTCCCTGCAACTGAGCACGCAGCCCCAATTCACTAAGCCTTCGCAAGGCTTTCAAGCATAGAACACCATCACATAAGTGCACTTAACCCATAGGCTCAACCCAAAGGCATTCTCTTTTCCGAGTGCAATTCCATTGGCTGTCCAGATGCAATCACACTGCACCCCAGCTGCACTCTCTTTGAGTGGTTTCCAAATGGCATTCACAAAGCTTTTCAAAGCTCCAAAATAAAATCAGCAAAGTACCCAACCAAAGAATGACTCATGTAGCACTGCCTGGGCACCTGTGAGCCAAGAAAGAGGCGGCACACGAGGCCAACCAATAGCTTATGGCAAAAAGAAATTGCAGTAGCAAAATCACAACTCACCAAGCCCTGAAGACTCGAACCAAGTCCTCAATCGCCAAGAGGACATAGTAGCCAATGCCCAATTGCATTCTCAGCCAAAGAGGAGTGCAAAGGCATGAAGAGAGAGCATTTACAAGAGCCGACCAGCAAGAATTCCATTGAAAAATGCGAAAAGAAGCACTTCTGTCGCGAAGAAGTGGGAGTTCTTGGGCTCAAAAGAAGCGTGCTTCAGAGAGGAATACATTGAGAAGGTTTTGGAGAAGTTTCATCGCTGGAAAGTCCTCCAAAACTGAGAAAAACCAGTCAACCAGCACGTCGGACCACTCGAAATTCAACAAAAAGCTGTAGCTTTGCAAGAGGAGAGGCCCAGGAGGCGGTAGAAGAAAAAAGGTCCAGAAAAAGCCACTTTTGCAAATTCGACCAGCAAAAGAAGTGCTCAGCTCTGCCCGTTCTACCAAACGCACGGAGGGAAAAGCATATCACTACGAAGGGGAGGCAGAGGGGAAGCCATCGGGCCAAACGGAAGTCGAGGAATCCAAACGGGTGAGGAGTTATGAAGAAAAACGGAATTCAGCTGAAGGAGGCTGAAAAACCAGTCCAAAATCTCAACAAAGGGAGAAGATGAGAGAGAAAACCACACATGTGAAGTTTAGAAGGCCCAAGAAGGTCCAGGAATGGCAAAGGAGCATGTAGAAGGCACTAGAGCCACCTGGAACTCTAGGGGGGCCACTGAAGGTACATGGCCCTTTAGGGGGCCCATTAAAAATGCCACATCATCATTTCCCAACAACCACTCTTTTAATTCCTTGGAATGCCTTTGGGCCTAGGGATTAATTACGCTTATGTGCTAGGCACCATGCTGCGTTTAATTACACATTATTAAGCCCACGCTTGGACTTTTAAAACCAAAGTTGTCACGGTCTTGTAGTACATTAAAGTACCTAGAATTTCACGCCCCCGTGACACCAACTCCCCAAATTACAGCTAACCAGACATATATCAACTGCAAACCAAAACCGCTTTTCCTTATGCTAGGGAAACTCCTGCAATCTCAGAAACCTCAAATCCTTTCCAAATCCGTAAATCCAAAAGCACAATCTCGCTCCCAATCCAGCTCACACACCTTGAAACTTTAGAAATTTAACCACAAAATAAAACAAAGGAAAAAAGGAAATCAAAAGCCCCCTGATATCTCCACGTGATCAACACACGCCAAGGTTCTAGCACCTAGAGTTAATCGTAGATAGGGGGTCTACTCCAGGCCCTTACGTGGAACCACCTGCAGGTTGCAGACTTGCCCCAGGTACATATGGGACAGCTACAGCTGACCCAGCTGATCACAAAGAACCTCCAGCGCACTCCAAGATAGTACAAGCTGATGCGAACCTACCCAGGGGTCCCCAAGGACAGTTGAATTCGAATCAAAAGCAACTGTCATTTCAAGGTCAATCCACATTAGTGGCTACTTATCCATTGCAATTTTCTGAGCTGTATTAATTTCGACTTTCTTTACACCTGCCGTTATTCCCAATGACAGCTCTGTTTTCACATCTAAAGAGGCGACTCTCTCCTTTTTTCCCGTTGGTTGAAGAGTGTTCCTTTTGTTGTGCGTTTATCCCCAATTCCTGCTTTAAGCGCAAGTCAGCATCGCTATTCTCCTTTTTCCATCCAGGAATCCATGTCACGCATAAAACTTGGAAGTTTCCCCCAAGAATAGTTCACAACAAATACACGTAGCTCTGCGGGCTACCAGGCCCAATAGCCGAGCCCACGACTAGCAAAGCCATTTGTACTATCGTAACGCATGAACTTTGCAGAGCAATTGACCCACGATTCGAACGCCAACTAGCCTTGCATTGACTTGGCCTCTTAGATTTCGTAGATGCTGCTTAAACACATGCCCATGCCGGTGACCGGATATCTCAAGGCGAGCCTGTGAGCAATACGTGCACGTAGCAATCCTTTCTGTACCCACTCCGCGTAGCAATTCGCCGTCACGAGGCTTGCCAAGCAAGGACTCACAATTGCACCATTACACAAGCCGCGCGACACCTGTTCAGGTTAGTTCTCAGCGATCTTCAGCTCTCCAATTGAAGTCTTACACAACGACGGCTCCGCATGCCTCATCCACAGAGGAGACCTCCTTTGTTGCTTCCACAACAATGGATGCTTCAACCAAGAGCTCTGAACTCTAAGCGAAACGTCGCTCCAAACTCCCACAGCCTAATGCAACGATTCGACCAAGGCTATCACAACCAAACTACAAGCTCAGCCAAGACCACGAATTTGACGAATACAAAATAACAAGGGATGGCACAATGAATAACCGTCCAGCCATTTCTCTAGTTCAGTAAGCTCATCCAAATCTAACACGTGAGAAGTACCTGCACGCTGAATACCAAAGCCGACAATTCCCTAGATGGATCTAGTATGCCACATGTCTACATTTGAGGTCATCTCCTCAATGCATCATTTACCCCTCTCTTGGGATATCATTAAAATCTTTTGCCCCTTGGCACATTTAATGCATTTAGACCCCTTAGCCTTAGATCCACCTGGTCTTGTGCCATGTCCCCCTCACCATGGACCTTGACCTTGATTCCTTTTTTATCATTTACGTGAAGCCCAAACAAATATAATACAAATATTGATCCTTTAAAGGAAAATGTCGACTGACCCTTCCAAGGTCATGTTGCCTCAACTTGAGCGTAACACCGTAGACCGTCAAGTTCTCATTTGACAAACATATTAGAAGGAGACCAAACATCTAGCTCTGGTTTGTAAGAATCTATTCTCACGGTGGTATCTCTGGCATTGTAAAAGCCAGAATTCATTATAAATCTCCCATGTGCCTTCTCAGCAATTGGAAGCAGGACATGGCTTTAGTTTGAAACACAAAGTTAGATTAGTGAAGACGCACAAACATATCTTCTCCTTCTCCACACCATATCCAAACTCATGCACATACTAAGATTAAAAAACACGATTGCTTTGATGATAAGGACGAAATTAAAAACTGGACTTTGTGGGACATTTTCAGAAGATCAATTTGCACAACGATTGATACCCTTGAGAGCTCAAATTTGGAATGTAAACGCCATAAGATTTGAGCACAAAGGATACTTGAAGGTCACCTGCTTCATCCAGTGGTGGTAGACTTCTGTAATGTCAGAGTTCCTCCAAGCTTCCAAGTCAAAAATATTCATGCCATATGCCCATGCACACTTTTCTGGGTCAAAATTATTTGCAATAATTGGATTCGAGAAGTCAAAATAGGTTCTGAACCTTTTTGACATCACCCACGAGTCATTACCCCGACATGTCTCTACTGCTCCATTAACTTTTCCTTCCATTTCAATATCCCAGAGAGGAGACAGGTCACGTTGTACAACCACATCATCATCCAGGAAAACAACCTTCTTAAGCTCTGAGAAAAGCTGTAAAATCAACAATATTCAGTGGGGAATTTTAGTAAAGTAGGAGTTAGGATGGTTATGAACAAAGTCACACGAAATAACAAAATCCATACCCTGCATTCATCTTATAATGAATATATGCAATTGGACAAGTCTTTCACGTATCTAAATAGAATAACAAATCACATATCCACATGGAATTCAACAACTTGATAAAAATCAGAACATGCAACTGCAAACCAAATGAGAGGCAGAAGGAAAGGCATTCAAGTGATAGCACTAGTCCAACTACAACAATCACAAAGAAAACACATCGATGGCAAAGAAGGGGGCAAATAATGGAAGAAAGATATCGTTATTTAATATGAATTATATTTGCAAGCACATGTAAAATAACAAATCTTGATGTGTCTTCCTCAATGACTGCACTTCTAAATGATTGCAACTGCCGAGTTTCTTGGTCTTCCCGTTGAATTAATCTGCATTCCCGGAGCTCAAAAGAATAGCACTCAACCTCATTGATCGTCAGTGTACATTCCCCTCAACATGTTTGCCCTTGTTGTTGACAAGACTTATCGCTGATCTTGACCTCAACTTGTATATGAGTGTACTTGCCTACTTATTCATGTCATGTAGCCACCAATCTAGTTTTATCAAAGTCCACCCACCCCCTTGCAAGTTCTTTTCTTCAGTTCCCTGCTTCTTGGCTAACCTTCTGTGTCTTGCTGTCCTTCGCCATCTCTACGCTGCTCTTTACCTTCTTTTAAGAATCTATCTTGCAACTTGCCTGCTCATCATCTCCATCACCTCTATTCAGTATTGTAAACTTTTACTGCTTCGCAGCACTGTTTGGGCCTGTTTGTGAGTACCCTTTACCATGTATTTTGTTCCTTCTCTACAAACATCATCCCATCACCCACCATCTGCCTGCCTGTACCTGTTTGTTGCTTCCTCTGTCCCAGGTCATTTTAGTTCTGCCAGCCTCTTCTTTTATTTGGATTTTTGTCTTCGTTCTCATTCTCCAGCTATAGACTCATAAGCTTCTTCTTGTCATTTTTCTGTAAACTCTGGAGTCCATTTAAATCTGCTTGCTTCTTTTCTTCTACCCCAGCACCAAGAAACTCATTTTTTTACAACCTTCTCTTTTTGTACCCTTTCTTCTTTCTCTCTTCTTGCTCACATTCAGACTAATTAATATTTCCACCCCTCATGCCCCCCCCCCCCCCTCCCCTTTTTCTTCAACTTTATTGGACAATCTTTATTTATTTCCAGGCACTTTTTGACTAGTATATTCATCTCTCTCTCTCTCTCTCTCTCTCTCTCTCTCTCTCTCTCTCACACACACACACACACATTCTCATTCTCATTTAGCCCCGGCTGCTGCTGTAGTAGCAGCGGCTGCCTCCAGCACACAAGTGCTCAACAACAGCAGTGCACGAGGGCAGCAGCCGCACCTCCAGCACATAGGCACTCATCAGCAGCTCCATTCGGGTCCTGCACAGCAGCCGCAGCAGGTCCCATCACGGGCACACAGTAAACAGGTTGGGGCAGTTCAGCCCGCCAAGCCCATACTCAGCTTAGTTCCGCCTGTAGATCAGCCACCCTGGCGCAACTTGGGGGTTAGTTACAGCATAGGGGCTTCAATTTTATGCAGGCCAATATGGAGACTCCCAAAATGAATCCTTTGTACTCAGCCATGTAGGCCATTCTATGGGCTATCCATAGGTGCCACTAATTCCTTGGTATGTGCCTTGTAGGCCTAGTTATAGTCAGTTAGGACTATTGGTACAGTTAGTACATGTACCACCTAGGTCAGTTAGGACACTTAGTCCAATAAGGGCATTTAGCCCTAGGGTTTTGTTATGTTGGCTCTCTCTTGAGCCTCCACTCTCAGTTTTGCAGCAATTCATTACAGCATCTCGTTTTTCTCCTTGTCACCTCCATTTTTGAGCTTCCATTGCTTGCCATAGCTAATAGTGGTATCAGAGCGGATCAAGGATCCACCCTCTAGCCATTTCCAGCCACCTGGAGTCCTCCTGGAGCCATTGGGAGCTGTTTAGCAGCCCGTTTCTATGCTGGTCGGTTCATTTCTCAGGTTAACTCAACTTCTGGCACGGGAAATCAGCATTTCGGAGTGTCTTTTGCAGAGAGTCGTGAAGTGGTGCAGAATTTCAAGCTTTTTACTGCATTTATAGCTGAGCCTGTTACGCTCTAGCCGAGGTAGCATGACCTCGAAAGAATCAGTCGACATTTCCCCTAAAGGATCTATGTTTGTAATTATTTGTTTGCGCTTCATGTAAATGATCGGGAGGGAATTAATGTCAAGGTCCTAGGTGAGGGTTGATAGCACCAGACTAGGTGGATCTAAGGCTAAGGGCCTAATGCAAAGAATGTGCCTAGGGGCAAAGGATTTTAATGCATCCCAATAGAGGGGTGAAATGTTGCATTAGGAAGGCCCTATGATGATGACATGTGGCATCTAGATCCATCTAGGGAGATGGGGCTTGTTGAAGCTTGAGAGAGAAGAGAATAGAGATTTTCACGTATGTTTCAATTCGTAACTCTCTGTCTGCTCGTTATGCTTCAGCAAGGATTTGGTTGGGTGGAATAACTCGGTGCTTCTCCCGTGATCTGCAGTAGGAGATTAGAAGTAGTGTCTAACATTTGGTATCAGAGCCCAAGGCTAGGAGTTAGAGAGGGGACAGATTTCGAGCGGTGGTCATCCCGCACTGCCACCACGAAGCTGGACGAACGGGATCGACGCTGATCTACGACGACATTGGAGGGGGCTGCCCCTGATGACGGACAGCAGGCGTGGAGCATAGGTGACGACTCGACTACTTGTAACCTACGACGTGTTCGACGAATCAAGAGAGGGGGATCATGAAATAACCCGAAAGGGTGGCTGTTGGCGCTGCCCGTGGTCTACGGGGGGGGCGTAACAGGAGCTCGTGAATGAGGGAGACCCTTCGACGCACATAGTCCGTGACTGACACCAGATCAACGGAGAGCCCAAGGGAAGGTGCTAGGAGCGTGGAGCGATTCGGCCACTGCTGACCTGCAACGGACGGACGAACGAATAGAGATACGTAGTGAGGGACGCCTTCGATGATTCGACGAAGGTGACGCAGAACAGCGTGGAGCGCTAGTCGACGAACAGCTGCACACGTATTCCGGATTTGGACAGCAAGCACGTAAGCTGTGACTGCAGACTAGTCGCAGGAGCGCAGGGGCTTGAACAGTGCGGCAGACTGTTGGCGGGATCTACATGGAACCAAGAAGGCTGTCACGAAATCGTTGATGACCAGGGAGCTCTCTTTGACCTCCATTAGTTTTGTGTCTTTTTTTTCTCGATTTAGTCGGTTGATGCTCTACTTTCATAGACAGAATCTCCTGAGTGATCAGCCTGCATGAGGCGTTGATGCTGTAGTAGGGACAGATTATGCTTGAGGTTATGCCTATGTGCTACAGTTAGAGTTAGTTTGCAGGAGCTTCCCTAGGATAGGGAAAAGCGCGGTTTGAGATATATGCCTGTGTTAAATGCCTAGTCAGTGTGAATCTGGGATTGCAGGAATTCCCTAGTATAGGGAATTGTGTAAGAGTGCAAGTAGACTGAATTGCGTCAGTTTGTAAATACAGTTTTCTAGCGGTGGTTTTAAAAAAAAAAACAAAAACAAAAAACAAAACAAAACAAAACGCCCATTGAGCTGAATGGAAGCAGAAGAAGGGGCTTCCAGGAGGGACCCTGGTGAGTCAGGAGTCCGGCCGACCTAGCAGGTGTCGCGCCTAGTAGCTCATACCTTATCTGGCAGGATTGCATTGCTGGAGGATACCTTGCAACAGTTGTTAGCGCAGCAACTACAGGCCAATGCAGGGCAGTCTGAACTTAGGAGAGCGATACACAGCCTGAACTTAGGAGAGCGATACTGGAGTCTAGTGTCCATACGGTCGAGCCTAGGAAGGCTAAAGTGCCAAATATTGCTAATTACAGGCCAGAAAAGTATTCTGGTCGGATGAACGACCGTAGCTCCGATGTCATTGAGACCTGGTTACACAAATGGGAAGAGGCGTTCGCCATTTGTGAAATCAGAAATGACATCAAGAAGATCCGTGAGGCCATCCACATGTTTAGTGAGGCAGCGGATCGATGGTGGATTAAGCAACAAAAAGATGGTATAGCATCCACTACCTGGGAGGGGTTTAAAAGAGAGTTCAGGATGCACTTCTTACCCCCTGACAAAGCATCCCGAGCTTGGGATTAATATAGGAACCTTCGTCAGAGAAATTTATCGGTGGCAGAATACACTGATAAGTTTCGAGAGAGTGTAATGAAGGTTGATGAACCCCTACCTCAATCAATCCAAGTGAAAGATTTCATATTTGGATTGAATGATCGAATAAAAATGGAAGTTCGGGCTAAGTACGCGAACACGTTAGATGATGCAATAGCCATAGCCCTGAACTATGAAGATGCCAAGGGCAGCAGGCCAAGTGGGTTTGCACAGGTCGGAACCCACTATGGGTATCCAAAAAAATCTAGGTTTAAGAAGAAATGGACTAGTAGAGGGAGTGGTTCTCAGCCGAGTGGTCAAGCCAAGCAGGCGAAACCGGCTGAAACTCCTAAACCAAGTACCACCATTGAAGTGAAGAGGAAAGTAACCCCAATGGCAGCCCGGGCTTGGTCTAAATCTCCCTTAAACCCAGAACAAAGGGAAAAAGCGAGGAGAGAAGGCTTATGTTTTGGTTGCCTTCAGCCTCATCAGTGGAAGGATTGTCCACGTAACAAAGATCGTCGCATGGCTGACATGGTGATCTCAGAGAATGCGACGTGGAGATGGAGGAAAGTCCCAGAGCGGAAGAGATGCAGATTCAACTAGCTGGATCTTCTCAGAGGTTAGTACCTTGTTTGTTATGTGTGTCTGTTGCTAAGCTAGTGACGAGTGCACCTGATAACATCCTATCTAAGCCCGCAGCAACGGGGTATACAGCCTTTAATGATACGGAGTTAATTAAAATGAAAGGGCTAGTGGCCAATCATGATGTCATTGTGTTGTTTGACTCGGCGTCAACTCACAATGTGATTAACTCCAAGCTCGTGAAGAGGCTGAAATTAAAGACAAGTCCATCTGACTATGCGTATACAGTCAGGATGGCAGATGGAAGTTCAACTGAAGTATGGGACCAAAGGGTTACCCAGTTGGAGCTTCGGATTCAAGACTATGCTGAGAAGCTTGATTTTGAAATGACCAAGCTTGCTCATGCAGATATAGCCCTGGATATGGCGTGGCATTCTAGGAAGAATCCAGCCATTGATTGAAAAAAGCACGTATATCAATTCAAGATGAATGATGTGCTTTGTCTTGCGAGGTGAGAAAGATATACCTTAGGGACCGTTGGTTTCCGTGATGGAAATCCGAAAATCTCAAGAAGAGTTTTTATTTCTTTGCACAGCATCGGTAGAGCCGGTTGATGATTCTTCGGTTAGCACTGATGTTAAGCAAAGTGGTGAGATGGCCAAGCTGGCTAACCTTATAACAGAGGAGTTCTCTGAATGTTTTAGGGATGAACTACCTTATGGGTTACCTCCAGAGCGGAATGTTCAGCATAAGATTGAACTGATTCCAAGGGCAGAACCTATAAATAGATCTCCCTATAGAATGAGTTTTACTGAAGAGACGGAGGTGCGTAGACAATTGGAAGAATACCTCAAGTTGGGGCAGATTCGACCAAGTTTCTCACCTTTTGCTTCGCCAGTGATATTAAAGAAGAAAAAGGATGATACGTTTCGCCTCTGTATAGATTACAGAGCATTGAATAATATCACTGTTAAGCACAGATATCCGATGGCTCAGATTGATGATTTGCTAGATGCATTACATGGAGCCGTGATTTTCAGCAAGATAGATCTTAAGTGTGGCTACCATCAGATCCGGATTAGAGCCGAGGATGTGCATAAAACCGCTTTCAGAAGCAGGTTTGGTCATTATGAGTTTTTGGTAATGCCCTTCGGACTTACCAATGCTCCGGCTACATTCGTCATGCTTATGAACGATTTACTACGTCCGTATATCGGAAAGTTCGTAGTACATTTTATTGACGATATCCTGATATTCAGTAAAAATATTACTGAGCATCGTGAACACTTAAGAGTAGTGTTCAGTACTTTGAGGAAAGCCAGTCTTTATGTAAATAAAAAGAAAACTATACTGTGTATGGTTAGGCTTGAATATTTAGGATTCATAATTACTCCAGAGGGGGTAGAAATGGATCCAAAGAAAGTGGCTGCGATACTAACTTGACCAATCCCTCAGAGTCTGACCGCGTTGCGATCATTCTTGGAATTTGTCCAATTTTATAGGAAGCATATCAAAGGATATTCCGAAATAGTATCGCCATTGACTGATCTGACCTCAGACAAAGTACTTTTTTTATGGGGACAGAATCAACAAGAAAATTTTAACACCATAAAACAAGCTGTGGCCACAGGACCGGTGTTAAAAATAGTTGATCCCCAGAAACCGTTGTTCCTGGAAACCGATGCAAGTGGCATTGCGGTAGGAGCAGTCCTCCTTCAAGAGGGAAGGCCAGTGGCCTTTGAAAGCAAGAAGCTTTCTCCCTCTCAAAGGAATTGGCCAACTCATGAATTAGAGTTGTATGCTGCTATCCATGCTTTGAAAACATGGAGGCATTATTTGTATGGTTCAGAGTTTTATGTGGATGTGGATCATGATACTCTGAAACATTTTTGTAAACAGCCTGACTTGAGGGGCCGCCAAGCTAGGTGGGCAGAGCTCATGCAGGAGTTTAATTTAACGATTCGGTACCGAAGAGGAAAAGATAATAAGGTGGCTGATGCGTTGTCTCGCATTATGCACAACCTGAGTTTCACGGTATTAGAGAGTGCTCTAATGACCGAGATCAAAGAAACTCAAAACGTGGACGAGTTTGTCCAAAGCTTATGGCCTAAAGCTCATGTGTTAAAACCCGGGGAAAATGAAAAGGATGACCTGGCGTCCAGAAAAGGCCAAACTTATGCAAGATATACCATAAGGGATGGTATGCTAGTTAGAAATGGCAAGGTTGTAGTACCTAGTCAGAATGATCTCAGGCAGAGAGTCATTCGACAGTGCCATGATAGCCCATGTGCGGGACACCCAGGAGTCAAGAAGACATATGATCTCGTGAAGCGAGATTTCTTTTGGCCAAAGATGAAAAACATATTCATGAATATGTGACACGGTGTTTCTCGTGTCAGGTAAGTAAGGCCAAGTGGGTGAAGCCACCTGGACTTTTACAGCCCTTGGAAATACCACTAAGTATGTGGGAGAGTAGGGCTGCCTACAACACAAGGAGGGTATGATTCTATCCTTGTGGTGGTTGATCGTCTAACCAAGATGGCTCACTTCATTCCGACTAGAGAGTCTGTTAGTGCCCCGCAAGTGGCGGATTTGTTTATTAGACATATATTTCGTCTGCATGGATTGCCTAGATCCATAGTGTCAGACAGAGATGTCAGATTTACCGGTCATTTTTGGACAGCGGTATTTGAGACACTAAGAACTGAGTTGGGAATGAGTAGTGGGGATCATCCTGAGACGGATGGTCAGACGGGGAGAGTCAACCAGACTTTAGAGGATATGCTGAGAGCATATGTGTCATTGAGGCAACGTACATGGGACAAGTGGTTGCCATTGTTGGAGTTTGCCTACAATGATAGAAAACATTCCTCTACAGGGTTCAGTCCATTTGAGTTGAACTATGGTTATAGACCAGCAAATCCAACTATAGTTGGAGTACCTCAGAAAGTGCCTAGTGCCGCGAACTTTGTGGTTCAGATGCGGGAGATGCTAGCACTTGCGAGAGCTAATATCCGCCAGGCTATGGATAGAGCAAAGGTGTATGCGGATGAAAACCGGTCTATAAGAGTATTTAAGGAATGAGAAAAAGTTTTTCTCAGAGTTCCTTCGCACTCGAAGTCGTTGACTTCAGGAGTGTGCGCTAAGTTATCACCTCAATACTGTGGGCTGTGGTTAATTCTAAAGAGAATAGGCAAGGTAGCCTATAAATTAGAATTGCCACAGGGGTGTAAGGTGCACCCGGTTTTTCATGTTTCGCGCTTAAAGAAATTTTTACATACAGGTGACTCACTAATCGAAGGTGTGGTTTTGTTTCAGGAGATAGAGGATAATGCGAGGCACAAACCAACAAGAATCCTAGACCGAGGAACAATGCAAATACGAAATCGGAAGATACCCACAGTGTTGGTTGCATGGCAAGTCTCTATTCGAAGCTACCTGGGAATCCGTATATCAGTTGCGGAGAGTGTTCCCAGACTTTATCATCGAGGACGCTGATGTCTGAAGAGGGAAGGAATGTTACGCTCTAGCCGAGGTAGCATGACCTCAGAAGAATCACTCAACATTTCCCCTAAAGGATCTATGTTTGTAATTATTTGTTTGCGCTTCATGTAAATGATCGGGAGGGAATTAATGTCAAGGTCCTAGGTGAGGGTTGATAGCACCAGACTAGGTGGATCTAAGGCTAAGGGCCTAATGCAAAGAATGTGCCTAGGGGCAAAGGATTTTAATGCATCCCAAGAGAGGGGTGAAATGTTGCATTAGGAAGGCCCTATGATGATGACATGTGGCATCTAGATCCATCTAGGGAGATGGGGCTTGTTGAAGCTTCAGAGAGAAGAGAATAGAGATTTTCACGTATGTTTCGATTCGTAACTCTCTGTCTGCTCGTTATGCTTCAGCAAGGATTTGGCTGGGTGGAATAACTCGGTGCTTCTTCCGTGATCTGCAGTAGGAGATTAGAAGTAGTGTCTAACAGAGCCGTCTCACACGTGTGGTTCCGTACATTCTGTACGGACACCTGCACTTGCATTTATTGCGGTTCTGACCAGTACGAAAGCATTTAGTACTTGTACCGCGGTTTTACTCACACATGCGAGCCGCACAACCTGTACAGAAGCATTTAATGCTGGCGCAGAACTATACAGACCTGTCAGACCTCATAAGTGGAGTATGAACATGTCGGACCTGCATTTAATACAATACAGAATCAGTACAGACCTGACAGCGTGCATTTACTGCAATATGGGTCTGCCTCAGGGTGCGTGCCAGCCAGTTTGAAGACTTTCCGACACTTTGGAGCTGCTTCGTGAAGCATGCAAGTGTTTTGGAGCTGTCTTGTGCTGCAAGCCGGTTGTTGAATACATTTGGAGATTGTTGAAGCGATCCGGAGGCCACTCCTTGAGCCCATTCTTTCTCTTTTGGCTTCCCTTTGCCTCGGGCTGCGAGTACCCCTCCATTGGATCACTCTCTTCTCATTTTCAAGTGTTCTCCTCCTCGTGGGAGCACTTTCTTTTGCTCTAATTCTCATTTTCAGCCATCTATTGGCATTTCACATAGCCATTGGCTCTCATTTTCACCTCTCCTTCAAGGGTGAAATTCTCTGCTCGCATTCAAAGCTTTCTCACAGCTGTCCTTTCGCGCTACATCATTGGGTAAGCCGTTGTTGCATTGGTTCTTTCCAATTTCTGCTTCATTTCATTTTGGAAAGGCCAGTGTTGCCTTGGAAGGCCTCGTGTTGCCTTTTGGGGATTTTTCTTGGAGGTCGCCTTCCTCCCATTTGCTTTGCCAGTTGGTACATTTGTATTGAATTTCAGCACCATGACTAGCAGCAAGGGTGATTTGTTTGGGATGCTTGGAGCTGATGACAAGCTTGCTGGCACCAATTATCCCATGTAGTCATACATGATGGGACATGTTTTGGTTGCCAAGAATCTATGGCATATTGTTTCAAGTTCTAAGGCTAGGCCTACACGTAATGTTGCTTCAGGTGCAGCACCCAGCACCCACTGCCTTTGGTTCTACTTCAAGTGATGGGTCTTCAGGAGATGGTTAATGCTACTTCTAGAACACCTACAGCTACTGTTACAGGTACTCTGCTTCCTACATAGGAGCAGATTCAGTGGGATGGTCATGATGCCCAAGCACATGCCTTGATTGCTCTTTCAGTGAAACGGGTTATTATCCCTCATATCCGGTCTTGCAAGACAGCTAAGCAAGCATGGGATCAGCTTGCATCTTTGTTTCAGGTGCAGAATGAGGAGAGGGTTGCCTATCTCCGCAGGCAGTTAAAAGATTTAAAGCTTGATGAGGGTGGTAATATGGATGCCTATCTCACTAATGTGAAGGATTTGAAAGAGCAGTTGGCCAACATTGATGAGATTATGCCTGATTCTCAACTGGTTTCTAATACCCTTGATGGGTTGCCTGATTCATATCAAAACTTTGCTACTACATTGAGGTTGGTTGCAGGGGGTGATGCCAATCATTTCTCATTTGACCAGCTTGTTACTCTTCTTCTTCAGGAGGAGCAAAGTCCTGTGAATCGCAATGCTACTATGGCTAGTGATCAAGCATTTGCTGCCCATCACAAACAAAAAGATAAAGGCAAGATTTCAGCTGGAAAGCCCTCTCATTCCCATGTTGATCATTCACATGGTGCCTCTTCTTCAGGGGATAACAAAAAGAAGAAGAGATGTAATTATTGCAGGAAACCTGGGCATGATATTTCTGAATGCAGGAAGCGGATTGCATCTGAAAGAAGAAAAAAGAGTCTAGGCTTGCAGTATCTGGTTCTTCTAGTGCAGAAGATTGACATGAATCAGCTAATTTTGCACAAGACCAACATTGGGCTTTCTTGGTTACATGTCAATATAATCTTGATATTCATGATGCCTGCATGGCAGTTTCAGATGTTCATGATGCCTGGTTCTTCGATAGTGGTGATAGCAAGCACATCACTTCCTGCAAGAAGTTATTCAGCTCATTAGAGCATACATCTCAAGGGGGCAGTGTCACATGTGCCAATAATGCATCATATATCGTGAAAGGTATTGGGCAAGTTGCTCTTACTTCTGTCTCTGGTAGTATTGTCACTCTAGAGAATGTGCTTTATGTTCCAGGCATTCGCAAGGACCTCGTTTCTATTTCAGCCATAGCTACAAGTGGCTTTCAAGTTCTTTTTTATGGTGTTAGGTGTGCAATGTATGATGCTACACATGCCTTTACCATGGTCTTGACTGGCACATTGACTAGAGGTCTTTATAGACTTGATGCATATGATAGGTGTTTGGATGATGCTGCACTTGCAGATGCACATGCCTCTGCTCTTGATTCTACCATGGCAGATACCCATTTGTGGCATAAGAGGTTTGGACACCTCAACTTTGAAGCTTTGGTGAAGTTATATAAGAATGGTATGGTTGTTGATCTTCCCAAAATGCATGTCTTCAAAGCATGTTTGTGAACCATGCTTGCTTGGTAAGATGCACCGTGCTGCGTTTCCCAAGGATGGGAGAGTCGGTGCCTCACGCAAGCTTTATCTGGTTCATAGTGATGTTTGTGGACCCATGCGGGTTGCAGCTCTTGGAGGCTGGACCCATGCGGGTTGCAGCTCTTGGAGGCTTCTATTATTTTGTCACTTTTATTGATAACTCCACCAGGTACACTTGGATTTTCGCCTTGAAATCCAAATCTAAAGTTTCTTCATGCTTCAAGCATTTTATTGCCTTGGCTGAGAATGAGAGTGGGCTGCACATTGCTCACCTTAATATAGACAAGGGGAGTGAATACATGTCAAAGGAATTTGCTGTTTTTTTGGCTTCACGTGGCATACATCATCAATGCACGGTGCCTTAGACTCCTCAACCAAGTCTCGTGGCTGAGTGGAAGAAAAGGTCAGTGGTGGAGTGGCCAGGTGCATGTTGAAAGGCAAACATTTGCCTAACAAGTTGTGGTTGGATGCCGTCTAGGTGCTAATTACATTTTGAACAGATGTCCCCCAAAGGCATTGCAGACTATCACACCTTATGGGGCGTAAGCCTCGCATTTCTCACATGAGGACTTTTGGATGCTTGGCTTATGCTCGTGTGCCTTCACAGACACGTACCATAAAGTTGTCAAGTGCATTTTATTGCGTATAGCTCAGAGAGCAAGGGCTATAAGCTCTACCAGCCCCGCACGGGCAAGTGTTTTGTCAATAAGGATGTTGTCTTTGCTGGACTGTCAAAAACAGCCCGTTGTTGATGCCCCGTATATTTTTGACAGCTTGATGCCTTTGTTTCCATCCAATGCTCAAGATGATGTTCCATCTGAGGTTGTACCTCCTCCATTTGTTGGTCATTTGTAGCCCCATGTGCAGCCAGATATTCAGCCTAATATGCCTCTCATTGATCAGGACCATTTGAACAGGGATCTTGACCAAGAAAGAGCTGACATTCAGGAGCCCAAAAAGGTACCCCGTTGGCTCCTTGACACACTAAAAGACAGCAAACAAGATACTCCTCTACCAACCCGTACTAGAGCAGCTGTCCGGAAAGAGCGTGCTAGTTTTGTTGCTTATGCATTGGTTGCTACAGCATGCAATGAAGAGCCATTATGTCATCAAGATGCCTTTCAGAATGATTGTTGGTTGAAGGCTATGCAAGCTGAATTGGATTCTATCCATCAGAATAACACTTGGGAGTTGTGTGACTTGCCTCCTAGCAAGAATGCCATTGGAACTGACTGGGTTTATAAAATAAAATGGAAAGCTGATGGTTCAGTGGACCATTACAAAACCCGTATTGTTGCTAAGGGCTATTTGCTCCAACTTCTAGGATCACTACTATTCACATTGTTATTGCCTTTGCTGCCCACTTTCATTGGGAGGTACATCAGCTTGATATCAAGACAGCTTTCCTTCATGGGCATTGCAGGAAGAGGTCTATGTTTCCCAACCTCCTGGTTTGGAGGTTGAAGGTTTTGAAAGCAAGGTATGCCGCCCTCTATGGATTGAAGCAGGCACCTCGGGCTTGGTATTCCAGGATTCATACTCATTTGCTCACACTTGGCTTTCAGAACAGCCCTAGAGAGGCTACTCTCTACATCCGCAAGCGTGGGACAGATTTGCTGATTTTAGTCCTTTATGTGGATGACATGCTTGTGACTGGGACACATGCTCAGTGAATTGCAGATTTTAAGCTTGATTTGCAGAAGACATTTGCTATGTCTGGTCTTGGTCTTTTGCACTACTATTAGGCATCCAATTTGCTGATGTCACCTTAGAGAGAGAGGGCCTTGCTTGTGGGTGTGCCCGCCCAGTGAGAGGCTAGGGTAGATGAATGAGGGCTTGTGTTGTGGGTGAGCCCGCCCCCCGTGAGGATAGGTAGTTGCCTCGTGTTGGACCGTGCTCATGCCATAGTACCTAGCCATGGAGGCGCCCTTTTGTGTAGGCTGCTCATGTGCTTGGGCAGAGGGAATCGGCTCCCAAATCTACTGAGGGCTGACTGCCAGCCCCGTATATAGAGTAGAGGGGTCAGCCATAGGCCCCTTGCTAGTCGGCCCTGATATGGGGAGTTGTAACTCGCCCCTCTTATAGGGCGGTGGGCAGCCCTAGAGGTGGTTCGGCCCACTTACAGCAGTGGGGTCGGCCCCTCATGAGCTGCTGGTTGGTGCCTCCTTATGCTGGCCGACTAGGGGGGGGCTGGGCTATATATGTGCCTCCCCTCTCCCTCTTGTGGAGCAGCAGATCAGTCCATTCCAGGGCCTGGCAGAGGAGCAGAGCCAGCCCAGTCTTGCACCTATGGAGCAGGGTAGTGGAGCAGTTCATCCACTCCCTTGTGCTCCCTTCCTTTGGTTGTTGAGCTGTGTGTTCCGAGCTCTCGAGCAGCCCGTTGTTTTCGAGGTTTTCCCCCAGTTGTAGCGGGGTTTTCTCCAAAGATCACTTGCAGTCCTCCTGTGCCTTTCTCTCCTTCTGTGTGTGTGTGTGTGTGTGTGTGTGCGCGCGTGTGTGTGTGTGTGAGGCATGCTCTCTCTCTCTCTCTCTCTCTCTCTCTCTCTCTCTCTCTCTCTCTCTCTCTTCCGTGCACTTCTCACATGGTATCAAAGCCACAGTGGGCTTGAGATCCAAGGGGCAGAGGGAGTGTTGAGCCAACACACAGAGAGGAGGATTAGGGTGCTGTTCAGAGGTGTCTTTGAGGAGGAGCATGTGCAAGAAGTGGACTATTCGGGTGACCAGCGAAGGGTGACTTTGAAGGGTGTTTTCAGATCAGAGAGGAGATGTTCCCGAGGGACGGAAATCAAGGTGTGAAGGTACATTGGGCTGTCAACGCATTCATCCTCGTCTTCAACCTTCTCCTTTCTTCAACCCTCAGTTCCTTCCATCCCATCCACCTTCTCTTTCAATTCATCATCCTCTTCACTCCGACATGGCGACTTTGTCCGAGATGGCACAGAACAAGACTAGAATTCCAGTGTTGCCCACGTTCCCGGTTGACCGGTAGTTAGATGGGCTCAATTACGGCGTTTGGCGGGTGATGATGGAATCTGTGTTACAGTCATACGACATGGAAGATTTCGTCTTGATAGGTGTTGCCCGACCAGATCCCTTGGCCGAGGACCTTGGCATCCTTGCTCGGAAGGAGGTCGAGACTCTGTCCCACTTGTGGGACCATGTTAATGCCAGGGTAAGATCCTTTATATTTCTTAAATGTACTCCTCAGGTGACTTATCATGTGAAGCACATGACAGTGGCCAAAAGTATATGGGACCATTTGGCGTCCATGTGTAACCAAACCTCTCCCATGAAGAGGGTCTCACTGGAGGTCCAAATGAGTCCCAAGAAATCTTCATCGATGGGGGAACACATCAACAAGTTACACGAACTTTAGCTGGAGATCCTCCAAGCAGGGAAGCAGATTTCATCAGAGGACATGGCCATAACTCTCCTATCCCAGTTATCCTCTCCGTACGGGGCCTTCTATTCATCCCTGATCACCACTGGTAGGGTGAATGAGTTGACCTGGGAGGAATTGGTGCCCATGGTGCTTGACCAAGAGGAGCGCTTCGTCGATCGTACCTATGACAGTCAGCTTGAGGCTTTGACAACTAATCAAAAAGCAAGAAAGCAATTGACAGCGGAAGAACGAGAAGCTCTCAAGGCATCCCGTACGTGTAACCGATGTGGCCAGAAAGGTCATTATTGGCATCAGTGTCCCCAAAGGAACACAGAGGGGTCCTGTAACCAAGTGGCCAATGGTGTGACTGCTACGACCCTGTTTACTCCAACCTTCTAGTAGCATGAGGCAGGCGCTGCCAGCAAGCCTTCCGGATCCAGATGGAGGATTGCTTCCTTGTTTGTGGCAGCTGGACCTGCTGATCAGAGGTATCGAGCAGGGAGTCATTTATCGAGGTAAGGCTTTCAGGGAGACCTCGAGACACAAGGAGTTGTTCCCACTGACTCAGATGGTAATATGTTACCAGTTTCTATTCTGTTTGGACGTGATGACCTGGCAGATTGAGAGGGGGTCTCCTAGTGTTTTGTTGCAACTATTGTTTGATGCTACTGGAGATCCGTAGGTCAGTAGATTGCTAGTGCGGGAACCCAGACACAGTTGATTGATCCTTGTGAGCTATTATATGCCCGTTGCCCTTGGAGCACTGAAGTTCATTGATCTAGCAACAGTGTACCAGTTTGGACTTGAGAGGGGGCTATCTAGCTCTGCGATACAGGTGCCCATGCAGAGAAGCAGACCTTGCACCGGAGGCAATATTAGTTGGATTACTGTTGCAGGATCCTTTGTTCGAGTCATGTACCAGTACCAGCACTTGGATTGTTGTACTGGTTGACCCAGTATCTCAGTGCCAGACCAAAGGAGTGTACCTAGCACCAGGTAAGTCAAAACATCGAGCGAGTGCATTCGAGCGAGCCCAAAGTTCGAGCAATGCTTATGAGGAACTTTTTCTAAACCTGTAGGAGCAATAAATTTTTACTAAAAATCGTTGAATCTACATGACACTGTTACAGATTGTTTTTAATTATTTTTTGTATGATTCTTGACAACTTACAAAGATTAAACTTACTATTGGATAACTCATAAATCCATGCAAGTCAGCAATCATTCAATGAATACCAAAGGGAAAATTCTTGGCAACATACAAAGAGAAAACCTATTATTCGATAAATAATAAATACATGCAAGTTAGCAATCATTCAATAGATACAAAAGGGGAAATGCTGCAATGTCTACACCTCGAGGCGATCACTCAGGATTATGTAAGGTAGCACATGAGTTGAAGGGGTTTCTTTATTTTATGGAGTTACATACATGGCAACAATAGTTCCACCAATGATATAGAAGCTCCTCCTAGAAAAATCCCTCACAAACAACTATTTGTTGATGATGCTAACTAAATATGGATCACCTTCATATGTCCTTGACCATGTATACACCTCTAGGATGGAGGGAGGAAACCAAGGACCCAAAATCTATATGAGAAAAATCCATGGTCATAATTAAATATAGAGTTTGATAAGGTCCGGCTCTGACGAAACAAAGATAAGTATAAAATTTCTAAAGATCTAGAATTTTGACACTTTAACATGATAAATGTATTCATTCATATCATTCCGATCGTTTTGACTACAAACATGACCATATTTGGAGTCCGATTGACCAAGTTATGGCCTAAATAAAATTGGCTAAAGGGGCCTCCCAAGAGGCCACGATATCGCGGCCTCTAGGGAGGCTACTCATCCCATTATTTTTTTGCCTTGAAAATTGAAATTGAACAAGAGAAAGACATACTTTGACCCCTTTCTTCCACCCCTCCTTCATTGACCCTTGAAAAACATTGCCAAACATTTTCAAAAATTGTTGTTTGTCTATAAGACAATTGATTACTCACAATATAATCGGTAGGACAACGGTAAAAGTAAGCAATGCATGCTACTTTTTGAACATAAAACATCACACTAGAATGTCAAAATTTATGAAATTCCTCGCTCGAACCATCGCCTCGCTCGAACGCAGTCGCTCGAATTCTAGTAATCCTCCCTAGCACCTGTGGCCTGGCAGCAACCGTTCCAGGTTTCTAGTGATCGTGCTGAGGCGCTTAGAGCCACGAGGGGACTTCTTCAACAATACCTGTGGCGGTCTTTAGCGGTGGAGCATCACACGATTGATTCCTCTAGTTGTTCCAGTGGCACACCCAACTCCCTGGCGTCTCTGCTCCATCCAAGAGCTGAGAGGGGGTGTTGGAGGTCGACATCTCCTGATGTCACCTTAGAGAGAGAGGGCCTTGCTTGTGGGTGTGCCCGCCCAGTGAGAGGCTAGGGTAGATGAGTGAGGGCATGTGTTGTGGGTGAGCCCGCCCCCCGTGAGGATAGGTAGTCGCCTCGTGTTGGCCCGTGCTCATGCCGTAGTACCCGGCCATGGAGGCGCCCTTTTGTGCAGGCTGCTCATGTGCTTGGGCAGAGGGAGTCGGCTCCTAGATCTGCTCAGGGCTGACTGCCAGCCCCATATATAGAGCAGAGGGGGTCGGCCATAGGACCCTTGCTAGTCGGCCTTGCTGTGAGGAGCTGTAACCAGCCACTCTTATAGGGCTGTGGGCAGCCCCCGAGGTGGGTCGGCCCACTTACAGCAGTGGGGACGGCCCCTCATGTGCTGCTGGTTAATGCCTCCTTATGCTGGCCGACTAGGGGTGGGCTGGGCTATATATGTGCCTCCCCTCTCCCCTCTTGTGGAGCACAGATGAGTCCATTCCAGGGCCTGGCAAAGAAGCAAAGCCAACCCAGTCTTGCACCTATGGAGCAGGGCAGCTCATCCACTCCCTTGTGACCGAATGTGAGGTATAACCTCCCTCTTGCTATTCATAGAAATCACTGCATGTGCCTGTGTATCTCTTTGATCCCAACGAATCTGTACGAGTGTTCGAGGGTCTACGGCAGGCACTACGGGAGTAGTAGTAGATGACCAGAAGTGGTAGAATTGGTTGCAATGGCAACAAGTGCCTGTGGTGCAGAGACAGGTCTAGTCTCTGATCCATTTACAATACCCCGAAAGTTCTAGGATACCAATAAGTGGTGCACCAAGTACAACCACGTGGGTTAGTTGGTACCATCAAGCTTGTCTTCATGGGCTGCAAAAGAGAATCCCCAAAAGAAAATGACCTGCAAGTGACAAAGCCTCAAGGCTACAATGCAATGAGCTGGCTGCTCCAAAGAAAAGAAAGAAAGAAAGTCTATTAATGTCCACGGGAGACCAAAGGTCTATGGGACAATAGAGAAAAACTATCTAGTGCATCAACTTAATACAAACCTCCAATTAGTTAGAACCCCTAAATTAAATCCTAACAGAAAGCATATATAATTGGCCATACATCATTTTAAGACTGAGAGTCTTTTGGTTTGATTTAAACTCCCTCACGAGTGCTATTCCTCTGCGGTACACTGCCCACTTTCCATGCGTCCTGGCAACTTTAACTTTGGCTAATTCCGTTGCTTTATCCTTCAGCTGACTTGTGAGTTCCTCGGCTATACATAGCTCGGTCCCTTTCAACTTATAAGACTGCCTTAGAACCTTGAATCGTAAATCTTGTGAATTAAATGTAATGACGTCGTGTCCTTTACGTTGACCAAGATGGCGGACTGCTCTAGCGAATCTAGGAACAAGCCCAAACTCATCCTCTAAAAACACAACATAGTGCAGTTTCAATCTCATGATAGTCACTCATCAAGTTAAAAACCATAAACTTCATCACGCAAAGCAAGGACTAGCTACTATGACATCACCAATGATGTCATCAGCGAACTTTAACTTTGGCTAATTCCGTTGCTTTATCCTTCAGCTGACTTGTGAGTTCCTCGGCTATACATAGCTCGGTCCCTTTCAACTTATAAGACTGCCTTAGAACCTTGAATCGTAAATCTTGTGAATTAAATGTAATGACGTCGTGTCCTTTACGTTGACCAAGATGGCGGACTGCTCTAGCGAATCTAGGAACAAGCCCAAACTCATCCTCTAAAAACACAACATAGTGCAGTTTCAATCTCATGATAGTCACTCATCAAGTTAAAAACCATAAACTTCATCACGCAAAGCAAGGACTAGCTACTATGACATCACCAATGATGTCATCAGCGCCCAACAGTGGGTGTAGACCGTAGTATAAACATATGCTCTCACACAAACAAATCCACACACCCACACATACTTGAGCATCCATTTATACGAAGTCTTTGTATTGAGTTTCTGTCGGCACTCCGGAAGTGAAGGCTAGCACTAGAGGAGAAACTAATCAAAAAGTAGTCCAAAATCTCTTCATTCAAGCTACCACTTCTTGTGAAGACTAAACAATTTCATTGTAAAGACGAACTGCTCTAGCTTCACCATCTTCATTAAGATTATCAAGCTTGTCGCCCTCGTCTGCTGTCCAATCAAAGTTAGGCAAGGCTACTTTGACATGTCCTAAGGTATCATCAAATGAGTCCTTCTCATTGTACCATCTATCTAGAAGTCCCCCAATTTTTATTTTAAGTGCATTATCCTGTCTGGCTTCATGTTCTTTAATCTCCTCTTGAATATCAACCTTGTTTACTTTTGATTCAAACTCCACAATGACCTCCTGCTTGGCTGTATGTACTTCAATGTAGACTAAATCTTTGACTATGGAGACTAACTGGGGATGGGGGGGAAACTTTACAACCCTCATCTATTACTTCGTGTTTGCCAAGTCCTTCAAGCACCTGGATTCTAGCTATTGCATCCACCAGTTGCATCCTCAACTCTCTCACCAGGTCTTGTAGGAACAGAATATGTTTATGATACCCAATGATGGGTCGGTCAAAAAGACCTCATTGTTCATAGACATGTGCGTACAGAGAAGGTGTTCAAGCTGCAACCGTGGCTCTGCCGATCGGGGCTGCTGGATTCGAGAGGGTTTTTGAAGAAGAGGAACAGAGACTAGGCCACTCTTTGCTAGCCATTTCTCATACTCCCCCCTGGCTATACTAACCCCCTAGTTGGGCTGGGGATTCAGCCCAGCTAGGGGTGGAAACCCTGGCTTGAGGCGGTGACCCTTCTACTATGTGTAGAGCTCGACCTACTTGGCAGGCTGCTAGGCGACTGCTAGGATGGAGAGGCTGAGCGGAGAGGCTAACGAAGAGGGACCAGCGACGGGTGATGGGCAAAGGCTAACGGGCGATGGGCTGAATGCAAAGGCTAACGGATGGGCGGCGGATGAACGGAGAGGCTAACGAGCGGCGAGCGACAGAGAGGCTAACAGGCGGTGGACGAAGAGGCGAATAGGCGATCGACGAACATAAATTTGCAAATGCCAACCCAAAAATGACAACACTAAGCAAAATGCACAATCTGTTCCTACAAATGACCTGCAAAAGAAAGTATGTCCAACCAAAGAACTCCCTTGCAAATAGCTGTCCTAACCAACCCAAATCAAAGGGCACATACCTGCAAATCTATCCAAGGCAAATCTGAGTACAATGTGCCCACAAATAGTGGCTGGATAAAGCAACCTCCGAGGCATGAGAGCCAAGTGGAATACACAAGTGGCAAAAGCCCCAAATTCTGAAAGGCAAGGTACCAAATCGTTGTATCAAGCAAAGGTCACTCCAAATAACAGCAAAACTGACAAAAGCCCCAAATTCTGAAAATGCAAATATGCCAAAAAAGAGGGCAAATTTTGAAAAGCTCCAAATTAAGCTGCAATATTGCAAATGTGACCAAATCTGCACAATTTCTAGCCAATGACAATGAAAAACCCCAAATTTCATATCAAAGCTGCAAGTGTGACAAAATAACCTGCAAAGATGAAAATATCCTACAAAAGCCCCAAAATGTGCCAAAGGAGCAAATGTCACGATAAAACCTGTAAATGTGACACAAAAGCCCCAACTTCTAACCCAAGCCTCCAAATTTGAGTAAATCTGATGCAAACAATGTCAACCAAAAGCGTCAAATGCAGATTGTACAGATGACTTGGAGACTGAACGATCTGTTGTACGGCAAATCTTTTGATTTGTACGGATAAGTTGTAGATGTACTGTACAGCAAATTCTGTACGATGTACGGATCAACTAGAGCAATATGTACGGTCAACTTTCCATACAATTGTACGGTCAATCTGTATGAAGATGTGCGATTGTAAGGACAACGTACAGTACTGTCAGGTCCGTATGATATGCAAACTGGAAGTGGCTGAACGACAAATTTGTGTGGCAGCAACAATTGAAACTGGCAACTGGAGCAACAGATGGCACATACTTCCAAATCCAGACTGAAGGAAGCAAGTGCAATGCCTATGCCAAAATCAGACAACCTGCTCTAATACCACTATTGGGTGTGGGGAGCAATGAAATGGAGATGGAATGCAAGGGAGAAAAACAACAAGTTGAGGAAACGAGAGTACTTGCAAATGGATAATGAGAAAGTACAAGTATGGCCACTATGTGGCCCCAAAGTCACCTGGTTGACCAAGACTAGGACAAAATGTCCTAACTAGCCTACAAGGCCATATCAGGGCTAAGTGCTAACAAGCACGCTACATCAGAATGATGTGGGAAAAAACAGAAAATTTTGTAAAGGAGGACCCACATAAACAATACATGTGGCTAGATATCATGGCAGACTAGGGGAATATCAAATGGCGGCATACTATTTTGCACCGCCACAATCACTTGTCTACAAAAACAATGATAACATGTCCCAAGAAGACCCCCTCATGCATTTAGGGGAGGTAGCCAGGTTCTCTAAAGAGAGTACAGTTATTCTAGCGGGGGCTTTCAATGCACGAAAAGGATCAATGCAAGGCATCATAACAACAAAGGGGAGAGACCCCACATGGATTGAGGCTTGTATAAGTTTCCATTTTCGTGTACTTTGTCACATAGGCCCGCAAGACCTCCCGCTGACGCGATTTCCACACTTGATTCTCTTGGCTTTGCTGCATCCTCTGCTATTTCTGCCACTCAACATCACGCTCTAATGCATGCTATCCGCAAGTTAGGATTGATGCATGCGAGTCACCACGAGTTAGTTGTCTGTCTCTTGTTAAGGTTATTACCGAATCTTTTTGGCCATGGTAGATTATGCACACCTCCATCTGCAGTTATCCAGTCTTCTTGGCTTGAAGCTGTGAATTGCAGTGTCAATCGTGCCAACACAAAGTCGGCAATAAAGCAGAGGCACGACATTTCATGAGTTCTCTGAAAGATTCAAAAGGTCTATGACAAGACCCTGTTTCCAATGTATCAGTAACAGCATTTGTCACAGCCCAAAAAAGAAAGGGTAAAGCGACTCTCACAATAAAGTGCAAAAGCTTCAGTTACGTCCTTGCAAGAAAAGCTGTTTGACCTTGGACCAACCTATTCTCTCCACTGGTAGTCTCTCATAGTCGGAATGGTGGAAGTGGCGGACAGTCCGAACTGGCCAAAAATTATTTCAAAATCTGGCTGACTGGTGGGAGGGTCGAACTGCGTTAATTGGGCGGATTGTCCGATTGGTCGGAATCTGTACATCGAACTGGCCAACCATGGTCGAACTTAAGACAGTTCAATACATCTCTCTCTCCCTCTCTCTCTCTCTCTCTCTCTCTCTCTCTCTCTCTCTCCTGGAATCTGAAATCCCTACTGGAGTGGCCAGCCAAAGAGCCAGGCAACTACATAAAGGAAATCTTAGAATATCGCAACAAAGTACTTGGTCTTGCACACAGGCTAGCACAACAAGTACTCACTGCATAGCACATTTATGCTTTTATTTATGCTATTTTCTTTCAATGGATGTTGATAGTGATCACTGTCCCATAGATCCTGAGGGTCTCACGAGGACGTTAATACAATCATCTCTCTCTCTCTCTCTCTCTCTCTCTCTCTCTCTCTCTCTCTCTCTCTCTCTCTCTCTCTCTCTCTCTATCTATCTATCTGTCTGTCTGTCTGTCTATCTATCTATATGTACACACCTACATGAGTCCAAGAACATGCCCAAACTCATCCTCTAAAAACACAACATAGTGCAGTTTCAATCTCATGATAGTCACTCATATCCGTCCACCTGTTCTCTTGTCCTCATCTTCTTCTCCATTCTCCCTCACTGCTCCTATATTGCCTTGATTATTCCTTTCTTTAGCAATACACACTGCATTACCATGGGGCGTAGTATCCTGCAAAAAGTCCCCTGATTTTCTTAAAATTCCACGAGAAACTGGACGTCTATGCATGCCAATGCCAAGCAAGAAACAACGCAATTAAGACAAAGGCCTGGGTTAGCACTCCATCCTTTAAAACACCTTATTAAATTTAGCATGCTTGGGACTCAAAATGAGAAATCATCCAAAGCTACCCAAAAAAAAAGCTACTGGAACCCTCCAGCTTCAAGCTGATTCCTAATATACTTAGAAGTAGGGACCTTACCCTGAAGGAGACTTTTAGACATCATGCATAATACACACAACCCCTTCTTATAAGAAATTTGCACTGAGGAAGGAACATATGAGAGTTATGGCATACTAAGGTTAAGTCTTATCTCGACAAAAGGATTTTTTATGCAGTTTGTAATCAGTCTCTACTTGTTAAATGCTGAAATTTCATGTACAGAATGATTTTATTGAACTGCCTCAGTCGGATCAGCCATGAACATAATCAATACAGTAGATACCTCTGGAAGATAGATACGCAGGTGATTTAGAATTGAAATGTACTTGGGACTTCGAGCCTGCAGCTTTGAAGCCAATGTTCTTGGAGAATCATTAAAATCAGTTCCCAATGCGTGGTCTCCATGGTAATACCACAGGATGTTGTTGTGGGTCTCCAGAGCCTCCAATACAGGGACATGATCTTTCGTCAACCAAGAAAATTGGTGAACACCCTTCACCTCCACGATAGCTGGGGGAAGAGGATATAGAGCAAACCATGCATGCATGGCTGCATAGGTTTTCCTGTCTGTGATAACATGAAAGACAATCTTCTGAGGTTCTTTCGCATTTTTAATGGTGGATGACACAACCACAGATGCTGCAAGAACATTGTCTGTGGCAAGAACAAAGTGATGAAGGGCATTATCTGTAAGGTGAGGGACCAATTCAGGTGACGGCAGTTCCTGGCGAGCCCTGGCATTTGAAGAGTACTCTGTTGTGAGCTTGAGTGATAAGCAGTGCAAACCCTTTGGAATGCCGGTGGATGCAAAGTGTTTGTATAGTGCTTCTTGACGTTTTGCTGTCTTTGCCCGCTGTTCAAATACTTCCACCTGATAAAACATGAAGCCTTTGTCATCTTGCTTTGAAGAGTCCAAAATGAAAACATTAACTCATCTTTAAACCTCCTGATGAATGTATTTTTTATGTCCAACGCCTTTCATGCACCATGAATACCATGAGCATATTTTGAGCAAAAAAGCCGGATTACAAGATTGATAAATGCATGCCCATAGAGAAATTTACATAAGCAATGAAAATTAAAGGAGGAAATACTTGTTCATAAGCTACATAACACCATCTACAGAAATCACAACTGAGAAAAAAATAAAATGATTAGAGGGGAAAACATAAAACCTAATACATTCGGTTGAACATTTTTCCAAATACATTATGCCCACAACCATTTAGCAAACTTGGTGTTTCTGTTTGAACATCTGTCAAGACTGCTTAACCCATATACAGCATAGCCAAGCGAGAAGAAAAACATAGCACAAAAACAAAGGGAATGCCAAAGATGAGAAGAATCTGAACAAACCATAGCCTTAAGCTTTAAAATGGATGTCCTCATATCCAAATGGTTGGCCCTCACTTCAGTAATGAGATCATCAAATGACTCTGGAATGCTCATCCCCTCTGGCGATACTTCATTTGCTGCTTGCATCAGCAAGGCACAAATTCGCTTGGAATCTCTCTATTAGAAAAGAAAATGTAGCTAAAATTACTTTCTAGCCATACTATGATCTCCTCCAAAGAAAAACTGACAAATTCACTTGGAATCTCTCTATTAGAAAAGAAAATGTAGCTAAAATTACTTTCTAACCAAACTATGATCTCCTCCAAAGAAAAACTGTCAAGACATACTTCCAAAAGGTTCTCATCGCCATCAAAATATCAAGGGATTAAACAGGTTTAAAACTACAAATCCTTCTTCGACATCTACAAGAAGGGGAAAAGAACTTACCGGAGATGTATCAAACTGAGTAAACTTCGGTCCCCATTTCCTCCCAAAACAATCTGGACATTACAAAAGCAAGCAGAACATCTTTCAGAACCTTCTATATCTTTAAAATCAACTCACTACAATGTACTAAAGAAGAAATCCAGAAGTGTGTTTTAACTTTTAAAGATATGTTTCAGCATTCGTGTGGGTGGTGGTGGTGGGGTTTTTTTTTTTTTTTTGGGGGGGGGGGGGGGGGCTTTCTATACTTTCTCTAGGCATATCTGTTGGGGTGGTGAAATTGTTGACCCTATTCTCGGGTGTAATAGTTCAAAAAATGCTGTGATAATTTTCTTTCCAGGCCATATGCCTATTGCTGTAGATGTTTTGGTTGACAAGGACATGGGGGGGTCGTGTAGTTTGGAAACTGCACTATATAACTAAGGGAATCCTTCAGGTCGTTTTGGCAGAAGAAAGGTATAAGCATATGCTCTTGGAATACTCTCCTCTGTACTATGGTCAGCAGATGGTACATCTCTTGCCATGGTCTCCTACAAGAGACTATCCTTCACTGATTAGGCATCAATGCCCTATCTGGTCTCCCAGTGCTTGGAGACATTTTTGCCTAAAATTGGGCAAAGTGAGGTGTCCACCCTGGATTGGTCCTTACTCTTATGGGCATACACTTGGCGGAGAGTTCTGGTGTAGGCATTACTTGAGCTGTAGTGACTAAGCGTCGTATTTTATTCCCAAAAGATGATGTTACGCTTTTACTGCCCAATCAGCATGAGCCCGATATAGTCACTCTGAAGAGCATAATCAGCATGCATATGCTGGTCGGACGGGGCACTTTGTTGGATATGATATATTTTATGCAGAGGAACACTCTTTCTCTGGTGTGGTAGTTCTTGTGGAACATGCACTTCAGTTTGTTGTGGCTTTCAATGTCGAGAAGGTAGATGGATTGCCATGCACTGTCGTGTACAAGGTGAGATAATCGAGTTTGTCTCAGAATATGCTCCGCAATCTTTGCATCATAAAGCATCGATATGGCACGCCATGCAGAAGTATCCTTGGAGACACCATGCTTTTATTTGTGGGGATTTTAATAATGCTCCATTGCAAGGGGATAATACATCTGGTAATACGCAAAAGCTGGTTTCTCAGCATGAGAATTGGACTCAACTAGGACTTCAGCTAGGTCTTGTAGACCCATGGAAAGAAACACCACCCTTGATGCTTGCTTAAACATTTCAGCATAGTGCTAGACCCAGCATCAAGCTTGGGAGAGTTGCAGGAGTACCCAAAGAGCAACGAATCTGCACATTATGCATGTTGGGAGCGGTCGAGACAAAGGAGCATTTTCTATGTGTCTACCCAGTCTATATGAGATACATGGACGGTACCACTGCCTCTTTCAAGAGGCCACGGCATTGGTCCACTCTCACAATTGATCCACTTCCATGATCAACTCTGCATTGGGCTCTATCTGATTGAGATGTGACGACACAGGGAGACTATATTGCGACAGATCAGAGAGCAACAGGAGGTAACCATGCCAATGACCGAGCATAGAGACGTGTCACAAACTTTTACGCATTTGAGTCAGCTCCTTGACACAGTGGGGTGGAGGAGGAGCTAGTTGATATAAGGGCAGTATGGATCAGTAGAAAGACCCAACACGATGCTACCGAAGCGAAATCCGGCAACGATGCTACCGAAGCGAAATCCAGCACCATGGTGGCTCTCCAATGGGCTGCAAAGATATCCCGGATCTGCATCTCTCATGCTGTCTCGCACTGTGGTGGAGGACGTGGTCTACTCGATCTCTGGATCCGGTGGGCTATGTCAAGAGTGATGCCTCGTCTTTGGTGGTCTCCTTTGAGGAGAGCTGAGATAGGCCGAACTCGATCTTGTGTGCTCTAGTCATTCTCTGTGTCGTGTGTGGTCTTTGCGTCCCTCAGTTTGCATATGAGGGTTTTGTTCAAGCCCTTGAGCTCTTTGGCTTAGCACAGCACTCAACAAGGGCCCTAGAGCACCCTTTGCTTCAGCCCATTGAGGCTTGTATCAGTTATTTTCTCTTGGTGTACTTTGTCCCATAGGCCCGTGAGGCCTCTCTCGGACGTTACTCTCTCTCTCTCTCTCTCTCTCTCTCTCTCTCTCTCTCTCTAGCCTCACCCGCTCAGCCCCTTTGGTTAGCCTCTCCTGCTAGCCCCTCCCTCAGCCTCTCTCTTAGGCTAGCCCCTCCGCACAGCCTCTCCCGCTAGCCCCTCAGCCACCAGCAACGCCGCCACAACAACAACCAGCAGTCGCCGCCACCAGAAGTCATTGTCCGCCTCATCAAGGGACACATAACCCCAAGGTTTGGGCTGAGCCCAAAAACCCAACCCTGGGGGTTAGTTACAGCAAGGATATGCAGGCCACTATGGATGGGGATGCCAAGACACCTCTGGCCTTCCCCAAGATCAAGACACTTGTCTCGACCCCGACAAAAGCAATATATTCCTCCATTGCAGCTCTCCCCTCGCCTCCCCCCTATGTCTTTGCAAAGGCGCCGTCCCCATATGCAAGAACTATCTACAGCAGAAGAGAATGGTAAGCATGATAGACCCACAAGAGCATATTTATTACTTACAGCAGGAAATCCGTGAGCTCAAGCTCAGACTTGGCAGCTTTAGAGAGGAAAATAGATGCATGGGAAGCACAAGGAAAACAGGAAATTTTTCATGAGGTACTGCAGATACACAATACAGCAGCACCCACACCACAAATGGTGACTAAAGTCCAGGACCTAGTCACAAGTCAGCTCCAATCAGTAAAACAGGAAATTACAGCAACACTGGACACTAAAGTTAACACATCAGATGTGTATGAAGAAGTACAAGAACAGGAAAAGAGGGTGGCTAATACACGACTCGTACGCATAGGGGGGCTACCAGAGGGCTGGTTTGAAGGAACTCAAAAAGAAAAACTATAAAATATCATGGAAAGAACCCCACAACTAGAATGGGATGCTGAAGACGTAATAGTTGTCTTACAGGAGGGGACACAAGCCAAAGTATGCTTCCAGAACAAGATGAAAAGAAGCAAGATTCTTAAGCAAACCAATAAGCTGAAAGGCACTAAAATATGGATAGCGGAGGAGGCTGGAGCTCACCCCAACTCAGCTCAAAATGAAGGCCACTGAATTGGCTAAAGTGAAGGATGCTCGAAAGGAAGGAAATGGACTGTTTACAGAGATGGAAAAGCACTTATAAGAGACTTCAAATCCAAGCCTAAAGACTCTCAGTCTTAAACTGATGTAATGCAGGCCGATTATCGTTGGTAGTAGACTGTAGGAGACTGTTGTTAACCTATAATAACTTTGTGAGTGCTATATATACACTCACAAGAGACTCTCAGTCTATAACTGATGTTTTGGTGTTCACCTTTTGGTGTGTGTTTGTCCCATAGGCCCGTGAGGTCTCCCGAGGACATTAATCTCTCTCTCTCTCTCTCTCTCTCTCTCTCTCACTCTCTCTCTCTCTCTCTCTCAACCCTCCGTCACCTCTCCCGTGACCCATCTGTCGTCACCTCTCCCTCTGTTCGTCGTCACTTCTCCATCCCCTCTCGCCTCTTCTTTCCTTCCACCTCTCTTTGTCCATCCCCTCTCGCCTCTTCTTTCCTTCCACCTTCCACCGTCGCCCGTAGCTTCGACCAACGCACAAGAGTACCAACACTCCAGCACACAGTACAAGGGGTTCACAAGACCGGGCGACGGCACCATGGTACACAAGATAGGGCGGCAGTGCTAGGGTTCGCGGGTAGCTAATAGGTCCCCCTCAAGGGGGGGGGGGTTCGAGTAGACCCAAGGTTCTTTTGTCTCGTCAATTCGGAGCACACGGCTGAGGGAGGAGACTTCGGGCTGTACCGAATGCCCCACAGCCCATCTCGGGGGTTAACATCACGGTGAGAGGGGGCCTTCAGTTTGCACACGCCGCCATGGAGACGCCCAAGATGCCCATGCCCAAGCTCAAGGCATTCAGCCCCGTGAAACCCCTGTATTCATACGTTGCAGGCTTTGCTCCAACCCCCAGCCCATATGGAAAGACATACCAAAAGACGAAGCCCCCTGATCCTCAAGAGTGTGTACACTATTGAGAACTTGAAGTCCAAGAGCTCAGGCTTCGGTTTGCAGCTCTCGAAAGGAAAGTTCATGATTTGGAGGGCAGTGGAAGGCAAGAAGTCATCAAAGAGGTGTTGCACCACTGCAATGCATCTCCACCAACGCCACATATGGTTTCAAAAGTGCAGGAAATAGTCAACACTCATGTGCAATCCATAAGACAAGAAATGATAGCAGATGTAAACAATAAAGTGAACAAGATTGATCTTTACAAGGAAGTGAAAGAACAGGAAACCAAAGAAGCTAACAAGCTGATTCTGCGTGTGGGGGGACTACCATAGGGCTGCCCAGTCATAGGGGAATACACAGAAGACAAAATCGACTATCTCAAAGAGAATATACCGCAAGTAGAATGGAATCCGGATGCTATCTGGAATATTCAAAAAAAGGGAACATATATACAAATTTCTCTCAGTGACAAGCCACCAAAGATCAAAATTCTTCAACAAACACACAAACTAAAGGGCACAAAGATATGGATATCTGAGGGGCTAAAGGGCACAAAGATATGGATATCTGAGGGGCTTGCTCCTACTCAACTCAAGCAGATCTATTGAGCTCATTAAAGTCAAAGCAGCCATGAAAGCTAGAAAATGGGCGGTCTACTAGGAAGGACAAGCAATGATTAGAGAATTCAAAGCTAAGCCCAAAGACTCTCAGTCTTAACCTGATGTAATGAAGGTCATACTACTATGATAGCACTAGAAAATAGGTATGGTTTCCTTTATAATAACTGAGTTGCTTTATGCACTCTCTAAGAGTTGCCTTGTGCACTCCCTCTCTCCTCGGATATGTACAAGTTCTCTTTTTTATGAGTTCTTTGTCTCATAGACCCATGAGGCCTCCTGCAGATGTTAATACAACTCTCTCTCTCTCTCTCTCTCTCTCTCTCTCTCTCTCTCTCTATATATATATATATATATATATATATATATATATATCCAGGAACATTCCCAAACTCATCCTCTAAAAACACAACATAGTGCAGTTTCAATCTCACGATAGTCACTCATAAGATTGAAAACCATAAACTCCATCACGCATAGTAGGGACTAGCTACTATGACATCCCCACTGACGTCATCAGCACCCAACAGTGGGTGTAGACCATAGTATAAAAATATGCTCTCACACATACAAATTCACACACCCACACATACTTGAGCATCCATTCATACAAAGTCTTGGTACCGAGTTTCTGTTGACACTCCAGAGGTGAAGGGCAAACTCAGCCATGACGAAGGCTAGCACTAAAGGAGAAGGCTAATCAAAAAGTAGTCCAAATCTCTTCATTCAAGCTAACTACTTGTGAAGTCTAAACGATTTCATTTCACTCTCTCTCTCTCTCTCTCTCTCTCTCTCTCTCTGTGGACACCAAAGCAAGTAAGTCTGATATTCAAGCAGAGATTAAAGAACACGAAGCTAGATGTGATAATGCACTGAAGATTAGAATAGGGGGACTCCCAGAAGATTGGTACAAAGAGGAGGACACATATAGTGAAATATTGACAAAGATCAGAGCAAGCTTGCCCCAACATTGAATGGGTAGATGATGATGAGCAAGATGATGACGACTCCAGGCCAGCTTCTATTATGCACTATAAAGATCATGCAATCCTTACACTGAAGTCAAAAGATATGCGGATCAAGCTTCTTCGACAATCCTACAAGTTGAAGGGTACCAAAGTATGGATAGCATGTTGGGGTAAAGGCACATTGCCACCCCTTTATTAAAGTTATGACACCTATGACTGTCTTAAGACAGTCATAGGGGGAAAAACCTAATCCTAATAAAACTTAAGAGTTTGTGGTGTGGCTCATCACTTCACACCCACACATTTGGAGTCTTCTCTCTCACTCTCTCCCTCTTGTACTTCTACCACTCACCTTCCCCCTTCAACTGGTATCAGAGCCTACCCCTCCCTCTCCACTCCGTCTACCCACTCCCTACCTCTTTGCCCTAGTGGCCAGCAGGGCTGCAGCGAGGCAGAGCGGCGGGCAGCAGCAGGGTGGCAGCGCCGCCGCGGCAGCAGCGCAGCAGCAGAGCGGGCAGCAGCGCGGGCTGCAGCAGGCAGCGCGGGGGGCGCAGCAGCGCGCCATTTCGCAGGCGGGCAGCAGAGCGGGCAGCAGGCGCACGCGTGGGCGCAGGCAGCGCGTCATTTCGCGCGCCGTACACCACCGTACGGACGTACAGTCGTGCGGACACCGTACAGGCGACCGTACCGTACGGACGCGCGTCCGTACGGACTGTGACAGGGAGCTGTGTCAGGGATTTTCGACAGGAAGGTGCTTTTTTGTTTTGGATCTGCGTCAGAGGAGTACATTTCGAAATTTCTCCTTGGATCTGTACCCTGCACAGGTACAACAGGTACATTTGTACCCTGCACATGTACACAGGTACGAAAGTACAGCAGGTACATCAGTTTTTTTTTCTCTGGGGAAGAAAGAGAAGGAGAAAGAGCACTCTGCTCTTCATTCAGAATCATTTTCAGTTCTCAAAACTGTGTTTTTTTGAAAGTACAGCAAGTACCTTCATCTCCCTCGTGCTTGAGGTGACCAGAACCACAGTGTGGTTGATTGCACAGTTATTTTGTTTTGGGAAGGTAATGCCTTGATCTTGCAGAGGATATATGCTTTTACTGGGTTTGAATCTCAGTTTACGGGTGAGCAGATCATAGGGCTTTTGCCCGGCAGTTGATGCTTTGTATGCCTTGAGGTAGTGTGGTGCCAGAGTGCACACATTTGTCTCGATTTCCGCAGTGTGGAGGTGACATTTTCTTGCAGGTCACATTTCTTGTGCAACACTCAGAGAACCTCAGTTGAGCCACGCTTGGCCAGGGCGCATCGAGTTTACTCGGTCCCTAACTGTCCATTGTTGACAGTGCTCAAAAGGTTCCTCATTGAGTGTTTGTACGTTGGGATCTGTGTATGTCATTTCTACACAGGGCAGTATTTGCATTACACTGTTAGTTGATTTTGTCAGAGAGATTTGCACATTGTATGCCTTATCCCTCATTGTTGAGGTTATTTTCACTTGGTACAAGTGTCAGATCAAGGGGCTTTTGCCCAGATTTTGCTTGAGAGCACTTGGGTTACTGTCAAAGATCTTCAGATGCATTTTATTCCCTTGGCAGAAGGGTAATTGCTTGGGATTTATCCCATTTTCTGTTGCAGGTTTTGTGACAGGCTGAAGTGTCTGGAGCCCTTTTTTTTTCGGTAATCAAAACAGTATATGCCAAGTGGTTTATGCATATTAAATCAGTGCAATACCTCATCTGAGGTGGGAGAAGTGATCAGGACAGCAGTGCAGTAGTGTTTACAGCAGTGTTTTGTGCTTTGTCAGCTGTCGATGCACTGTTAAAGCACTTGTGGAGCAGCTGCAGCATTCTGAATTTATTTTTTTTTATGCCTATTTGAGCACAGTACAGTGTGTTAGAAGGTACAGTAACTGGAGGGAAATTTTTCTGTTTTGCTGCAGATTTTTTGACAGTAAAAACAGCACTATTGTGAGTGCTCCTGGCTCTTGATAGAGCAGGTTTTTTTTGAGAAATCAGAATTTTATTCAGTCTTTTTTTACTTACAGGGAGTCAGGTACTTTCCTTATCTGATATGGCATCAAGGGGAAGTGAATCATCAATTCTGAACATAAAGAAATTGGAAGGGGCACACAATTATGCATTATGGGCAGAACAGTGTTTGAATGTACTTCTGCTTAAGAAGATTTCTAAGCCCATAAGGGTGAAGGGTGTCAAGCCATCTCGGATGTCAGATGATGAATGGGAGGAGCTAGATCTGTCCGCGAGGGCTGCTATCATGCTTACTCTCAGTGATTCTCTTGTGTACAATGTTCAGGCTGAAAAGACCTCTTATGGTGTATGGCAGAGGCTAGCAGAGTTGTATGCCCAAAAGAGTTCAGCCAGTAAGGTGTATTGGTTGAAGAGCTGGTTGATCTTCGCATGAAGGAAGGTACAGCTATGACCTCACACTTGAGTGAGTTCAATGCCATCTTTACACAGCTGATTGCACAGGGGTTGAACCTTGATGAGGAGTTCAAGGCTACTTTCTTGTTGTGTACCCTTCCTGAGAGTTGGGACACTTTCAAGACCACCTTGTCTAATTCAAATGTCACTCTTATATATGCTGATGTAGAGAGCTCTCTTCTCATGGAGGAGATGAGCAGGAAAAATAATGCGGGCAGCAAGTCTTCAAATGCTTTGCAGGTACAGGAAAGAGGCAGGACTCAGCAGAAGGGGAGATATGCTAGTAAGTCCAAATCCCGAAGTCAGTCCCGTGGTAAAAAGGACATTGAATGCTTTTATTGTGGCAAGAAGGGACATGTGAAGTCTAAGTGCTTCAAGTTTATACGGGATCAGAAAGCCAAGAAGGCTGAAGTAAAGGATGCAGGCAGTGGAAGTAAAGGCAAAGGCAAGGCCAAGGTAGATAACTTGGATGCAGTGAATGTTGCAGCAGAGGACAGTGACAGTGACAGACATGAGGTATTATGTTCTTCTGCTGTAATTGCACATACCTTGGTTATTGATGGCCATGACATGCACACCTGGCTCTTGGATTCAGGTGCTTCTTTTCATGTTACTCCTCATAGGGAGTGGTTTACTTCCTACACAGGTACTCATGGAGTTGTTCACCTTGGGAACAACTATGCATGTCAGATTGCAGGGATTGGCAGTATACAGACAGTGTTCCCTGATGGACGCACATTTGGAGTCTTCTCTCTTACTCTCTCCCTCTTGTACTTCTACCACTCACCTTCCCCCTTTGCCAATGATGCACCACTGGATATGCCAGCAGATAGGGCTGTAGAACAGCCAGATATGGTGGTACAGCCACCCGTCATGCATGACGAACAAGCTGGACAGCAGCCTAATCCGGAACATTTTGTTAGGAGGAGCACCCGTGTACAACGGCCTCCTGACAGGTTTGTTCCAGGAGCCAACAATGTGGCTGATTTTATCATGCTGACAGATTGTGGTGAGCCTTCCAGCTTCAAGGAAGCTATGGGAAGAACAGAGAAAAGGAAGTGGGAGAAAGCCATGCAGTCAGAAATGGACTCCCTACTTCAAAATGATACATGGGACTTGGTGCAGCTACCTGCAGGCAGAAAGGTTTTGCCATGCAAGTGGGTTTACAAAGTCAAAGTGGATTCAAATGCTTTACCGAGGTATAAGGCAAGATTGGTTGCCAAGGGATTTAAGCAGGAGAAGGGCATTGATTTTGATGAGATCTTTTCCCCTGTAGTCAAGATGACTACTTTGAGAGCAGTGTTAGCTCTTGTTGCTCATGAGGACATGGATTTATGTCAGATGGATGTGAAGACTGCTTTTCTTCACGGAGATCTCCATGATGAGATCTATATGAGTCAGCCAGAGGGATATGCTGTTAAAGGGAAAGAGCAGCTTGTGTGTAAGCTCAAGAGGAGCTTGTATGGACTCAAGCAGGCACCAAGAGAATGGTACACGAAGTTTGATGCCTTCATGCAGTCCCAAGGGTATCATAGGTGTGAGACCGATCATTGCTTGTACACTAAACGGGCAAAGGATGGCAGTTTGATGCTACTCATTCTATATGTGGATGACATGCTGATTGCCAGTAAATCTCAGCTTGAGATTAGTGCTTTAAAGAAACAAATGCATAAGTCTTTTGACATGAAAGACTTGGGTGATGCAAACCATATTCTTGGCATGCGGATTACTCGTGACAGGTCCAAGGGACTTTTGTTTCTGTCACAAAAGGAGTACATTGACAAAGTACTGCAGAGGTTTTAAATGGAGGGGGGGAAGTCTATTAGTACCCCGTTGCCTCCACATTTAAAACTCAGCAGTAAGGACAGCCCCAGATCAGATAATGATAAGGCTGAAATGGCCAAGGTTCCGTATGCATCTGCAGTTGGTTCTTTGATGTATGCCATGGTTGCCACTCGTCCGGATATTGCTTTTGCGGTGGAAGTCATCAGCAGGTATATGGCAAATCCAGGCAAGCGGCACTGGGAAGCAGTGAAAGGTGTCTTGAGGTATCTCAAGGGTACCAAAGACTTGTGCATATGCTATGGTAGGCAGGATGCATTGGTGCATGGTTTTACAGATTCAGACTATGCAGGGAATGCAGATAACCGAAAGTCTACTACCGGTTATATTTTCACATTTGCAGGAGGTGCTATATCATGGGTGTCTCGATTGCAGAAATGCGTTGCACAGTCAACTACTGAAGCTGAATATGTTGCAGCCACTGAGGCTTGCAAGGAAGCAATATGGCTTACTCAGCTGGTGGGAGACTTGGGCATTACAGGAGATATGCCAGTTTTGCATTGTGATAGTCAGAGTGCTATCATGTTGGCAAAGAATCCGGTCTTTCAAGACCAAGCACATAGATGTGAAATATCATTTCATCAGGGAGGTACTGGAAGACAAGCGACTTGAGCTTGTGAAGGTGCATACTGATGATAATCCTGCAGATTTGCTCACTAAGAGCTTGCCTACAGAGCGGTTTGCACATTGCCGCCACATCATGGGATTAGGATGAGACCACTCTTATTTTATGGTCTTGTATACAGTAACTGTATATTGCTGTAATTTTTATTCTTTTCTCCCCTTTAGGCATATTGGCCTTTAGGTGGGAGGTTGTTGGGGTAAAGGCACATTGCCACCCCTTTATTAAAGTTATGACACCTATGACTGTCTTAAGACAGTCATAGGGGGAAAAACCTAATCCTAATAAAACTTAAGAGTTTGTGGTGTGGCTCATCACTTCACACCCGCACATTTGGAGTCTTCTCTCTCACTCTCTCCCTCTTGTACTTCTACCACTCACCTTCCCCCTTCATAGCAGAGGAGCTTACACAAGCTCAACTCAAGAATAAGGCAACTGAATTAACTAAAGTCAGGGCTGCCAGAAAGGATGGAAAATGGGCAGTTTACCTTGAAGGCTTAGCCCTAATCAGAGAGTTTAAATCAAAACCAAAAGACTCTCAGTCTTAAACTGATGTATGGCTGTTTACTCTTTCAGACTATTATGTAGGTACTCTAAATAATGGGGGAGGTGTTTGCACTCCTTGGGAGCTGCCATGTGCCCTCCCTAAAGCAGATGTACTAGAGGGTTTCTTGCTGTCCCATAGACCTTTTTGGTCTCCAGTGGACGTTAAAAGACTCTCTCTCTCTCTCTCTCTCTCTCTCTCTCTCTATCTATCTATCTATCTATCTATATATATATAATATATATGTGTGTGTGTGTGTGTGTGTGTGTGTGTGTGTGTGTGTGTGTGTCTCTCTCTCTCTCTTAAACATAAATCCCCTGGTTGGGATGGTTTGACGGTTGAATTTTTTGAAGCCTTTTGGCCTGAACTGAAGGGTCCAATTCTGCAGTTTATAAATGTAGCCTGGCAGCTTCAACATCTTCCCTCAGCTTGGAAGCATGGTCTGGTTAAGCTTGTGCCCAAAAGACCTCTATGTGAGACTATGGACGACTGGAGACCCATCACTTTGATGCCGGTTATATACAAACTGATTGCCAAAATGTTGGTACATCAGATAAAGGATATCCTTCATGAAGGCCTTCATCCCAGGCAACATGGTTTTGTTCCTAGACGCCACATACATGACAATATCTCTAACACTATCATCGCAATGGAATATGCAAAATATTCAGAACAAGATGTGTTGGTCATGCAGGTGGATGTGGCTAAGGCTTTTGATACAGTACAGTGGGATTATGTTTCTCAAATCATGTTAAAACTTGGTTTTGGGCCAAAGCTAGTTAATGTCATATATTGGCTTTACTCAGATTCCACTGCTCAATGCTTTATTGGGAATCATTTGTCTGAGTCTTGGACTCTCGAACGCTCAGTTCGACAGGGATGCCCTCTCAGTGCTTTTTCTGGTTCACGACCCTTCCTTGCACAGGCCTATGCAGATGATTCATTCTTCATGCCAAAGAATAGTCCTTTGGAGATTCGCCTCTTGATGGATACCCTTTCAGACTTTGGGTTAGCAGCTGGTCTTAAAATTAATTTTCAGAAATCAAAACTCTTGCCACTCAAGCATTGTGACTGGCATGCTATCTTGTGGCCAAGCCAGATTGTTTATCCTGAAAACATAGTAAGACATTTGGGCTATCCCATTGGCTGGAAAATCAGCAATAAGCAACAAATGTCCTGGGTGGCAAACAAAATTCAGAACAAATTAGAATATTGGAAGATCTCCACTTGGCCTCTGCATGTACGGCTTCGAATTGTCCAGTCTATTGTTCTAGCTTTTGTCCAGTTTTATCTTCCTCTATTACATTGGTCATCTCGAGATCTCACTTCCTTTTTTTTTTGCCGAAAAAACAGTGCTAATTATATCACTTCGAGAACAAGATACAAAAGGTCAGCTTGTAGCTGATGGGCTGCGTTCACAAATCGGACACAGCCCTAAAAGGTAACACAATAAATCACTCTCTCACGTCGGGATAAGGCGAGTGTGAATGAACAGCCATCGGGGTGGTGAGTAGCACCACCGAAGGCCCTGCGAGGTCTGCTCGAAGAAGAGGCCCTGAGTGTTCCAAGTCCGAAGGAAGCGTCTCGGCTTCTCTTGACCGGACCGGGAATCTCCCTGAATCTGGTCCCACTGGCCTCTGAGGGTATGAATAATCTCGCACCAAATATCAGTCATGACCTGGGCTGTCGATAAGGAGGTGCCACCGAGGATCTGCGCGCAACGCGAGGTCCAAATGTGCCACCCTGCTATGCTGCTGATAATCTCCCAGACTGGCTGCCTCTCCTGAACTCCTGTATCCGCCTCTGCTAGGTGCTGCGGGATACCCTCGAGCAGCCCCCATGTACCCTGCGTGATAAGGAAAGTGGGGTCCTGCTGGCATGCCTCGAATAAGTGATGTAGACCAGGTGCGGTGCTGCACCAACAAAACGCGCCCCACGTGATCAAGCCTAGCTCTGGTGCTGCGCGAGTGAGAATCCCGAAAGTCCACCTCCACACTTCCTGGGCGCGAGTGCAGCTCCACAGGCAGTGCTTTGGTGACTCCTCAACCTCATGGCAAATCTGACAGCGTCCGTCCTGGCCTATCTATCTCAACCAGCTCCCCACCGGAAGACCTTTGTGGGCGAGAAGCCACAAGAAGTAGGAGATCTTCCGCGGCCGCCAGCTCTCCCACAAGGCCTTCCAGAAGGCCTGCAAAAAGAATCTGGAAATACCCTGTGCATACCAGCTGGGCCGCTGGGTGGGGGGCGGCTCTCCATCCTCCCAAGAACTCGCCTGCCCAAAGTCGTGCTGTAGGCGAAGAAGGAGGTCGGTCCCTGTCCTGTCACCACCTCTGGCCAGCTCCACTCTCCTGGGTCCCACTCAAGCTCTGACAAGGCCCGCCCCTCCCAGAGCCAGAGTCGCCAAAGCTGCAGCTGATCCTGCTCAATGCTAGGGTCGGTACGCCAGACCTTCCCCAAAAGGCCTACGATCCGAACCCTCTACCATGGGAGTAGGGGGTCGATGAGTGCATCCTCTCTCCTGAGTCGTCCATCCCCCATAACCGCGAAGAAAGAAATACAGAAGTCGACCATACGTCCTGCGACCACCACTGGGATGCCACGGGGGGTGAACTGTCCCAACCAACGGTCGTCACCAGGCATGAGGATCTGAGGCTCCGGTGGAACCAACCAATCAGCTGGGATCGCGCCGTTGATCTTCGTGCGTCTCGCTTGGGCTCCACGAGCACCTCCAGCTGCGTCTGCGAGATCAGCCGTCTCCAAATATCTGTACGTGTCCCTCCAAACTCGAAGGGACCGGGCTGGCCCCCTCATCCAACCATCCCACCTGATATGTGATCTCTCCTCCAACTAAAGGCCCTCGGCATCTCTGACCTGATCATTCCAGATAAGCGGCTGGCGATCAATCTCCTCCTGACAGCGGGGAGGGGACTGAATGAGGCGGAGCCGCCTCCAAACCATGAGGAGGCTACGAACGAGTGGGGAACGGGGCTGAGTAAGCGGGGCGGAAGTGAAGATCCACCTGAGGGACGGGAGCCACTCTCCATCTCGTCGCGGGACACAAGAACCGACCCCCTGCTGAAGTAGCATCTTCCACGTCTGCCCCTCCGGGGTCAAACCGCGGATGACTAACTTGCCTAACAAGGCCTGACTCTGCAGCTCTGGATCGATGACTCCCAGGCCTCCCTCAGCCTGCGGAAGAATAACTGTCTGCCAAGCAACCCTGGCTCTGGTATCTCTGAGGCCATCCTCCCCGGACCAAAGGAAGTTCCAAACCAGCCTCCTAAGCTGTGCCACACTGGATCTCGAGAAACACCAACAGGAAGCCACATACCAAGCCGTGGCAAGGAGGACTTGGTTGACTACCAAGGCACGACCTGCAAGGGAAAGCTTAGCAGTGCTCCAGAAAGCCAGCTTCCGTCGGATGGAATCTAGCACCGAGAGAAACTGCTGAGCTGGCGTGATGTCCAGGCCGACCTGAAAACCCAAGTATCTAGCTGTCTGTCCCCGCGGGATCCACCTGAAACCCAAAAACCTCCCCCACTGAGAACGCGCCCCGGGGTCTGTGAGGAAACCAACTGATTTGTTCCAGTTGATTTTCGCACCAGCAGCCGAACAGAAGACCTCCAGGGCCATCCTCACCCTCTCCAGCATCAACTCATCGTCCTGGACATACAGGGCTGTGTCATCCGCGTACTCCGAGTCCAAGAGCTCCGTGTCCTCCCGGAGGGGAAGGCGAACACCCCTGATCCCTGTAGACCTCGCCCGGAGGTAGTAGGTCATCGCCTCGGCGAAGAAGAGAAACAGGTAAGGGGCAAGGGGGCAGCCCTGACGCACTGATCTCTCCAAGCTAAAACACTCACCCATCCTGCCTCCAATGATGACTCTGCTAGAGGCTGTCCTGTACAAAGCTGAAATACCCTGAATCCAACCTGCTGGGAAGCCTAGCCGCTCCAGAGTCCCCTCCAGAAAGGACCAGTCCACCCGATCGTAGGCCTTCTCAAAGTCGAGAAGTAGGATGGCAAGGTGTGATCCGCTGTGCTGAGCCCACTCCGCCGCCTCTGAAAAGGTGAAGACATTATCCAGGATACTGCGATCCTGAACAAAGCCTGTCTGAGTGTCGTGAATGAGGTCTGGAAGTAGAGGCCGAACTCTGGCGCTGATCATCTTGGCTAGGATTTTGTAGGCAGTGGTAAGGAGAGTGATCGGGCGCCACTGACGGATCTCCTGTCTATCTCCTCCCTTCGGGATGAGGCAAATCAGTCCCGAGGAGAGGCTCTCTGGCATATAACCACTGCTGAAAATCCTCTGAAGAGCTGCTAAGAGGGGCTGATGGATCTGGTCCCAGAAGGAAGTGAAGAATGCCCAGGATAGCCCATCCTCACCTGGGCACTTCTGTCCATCGATGGCCATCAAGGCCTCCAGCATCTCATCCGTGGTAAACGGTGCCAACAACGTCGCCTGCATGCTAGGTTGGACCAAGGAAGGAGTGTGTCTCCACACCTCCTCACGAGCACGACGAGTGCGAGGAGCAAGCGGCTCTTGCTGAAAAAGGGTCCTGTAGAAGTCGGTGGCCAATCCCAAGACCTCTCCCGGATCTGTGACGATGTGTCCCGCCGCTGTCCTGAGACTCCGAAGCTGATCACCTGCAGCTCTCTGGCCATGTGTCCTGAAGAACTCCCTGCACATCCGGTCACCCTTCCGAGCCCAGAAGGAGAGAGAGGCGTGATAGGAAAACTCTGAGCGACGCTGGAGTGTCTCCTCAAGAAGGGCTCTGGCTCGAAGGGCCTGGATCCGAAGCTCCTCCGAGCCCGGGGATGCCTACTGGAGCCGCTGAATGGAGGCGAGGTCTCTCCGAAGGGCTCTCTCTCTCTACCCCACCACTCCTGTCGAACCTGTAGGGCTGCGAGCTGGCAGATCTGGCTGGACTCCTGCAACGCCTGCGCCACCGAATCAACCAAGTCCGTGCACTCGCTCCAGTCTCTATCCCAAAGATCGCAAATACCGCTGCGCACGTCCTCCCTCGAGAAAATGGAGTCGGGAATCCGGCATGAGCGGGGGGGAAGGGTCTGAGCTGCCGAATCTAATGATAAGAGCACCGGCGCATGGTCGGAGAGTGTTGTCCCTGGAACTATACCGGCCTGACCGCCTCTGCTGATGGCCCAATCACTAACATAGAATCTATCCAGCCTCTCCAGGAGTCTGCCTCCTTCCCTGCGGAAACCCCACGAGAAGTCCAAGCTCCCGTGCCAACGCCGGAAGGACGGGTCTCGCCAACAGTCCCTTCCTCCTGTCGCAAAGATAAAAGAGTCCCAAGCGGACTGCTCTGCCTGAGACATACCTGTAAACTCCGGTCCTCTACCCTGTTGGTCCTCCAAGGTCTCCAAATTGTTGAAGTCACCTCCAACAATCCAGGAATCCATGTCTGGGAGAATCCCTGTAAGTGTCCTCCAGAAGGTGGCTCTACAACGGAGATCTGTGGGGGCATAAATGTTGAGAATTCCAACTCTGGAGCCCTCTAATTCCAGGCCTACCCAAAGGGCATGACCACGAATCAACGTGCCATGACCGAAAACTCCCTGGGCTAGCTGCTCTCCCACGGAAGTACAGACACCACCACTCCTCCCCAGTGCGCCGATCGAGGGCTCCCAATAAGTGTGAGAGCGACCAGTGAGGATCTTCCCACATCTACAGGAGTGAGCCGCCGAAAGCTTGTGTTCCTGGAGCAGAAGTACATCCAAACGTCCTATCACTGCTGGCTGAAGTTCATGTCTCAAAATGAGCTTCCTGGGACCACGGGTGCCAAAAGAGTGAAACCCGTTCACATTCCAGGATACGAGGTGTAGGCTCATGGTGAGGACTGGGAGGCAGCGAACAACTGTGTCTGCTCGCGGTCGAGGTCGAAGAAGAAGCTGACATTTCGGAGTAGAGGCGCTGGCGCTTATGGGAAGGTTTGGAGGGGGAGGCGGGGTCGTCCTGCCCGTCCTTCAACACCTTCAGCAAAGGCGAGAGGCCTTTGGTACCATGAACAAAGGCTTTCTCGAGCCAGCTCGAGATCTCTGAAGTGGACATCCCGTAGAAAGCACGGAGTTTCTGAGGCGTCCAGGCTCCGACATCTTGGGGGAGGGGCTAAGACAGGGGGGGCCTGAGGATCACAATCAGTCTGAATCGTTTGGCGGCGCAGCGCCACCGCAGGCGCATGTCACCCTCAGACCACTGAGTCTCGAGAAGTTGCCCACCGGACGGGCCTATCCAGGAACAAATCTGAGCATGCGTCTGCTCCCTGAGAGCCTCCCAGACCGAGTCGTCTGTCCAGGTCTCGGTGCCGTCACTGAGGAACGTGAAAGCAAAGCTAGGGCCATCCCTAGGGGCCAAGGCGGCTATCTTCCCATCCGCCCCTTTGCGGAGCAGGAAGATACTGATGTCGAGGCAAGCAGGGAAGGTCCCGAGGTCGGCCACATCCAGGTAGTCCCAGGGGCCAGATCTGTAAAAGTCGCGGAGGAGCTCTCTCTCCTGAGGCTGAGGCCCATCAGAGTCTGCCACTGAGGGGCTAGCCGGCGGAGAAGCCTGCTCCGATGGTGGTGTAGACTCCGGGTGTCCTACCAGCGGAGGGGGAGGGGGAGGGGGAGGAGGCTAGGGAATAGGCAGCTCAGACTCCTCAGGGGCGGCTGGCGGAGGAGGAGGAGGAGGGGGAGCGGGAACTGCCCTCGGCTGAGGAACCGACGAAGCAGCTAGCTCTGCGGGAGAACTGAAAGAGGCGGGGGGGGGGGAGGGATGGGGCTGCAACTGGAACTGGGACTGAAAAGGAGGGGAAGAAGACTGAGGATGACGAGGGGGCTGAAGCTGCGGGTCGGGAGACAAGGGGTGCCGTTGGGGGATGGGCTGGGGCTGGATGGGGAGAGGCTGGGGAGAGGAAGAGAGAGGGACCTGAGGCTGTGGAGGGCGGGCTACCGTCGAAGAAGATGCTCTCCCAGGTCCCTGGGGCGGCTGCCTATCGGGTCTCTGAGGGTGCAGCTACAGGCGGGGTAACCTCTGCCTCCTTGCCTTTATCAGAAATCTTCTTGTTCTTTCCCTTTTTTCTTCTAACCTCAGTCCAGCCGCCAGCTATCTCTGGTCCGGGCTCCGGCTGCCTCTGCTCCTCCTGGCGTGGCTGTCCGGAGGGGGGAGGAGGGGGCGGAGAGGGGGGAGGAGCTGGCGAAACGTGGGCAGGCAGCCGCCAGGTGTCCAAAGCCGTGACACCTCAGACACTGTCCTGGCTGTCCGGTGACTACCATGCTCTGGGTGATGCTGCCGGCGCCTGTCACGATCTCGATCACTGCCGGGAGAGTCGCAGGATCCGCCACAGCCACACGGACTCGGGGGGCTCCTGCCGTAGTCACCGCATCGGCGAAAGTATCGTGCATAACCCAGCCGAACAATCGGCCGCAGCTCAGCAGCAAGACCAGGAAAAACTAGCATCACTGGATGGCGAGGTATACGGAACCAGGCATCAAAATCTGCTCTGCGCTGAATCCACGGTACCACGGGACTATCATGATAATCTTTCCGTCCACTGACGTGGGGGAGCCAGCAATCAGGTTGCTCGCAGCTTTCGCACTGGAGAGTTTGAGCCAGAAGATGCTCCTTCCCATAAGGGCCACCTCCACAATATGGCCGTCCTCTAACATGAGAGTGGACTGGAGCCAGTCCCTGATGGCTGATCTGGAGGGGGAATGTCCAATGACTCTGCCGTAGGCTGATGTAAGAGCAAAGTCATTGGCAACCTCCTGAACCCGAGATGATTGCTGCTCAGTCAGGATGACGCGGTAGGCATCTGGAGAGGGAGGGACCGTCTGGGCCTCCGGTTCCGGGCAGGGGGCCGCCATACCGCCAAGACAAACTGCGAGGCTTCCGATGAGGAAGAGGCTGTCACCCAAAAATGGGGGGGTAGAAGCGGGAGGGTGGAGCCTGGGTGTGGCGGGAACGGAGGTGGCGCGAGGTGAAGGCATGGAGGCAGGAGACGGTGAAGTGGCGGAGGGAGCGGAAGCGGGGGAGAGGCGAGGTGGCGGACGGGGGGCGGGGGGGAATGGAGGGGCGGAGGGGGCGGGGTGGGGCGAATGAACCGGGGGGGGGGGGCGGGGGTGAGGCGGGAGGGGAAGGCGGAGGTAAAACGGGAGGGCGGAGAGGCGGGGGGGGGCGGGGCGGAAGGCGAGGGATGAGGGGACGGGCTGGCGGTGGGGGTGAGCGGAGTGGAGCGAGGGGGAGCGGGCTGGGGCGGTAACGGGGCGGGGGTAGCGGGGCGGTAGCGGGACGGGGCGGGGGTGAGATCTCACTTCCTTTATGTCTCAAGCCATGGAGATTTTTTGGAAAACAAAGCTTCATAAAAAAGCTTTACGGCTGCTCAAAATGGACTTGCTCTGCTCACCAAGAATGCATGGTGGTTTGAATATAATCAACATCAAATTTCATGTGTTGGCAAGAAAGATCACTATGCTTAAGACATTTTTTGAACAAGAGCAGCCTTGGTCTATCATGTTGGCAATTTTGTGTGGACAAATGAGCACTAATGTTTATGGACACTGGCTAGTTGATCCATCGGAAGTGGTGCTTGGCAAATTGCAAGGTAAAATCCCTCGTTGTCCATTCTCTAATTCCTTGATTCAGGACTGGAAGCAAGTACTCTCTCACATCAAATGGTCTCCCCATCTTGCTTCTTTAGCTTCTTCACTCAGAATGGAAAGTATTCATTGGAGTGCTGTCTTTTCCTCTCCCCTTGCTGTTCAACAACCCATCAGAGCTTACAATCTTATGAAAATGGGTATCCGGTTCATTGATGACGTAGTGGATATGCAAGGAAATATTCTCACTTTTCCAATAGCATGTCGACAATACAATTTGGGGATGCATCATCGACCCATTTGGAAAGCTATTGCTGATCTCTTACTCCCTCTGATTCCAATTCCGACATTGAATGTCGGAGACAGGCTTCAAGATTGGCACCTTTGCTCTTCAAATACAAGCATATCCTCTAAGCCTTTGAATTTATTGACTTCTATACAGGCTTATCGTTTGATATTACCTCCTCCCTGGATTGCCCATCATGCTAATTCTCTATGGCATTTGAACAAGTCATTAGCCTGGTGGAAAGGCAGATTGCAATTGATATGGAAATTGAAAATGCCTTTGAAGCAACGACTCTTTCTATGGCGATGTATTGTTGGTATTCTTCCAGTAGGGGTGAAATTGGCTCAAAGAAGGATAGCTTCGCCCCTTTGTCCAAGATGTCATCTTACATCTGAGAGTATTCCGCATTTACTGTGGTTTTGTTCATATTCCAGAGACCTTCTCGACAGAATCTCCTATTTCTTATCTCTCAGATTCCCAGCTCACAGGTTCTACAGGTTTTTCTGGATATATGGCAAACTATCAGCTTCTTTATCACAGTATTCTCTTTTCTTCCACTGGATCAGATACTGGGCTTTATGGACCCTCTGGTTACAGCGCAATCAAGCATATCTGAATTCTCCACTTCAGCAACCATATGAGTTCTTCCGAGCCTCATTGCGGCAGTCTTTATATGATGCCTTACATGAGGAAGATTTAGCTGTTTCTTGTATTCAGCTTTTCTTTTACTGCTTTTGATGGATAGGGCTTTGGCTCTCTTTTGAACTCTGCCCAGATGTAAATGAATGTATCATAATATAAGTATCTTGGTTTTACCAAAAAAAAAAGTGTGTGTGTGTCTCTCTCCATTCTTGGAGACTTTCCCTCTTGTAAAGTTATGACAATATAAATACAATGCACTGGATTTTACCCAAAAAAAGTGTGTGTGTGTGTGTGTGTGTGTATGTGTGTGTGTGTGTCTCTCTCTCTCTCTCTCTCTCTCTCTATCTATATATATATATATATATATGTATATCTGTATATGTATGTACGTACGCACGCACGCACGCAGGCATGCATGCATGCATGCATGTATGTATGTGTGTGTGTGTGTGTGTGTGTGTGTGTGTGTGTGTGTGTGTGTTTGCTTGTGGTGTGTGAGTGTGTGAGTATGTGTGTGCGTGGTCGTGTTTGGGGACGACGATGAGCGACGGTGAGTGCAGGCGCCCGATACCCTCCTAGGTTATCTCCCCTTCCGTCCGTATGTCCGTACGATCGCCGTACGGACTCTCCCGGTGTGCAAGACCGTACAATTCGCCGTCCTTCCGTACGTCTGTACTTTTCTCGTCATCCCTTCTGTACGACGCGACACCGTCAGTGTACTTAGCTTCTCCGTACCACCCTGCCTCTTTCCGTACATCTCGTACATTTTTGTCAGCTCCTTGTCCGTATAGAATCCCGTGTACGATCCTCCGTACAGAATCCCATATAGCTTTCCCGCTTGTACGACCCTCCGTACAGTTTTTTCCGTACAGCACCTCTTCGTCCGTACAATACTTTCCGTACATTTTCTTCCAGCTGTTCCATACAGCCTATCCCGCACAAGGCCTTCCATACAGCTTCTCCGTACAGCCTCTGCCGTACTGTTCTGCACCTTCTCCCAGTGCCTTTCCGTACAGTTCCTCTGTCTACTTTGTCTTTCACTCTATTTCTTCCTTGCTTTGCCATATCTCAATCATGGCTTCAGGCTCCGATGTCTGTACATATGCTAGAAAAGAAAGATCTGCAGATGCCAAGCGTCGTCCTTCTCAGCCTGCATCACAGGATGATGAGCTTACTATGGAAGCTCAAAATGTGTTTGATACACTCAAGGATGACTTTCAGCAGTCACGACAGGAATGGGGCAAACCAGTTCCGGAGGTCACATACAAAATGAAATTGCCCTCCCCTGTGAATCCTCTCAGGAAGCTATCTCAAACCGCGGTAATTATTTTCTTTCCAGGAAGAATCCCAGCCGCCAGTGATGTTGCGCAATGGATCAAGTCTATCCTTGGAGGATGTTTTGTAGAGGGTGTCTATTTTGCCTCCAGAGGCTTTTATGAGGTGCATTTATCAGATGCTTTGTGCAAGCAGAGGCTCCTTGAGCTTTCTTCCCTCTTTTATGGGAAGCAGATGGTACATGCCATGCCTTGGTCCCCAAACAAGGATTACCAAAGTCTTATACGTCGTCATTGTCCTATATGGGTTGAGGTTGTTAGCTTCCCGGACTATATGCATGAAGAATTGCCTGGCCTGGCCGCTTCATTGGGACAGGTCATTTGATCTCCACGCCCCATGGGAAATCGTAATAGATTTTGCATCCTCTAGGACACTGACATACCTACCCCTCCTTCTATTGCAGTGGAAGTTGAGGGTGTGCAATTGGGGAAAAAGTTTTTTGACTTGAAATGGGGTGTATTTGCAGGCGCTTGCTTTGCCTGCCACAAGTTTGGGCATCTAGCCTCTGAATGCCCAATGGTTCTGCATCAACCCCCTCCTAATGCCTTGCCGCCTCAGACAAGGGAAAAGAATGAGAATTCGCAAGCCAAGGCAGCAAATCGAAATGGAGCAAAGAATGCTAAACCAGTTAATCAGGTGCAATCACTTGTTGGAAAAGGGAAAGAAAAAGAAAAAGAGAAGATGAAGGAATCTGTGGGGACTGATCGGGATGGTTTTCAACAGCCTAAGAAAGTGGTTCTATTGAAGCAACGCCCCTTTCAATCTCGGCAATGGGATGCTTCCTCTCCCTTACCAGGACAGGTTTCTACTTCAGCTCCTGTCCTTCAAAATTGGGTGGGGGTTTTGAAGAAGGGTATCCCCATATGTGATTCTGAAGAAGGGGAGAATGCCATATCTTTTATGGATCATGAAAGCCTACAACCCATGCAGGCAGAGGCTTTGCCTCTCTGATATCTTGTTTCATACTTATACTTTCCTGTATATATCTCTTTCATGCATCAAACACTTAAGTGCTTTACATACAATGTACAGAGCCTCTGCAATGTCTCAAAGTGGAGGCTTTTCTGGAATTATGTACATAAAATGCAGCCAGATATTGTTTGTTTGCAAGAGCATAATCAACACTCTAAGGCTGGTCATCATGATCACTTTGGCGGCTATGATATATACTATGCTGGTACCACTACCTACTCAAGTGTATGCATTATGGTCAGACATGAGCTGGAGCCTCAGTTAGCATTCAATGACAGCAGTGGCCGATGGATAGTCATACAATGTAATGTCAATGGTGACATTCTTGAGCTTGCATCAGTTTATGCCTCCCAGACCTCTGCCATGAGGGCTTCTCTATGGGATTCTATGAGCAAATATCCTTGGAGATCTAAAGCATTTATCTGTGGAGATTTTAACAATTCTCCTCTTCTGAGAGATAACACCACTTCAAGATCTCATATGCTTTCATCGGAAAGACAGAAATGGGATAGCATGCTTCTCTCTGTGCAGGCTGAAGATTTATGGCTGCTTCTACAAGGGTCAGTGCCCGGATATACTTTCCATCATAATGCATTTACCACATACTAGGCAAGGCTTGACAAATGGTATCTGTTCTATCCACAACAATATGCAGATTTTAGCCTTCATCTCCTCATAGATTTCTCATTGGGATTGTCAGATCATGCCCCATTATGGTTAAATCTGCAATTTGGTATGCCACTGGATGATTTGCCGACTCTCTCCATGAACTGGAGCCACCTTCGATTCTGATATATCTACTGCATGTTAATCAGGCTTATCTTCAACATCAATATTTCCAGCAAATGATCAGATTTGCAATTCATCCCTTGCTTTTGCATGCTCAGGAGGACATGAATTATGCTTGGGACAGCTTTGTCTCTCGTATACAGAATGTCATTAGGGACTATGGAAAATGGCACATGACTACATGGAGGAATGAGGTCAAATGGGCAAAAAGGACAGCAAAACAGTTGACTGATTTCTGAATCAGAAAATGATTCCCTCTCACAAGCCCGGATCAAACTGACTGATAATGATCAGCGAAAATTGCACAAATGGCAGATTAGAGCAAGAATGAAGCCCCTCATGGATAAGGGCTGCTCATCAAAAGCCTTCTTCCAGGGCCTGCATGCCACTAGAAAGAAAAACTCATGTCTAAGGGTAAGGAAACTAGATGGATCTTGGACGCACTCTTTCTCTGATCTCCAAGATGAATGCCAAAATTACTTCCAGACACAGTTCTCTACCCCTGGCTCCCCATCAAATCAAATGACTGATGCGAGGACTGAATTTCTTCAATATGTTTTTGGGATAGTGAAAATGGATGATGCTCTTTTATTTGAGAGACCTTTTACTGACACGGAACTTGATAATACATTGTCCCATCTCGACAAATACAAGTCCCCTGGCTGGGATGGTCTTACGGTGGAATTTTATTTTTCTTTCTGGGATGATTTGAAAGATGTTCTCTTACAAATGATCAATGTTACCTAGCAAGAAAATCAATTGCCGCACCTTTGGAAGCATGGCATAATCAAACTTGTGCCAAAAAAAAATCTTTGTGATCATATGTCAGATTGGAGGCCTATTACTTTGATGCCTGTAGTTTACAAACTCATTGCCAAAATGCTTGTGTATAGGCTTCATGGGACTCTGAATGCGGGCCTTCATCCTCATCAGTATGGGTTTGTGCCGCGAAGACAAATCCATGACAATATCTCCAATGCATTGACTGCAATTGAATATGCTAAGTACTCGAATCAAGATGTGCTCATATTGCAGGTAGATATCACTAAGGCATTTGATACTGTACAATGGGATTTTATCTCTCAAACCATGACAAAGTTGGGCTTTGGTCCCAAGATAGCAAATGCAATTTATTGGCTTTATTCTGGCTCTACTTCCCAGTGCATTCTTGGAAGTCATCTATCTCGGTCATGGACATTGGGTAGATCAGTCAGACAGGGCTGCCCCCTTAGTGCTCTTTTCTAAGCCATTGCGACTCATCCCCTCCTGATGTATCTTGATCATCTTACAAGCACAGGACAGATCACTGGTCTTAAAATCCCTGGGGCTGCATCTTTTTTGGCACAGGCATATGCTGATGATTCCTTTTTTATGCCACAGAACTCTCCTCGGGAAGTCCGCATGCTTATGACCACATTATCATTGTATGGATTAGCAGCGGGATTGCATATCAACTTTGACAAATCCAAATTGCTTCCCCTGAAACAATGTGACTGGCATTCTATTCTCAAGCCTGGTCAGATAGTGCATTCCAAAGATGTAGTCAGGCATTTGGGATATCCTATAGGATGGCATATCACCAGGAAGCAGCAGCTAAAATGGATCTTCCAAAGACTTCAACATAGATTGGAATATTGGAAAATTTCTACTTGGCCACTTCATGTCAGGCTCAGAATAGTCCAGTCTATTGTAATGTCTTATGTTCAGTTCTTCTTGCCTTTACTACATTGGTCCTCTAGAGATATCTCAGCTTTTATGTCTCAAGCTATGGAGCTGTTATGGAAGACAAAAACTGCTGTGAAAGCATTGAGACTGCTGAAGATGGAAATGGTGTGCTCCCCTAGGATGCATGGAGGACTTAATGTTCTAAATATCAGATATCATGTACTTGCAAGGAAGGCGACTATGCTCCATACCTTTTTCCGTCAAAAACAGCCATGGACTTGTATGATAGCCTCCATGTGTGTCAACATGAGGACAAATGCTTATGGCCATTGGACTACTGATCATTGGGAGATTTGTAGGGAAGATTCTTGGATGCCCTTTCTCTACTGCTCTGATACTGGACTGGAAACAAGTGCTTTCTAAAGTCAAATGGGCTACTGATAATCATTCGGGGACAAACTCAATGAGGAAAGAAAGTATTCATTGGAGTGCCATCTTTGACACTCCACTTGCTTTACAGGAACCAGTTCGGGCATATAATCTCATGAAATTGGGAATTAGATACATCAATGACGTGGTAGATGATCATGGCCATGTCTTATCTTTTCCTCAGGCCACTACCTCTTATGCATTGGGAATGCATCACAAATTGATATGGAAGAAAATTGCTGATCTCTTGCATCCTTTTCTACCTATTCCCCCTGTGGCTGACACAGACAGGCTTATGGATTGGCAATTGTACCCCTCTGCTACATGCTCTCGTCCTATTCCTCTGCCTGTTTTGACCTCCATCAAAGTCTACAAGCTTCTTCAGCCTGCCCCTTGGATTCATCAATATGCTAATACTCTGTGGCATATTAGGCAACCCCTTTCATGGTGGCGGAAGAATCTCCGACTATTATGGAGGTGTAAAATGCCTTTGAAACAAAGACTTTTTCTTTGGAGATGCATGACCGGCACACTGTCAGTGGGAATCACACTTGCCAAACGTCACATTGCATCACTCACCTGCTTACAGTGTCACGCTCCTTCAGAGACTGTCCCTCATTTGCTTTGGCATTGCCCGTCTACTCGGAACCTCCTTGGGAAAATTTCAGATCATCTTCGCCTCCGTTTCCCGAGTCACATATTTGGGAAACATTTTTTGTTATTTGGCAGATTTAGGACGCCTTTATCTCAATACTCACTCTTCTTCTCATGGGTGAGATATTGGGCTCTTTGGACAATCTGGGAAGAGCATAATCTGGCATACTTGGGCCGTCAGTTTCAAAAGTCATATGAATCTTTTAGAGCCTCATTGTGGCAATCTTTATATGATGCCTGCCATGAGGGTGATATACATGCATCTTGCATTGAGCTTTTCTTTTTATGCTTCTGATCTGTGGGATACTCTCCATCTTGGAGACTTTCCCTCTTGTAAAGTTATGACAATATAAATACAATGCACTGGATTTTACCAAAAAAAAAAGTGTGTGTTTGCTTGCAATTGAGTATGCCAAATATTCCAAACAAGATGTTCTCATTCTGCAAGTGGACATTGCGAAAGCATTTGATACTGTCCATTGGGATTTTATTTCTTAGACTATGCATAAATTGGGATTTGGCCCTCGGCTGGTCCATATTATTTACTGGTTCTATTCTCATGCCATTGTGCAGTGTTTGCTTGGTGGTGGGTTGTCAAGAACCTGGACTATGACCCGCTCAGTGAGACAGGGCTGCCCTCTTAGTTCGCTACTGTATGCCATTGCTACTCATCCGTTATTGTTGCATATGGACCATCTTGCATATACAGGGCAGCTTCATGGCTTGCAAATTCCAGGAGCACAGCCATTTCTTGCACAGGCATATGCTGATGATTCATATTTCATGCCCAAGAATTCTCAAAGTGACCTCTCTCATTTGATGCAGACTCTGAATGACTTTGGCATAGCTGCTGGACTGCGTATTAACTTTCAGAAGTCGAATCTTCTAGCACTGAAAGAAGCTGATTGGCACGCACTTCTCTGGCCAGGCCACATTATTTCTTCCCATACTATTGTGAGGCATTTAGGGTATCCCATTGGCTGGAATATTACCCCTCAACAACAGCTTAAATGGGTGCTTCAAAAGATTAACAAGAAGCTGAAATACTGGCATCTGTCCACTTGGCCTCTACATGTTCGACTTCGGATAGTGCAGTCCATCATTATGGCATATGTGCAATTTTATTTGCCTCTTCTTCCCTGGTCTTTTAAGCACTTGGCTTCCTATATGTCCCAGGCTATGGAGATATTTTGGAAAAGCAAATCTCACAAAAAGGCTTTGCGATTACTTCCCATGCAGTGTGTTTGTTCTCCTAAGACTCATGGGGGACTGAATATTCTCAATCTTCAGTTTCATATGTTAGCAAGAAAGAGCACTATGATTGCTGATTTTTTTCAGCAAAAACAGCCATGGGCTATTATGCTAGCAGCTATGTGTGGAAACATGACGTCACATGCATATGGGCATTGGATTACAGATCACTCGGAAGCAGTCATGACCACTTTTCAGGGGAAAATTCCTGGTTGTCCTGTTTCTACTATAAGAGAGAATTCTCTTCCAATCATGAATAAAAGCGCTAAATGGTCAGGTGTTTCTTCCCATCATGGTAATTCTCTTCGCTTGGAAAGTATCCATTGGAGCAAGGTGTTTGAATTGCCTCTTGCTTTACAGGCACCTATTAAAGCATATAATCTTATGAAATTGGGCATAAGAATTGTCGGAGATGTTGTGGACCAACAAGGTTATGTGCTTTCATTTCCACAAGCTTGCAGGACATTCCCTTTGGGTCTGCATCATAGACCCATTTGGAGAACACTTACAATTATGTTGCAGCCACTTGTTCCTGTTCCTCCACTGTTTGTACAGGATAGATTACTGGACTGGAATCTGACTTCCTCATCTCCCGCTACCAGTTCACTTTCAATGCATAATCTGGCTTCCTCGATGGTCTACAGATTTCTTCTTCCACCGCCATGGATAGATAAGCATGCCAACACTCTTTGGAATTTGGATAGGCCTTTATCTTGGTGGCAATCACAACTCAAGAAATTTTGGAAAGCCAAATTGCCACTGAAACAGAGGCTTTTCCTTTGGAGATGTATAGTGGGAGCTTTTTCTGTTGGGGTGAAATTGGCAGCACGTCGTATTGCTTCCTCTTCCTGCCCCCGTTGCTCTCATCCCCGCGAGACAGTTCCCCACTTGTTATGGTCTTGCCCGCACTCTCAGATATTGATCACTCATGTCTCTCATTTGCTGCGGCTTCGGTTTCCCTCTATCAGATTTGGGAAACTCTTCTGGATGTTTGGATGCCTCTCATCTCAGATGTCTCCTTTCCTCCTTTTCTTTCACTGGGCTCATTTCTGGGTACTATGGACTATTTGGACACAGAGATTGCATTCTAGGATGGGACAACAGTTTCCTCAAGCATATGCTTTCTTCAGAATGTCCCTCAAGCAATCTTTATATGATAGTTATGCTGCGAGGGACTTGGATGATACTAGTCTTGAAGTGTTTTCTGACTGTTTTTGAGTTTTTTCATTAGGCTCCTTTTTGGAGTCTAATGCCATGTACATTGATTTCTTGTTAATGATATAGTTACTGGTTTCACCAAAAAAAAAATGTGTGTGTGTGTGTGTGTGTGTGTGTGTGTGTGTGTGTGTGAGTGAGTTTGGTATGTGTGTGTGTGTGTGGTGTGAGTGTGTGAGTGAGTTTGGTATGTGTGTGTGTGTGTGTGGTGTGAGTGTGTGAGAGAGAGAGAGAGAGCAGGCCTCTGCTGTTCACCCTTGCCAAAGCTCTCCTACAGCCACCCTTTCTGACCGTACAACTGTACGACCGCCGTACAGTTTTCGTACGGCAGTACGAACACCCACGATAAGGTTGGCTTACCCCTGCGCAGCTTCAAACGCAGCTCCCACCTGTCTGCATCACCGTACTTTTCCTTGAAGCTCACCTCCCATACATCCGTACAGCTCCGCTCGTGTTTCCGTACAGTTTGCTTTTCTCCGTACAGTCTGCCCTTTTCGTACAGTCTGCCCTTTTCGTACAGCCCCGTCCGTACCTTTGTACAGTCTGGTCTTGTCCGTGCACACCAGTACATTTTCCGTACAGTCCTGAATTCTCGCTCCCGTGCTTTTCCGTACACTCCTGTGTCTCGCTTGTTTCTGATTCTCTACTTCTCCATACAGTCCCTCTTGCCTTGTCGTATTTCAATCATGGCTTCAGGTTCGGATGTTAGTACATGTGCTCGAAAAGAAAGATCTGCAAATGCTAAGCGCCGCCCTTCACAGCGTGCAACACAAGATGATAAACTTACTATGGAAGCTCAATATGTGTTTGATACCCTCAAGGATGACTTTCAGCAGTCACGACAGGAATGGGGCAAACCAGTTCTAGAGGTCACGTACAAATTGAAATTGCCCTCCCTCGTGAATCCTCTTAGGAAGTTATCTCAAACCACAGTTATAATTTTCTTTCCAGGAAGAATCCCAGCAACCAGTGATGTTGCACAGTGGATTAAGTCCATCCTTGGAGGATGCTTTGTAGAGGGAGTATATTTTGCATCTAGAGGGTTTTATGAGGTGCATTTATCAGATGCTTTATGCAAGCAGAGGTTACTTGAGCTTTCTCCCCTTTTAGACAAATGCAGGGCAGTCTGAACTTAGAAGAGCAATACATAGTATGTCTGCCAGACCTTCTCGAGAGGAGAAAGGAAAGGCTCCAATGGAACCGGAGTCTAGTGTCCATACGGTCGAGCCTAAAAAGGCTAAAGTACCAAATATTGCCAATTACAGGACGGAAAAGTATTCTGGTCGGATGAATGACCGTAGTTCTGATGTCATTGAGACCTGGTTACACAAATGGGACGAGGCATTCGCCATTTGTGAAATCAGAAATGACATCAAGAAGATCCGCGAGGCCACCCACATGTTTAGTGAGGCAGCGGATCAGTGGTGGATTAAGCAACAAAAAGATGGTATAGCATCCACTACCTCGGAGGGGTTTAAAAGAGAATTCAGGAAACACTTCTTACCTCCTGACGAAGCATCCCGAGCTTGGGATCAATATAGGAACCTTCGTCAGAGAAATTTGTCAGTGGCAGAATACACTGATAAGTTTCGAGAGAGCGTAATGAAGGTCGATGAACCCCTACCTCAATCAATCCAAGTGAAAGATTTCATATTTGGATTGAATGATCGAATAAAAATGGAAGTTCAGGCTAAGTATGCGAACACGTTAGATGATGCAATAGCCATAGCCCTAAACTATGAGGATGCCAAGGGCAGCAGGCCAAGTGGGTTTGCACAGGTCGGAACCCATTATGGGTATCAAAAGAAATCTGGGTTTAAGAAAAAATGGATTAGTAAAGGGAGTGGTTCTCAGCCGAGTAGTCAAGCCAAGCAAGCGAAACCAGCTGAAACTCCTAAACCAAGTACCACCATTGAAGTGAAGAGGAAAGTAACCCCAATGGCAGCCCGGGCTTGGTCAAAGTCTCCCTTAAACCCAGAACAAAGAGAAAAAGCGAGGAGAGAAGGCTTATGTTTCGGTTGCCTTCAGCCTCATCAGTGGAAGGATTGTCCACGTAATAAGGATCGTCGGATGGCTGAGATGGTAGTCTCAGAATGCGACGTGGAAATGGAGGTAAGTCCCAGAGCGGAAGAGATGCAGATTCAGCTAGCGGGATCTTCTCAGAGGTCAGTACCTTGTTTGTTATGTGTGTCTGTTGCTAAGCTAGTAACGAGTACACCTGATAACATCCTATCTAAGCCCGCAGCAACGGATATAGAGCCTTTAATGATACGGAGTTAATTAAAATGAAAGGGCAAGTGGCCAATCATGATGTCATTGTGTCGTTTGACTCAGCGTCAACTCACAATGTGATTAACTCCAAGCTCGTGAAGAGGCTGAAATTAAAGACAAGTCCATCTGACTATGCGTATACAGTCAGGATGGCAGATGGAAGTTCAACTGAAGTATGGGACCAAAGGGTTACCCAGTTAGAGCTTCGTATTCAGGACTATGCTGAGAAGCGTTATTTTGAAATGAGCAAGCTTGCTCATGCAGATATAGCCCTGGGTATGGCGTGGCATTCTAGCAAGAATCCAGCCATTGATTGAAAAAAGCACGTATATCAATTCAAGATGAATGATGTGCTTTATGTCTTGCGAGGTGAAAAAGATGTACCTCAGGGACCGTTGGTTTCCGTGATGGAAATCCGAAAAGCTCAAGAAGAGTTTTTATTCCTTTACACAGCATCGATAGAGCTGGTTGATGATTCTTTGGCTAGCACTGATGTTACGCAAAATGGTGAGATGGCCAAGCTGGCTAATCTTATAACAGAGGAGTTCTCTGAATGTTTTAGGGATGAACTACCTTATGGGTTACCTCCAGAGCGGAATGTTCAGCATAAGATTGAACTGATTCCGAGGGCAGAACCTGTAAATAGACCTCCTATAGAATGAGTTTTACTGAAGAGACGGAGGTGCGTGGCATAGTTGCACGAAACGGCCGTTTCGTGGCCGAAAACGGAAACGGCGAAACAGAAACGGCGTTTCTTGAAGAAACGCCGTTTCGTAAAACCTGTTTTTGCCCTAAACCCCAAAAGTCGTGATTTCGCCGCCTGGCTCCATTTCTCGCGGCCTCCCGCCGATTGCACTCCTCCTGTGCATCCTTGCTGCTCTCTCCACCTTCTCTAAGCTCTCTCCATCCCTCCATCCTTTGCTCTTGGACTCTCCATCCCGTTTTCCTCGGACCTCCATCCTTCTCTCTCCATCCTCTTCATCCTTTGCTCCATCTTCTCCATCTTGCAAAAGCTGCAGCTTGGCAGCCTGCTCTCCATCCCTCCATCCTTCTTCTCTCCATCCTCTCTTTAATCTTACCTGTAACCTCTCCATCCTCCTTCACTTCTACCTCTGATCATCCATGCTCCTTCCACCTCTCCATCCTCTTTTACCTCTGAGCTCTCCATCCTCCTTCTACCTCTCCATCCTTTCTCACTTGTGACCTCTCCATCCTCCTTCTCACCTCTCCATCCTCCTCAATGCCGAGAGATGCTTATTGGGTCCATGTCTACCTCCTAGATAGTTATAAAGGAGGCAGTGGCTCCAAGAAGTATGAATGATGCATTGATGCTTGAAGGCTGAAGCTTCAAGTATAGATAATTGTATTATGTATGACTTGCAAATTGCACTCTATTGATAATTATATTATGTATAAAAAATAAAATTTTATACATAAATTGTATCATATTGCCGTTTCTTCCGTTTCCGTTTTGACGGGGCCCGAAACTCCGTTTCTTCCGTTTCCGTTTCGGCTGGTAACTATGGTACGTAGAACTGGAAGAATACCTAAAGTTGGGGCAGATTCAACCAAGTTTCTCACCCTTTGCTTCGCCAGTGATATTAAAGAAGAAAAAGGATGATACGTTTCGCCTCTGTATAGATTACAGAGCATTGAATAATATCACTGTTAAGCACACGTATCCGATGGCTTAGATTGATGATTTGCTAGATGCATTACATGGAGCCGTGATTTTCAGTAAGATAGATCTTAAGTGTGGCTACCATCAGATCCGGATTAGAGCCGAGGATGTGCATAAAACCGCTTTCGAAGCAGGTTTGGTCATTATGAGTTTTTGGTAATGCCCTTCGAACTTACCAATGCTCCAACGACATTCGTCATGCTTATGAACGATTTACTACGTCCGTATATCGGAGAGTTTGTAGTACATTTTATTGACGATATTCTAGTGTTCAGTAAAAGTATTACTGAGCATCGTGAACACTTAAGAATAGTGTTCAGTACTTAGAGGAAAGCCAGTCTTTATAAATAAAAAGAAAACTATACTGTGTATGGTTAGGCTTGAATATTTAGGATTCATAATTATTCCAGAGGGGGTAGAAATGGATCCGAAGAAAGTGGCTGCGATACTGACTTGGCCAATCCCTCAGAGTCTGACCGCATTGCGATCATTCTTGGGATTTGTCCAATTTTATAGAAGGCATATCAAAGGATATTCCAAAATAGTATCGCCATTGACTGATCTGACCTCAGATAAAGTACCTTTTATATGGGGACAGAATCAACAAGAAAGTTTTAACACCATAAAGCAAGCTGTGGTCACAGGACCGGTGTTAAAAATAGTTGATCCCCAGTAACCGTTGTTCCTAGAAACCGATGCAAGTGGCAATGCGGTAGGAGCAGTTCTCCTTCAAGAGGGAAGGCCAGTAGCCTTTGAAAGCAAAAAGCTTTCTCCCTCTTAAAGGAATTAGCCAACTCATGAATTAGAGTTGTATGCGGTTATCCATGCTTTGAAAACATGGAGGCATTATTTGTATGGTTCAGAGTTTTATGTGGATGTGGATCATGATACCCTGAAACATTTTTGTAAACAGCCTGACTTGAGGGGCCGCCAAGCTAGGTGGGCAGAGCTCATGCAGGAGTTTAATTTAATGATTCGGTACCGAAGAGGGAAGGATAATAAGGTTGTTGATGCATTGTCTCGCATTACGGACAATATGAGTTTTACGGTATTAGAGAGTGCTCTAATGACCGAGATTAGAGAAACTCAAAAGGTGGACGAATTTGTCCAGAGCTTATGGCCTAAAGCTCATGTGTTTAGACCTGGGAAAAATGAAAAGGATGACCTGGCATCCAGAAAAGGTCAAACTTATGCAAGATAAACCATAAGGGATGGTATGCTGAAAAGAAATGGCAAGGTAGTAGTACCTAGTCAGAATGATCTTAGGCAGAGAGTCATTCGACAGTGCCATGATAGCCCATGTGCGGGACATACAGGGGTCGAAAAGACATATGATCTCGTGAAGCGAGATTTCTTTTGGCCAAAGATGAAAAAGCATATTCATGAATATGTGACACGGTGTTTCTTGTGTCAGGTAAGTAAGGCCGAGCGGGTGAAGCCACCCGGACTTTTACAGCCCTTGGAAATACCACTGAGTAAGTGGGAGAGCATTTCCATGGACTTTATTGTAGGGCTGCCTACGACACAAGGAGGGTATGATTCTATCCTTGTGGTGGTTGATCGTCTAACCAAGATGGCTCACTTCATTCCGACTAGAGAGTCTGTTACTGTCGCGCAAGTAGCGGATTTGTTTATTAGACATATATTTCGTCTGCATGAACTGCCTAGATCCATAGTGTCAGACAAAGATGTCAGATTTACCGGTCATTTTTGGACCGCGGTATTTGAGACACTAACGACTGAGTTGGGAATGAGTAGTGGGGGTCATCCTGAGACGGATGGTCAAACGGAGAGAGTCAACCAGACTTTAGAGGATAATGCGAGGCGCAAACCAACAAGAATCATGGACCGAGGAACAATGCAAATTCGAAATCGGAAGATACCCACGGTGTTGGTTGCATGGCATGGTCAGCCTCTATCCGAAGCTACCTGGGAATCCGTATACCAGTTGCGGAGAGTGTTTCCAGACTTTATCATCGAGGACGCTGATGTCTGAAGAGGGAAGGAATGTTACGCTCTAGTCGAGGTAGCATGACCTCGGAAGAATCAGTCGACATTTCCCTTAAAGGATCTATATTTGTAATATATTTGTTTGCGCTTCATGTAAATGATCGGGAGGGAATTAATGTCAAGGTCCTAGGTGAGGGTTTATAGCACCTGACTAGGTGGATCTAAGGCTAAGGGTCTAATGCAAGAAATGTGCCTAGGGGCAAAGGAAATTAAAGCATCCCAAGAGAGGGGTGAAATGTTGCATTAGTAAGGCCCTATAAGGATGACATGTGGCATCTAGATCCATCTAGGGAGATGGGGCTTGTTGAAGCTAGTGAGAGGTGAGAATGAGCTTTCATGTATGTTTTGAATTCGAATTCTCTGTTAGCTCTCACGTTTCAGCAAAAAAAGGCTGGGTGGAACAATATCGGTGCTACTCCCGTGATCTGCAGTAGGAAATAGAGAAGGTAGTTAACATGCTGTCTATGCAACAAGGGAAAGAAACTGCAGAATAGAATACCCTCAAATGTTAAGACCATATAGATAATGCTTTGGAGAATGATGGAGAGCTGGAGCTTCTCACGAAAAATGCACCAAATCAAAGCCATGAAAAATGCAACCTATCCCTCAATCCCATATTTATTTGTGTGGAAGGCTTCTCGAGCTATCACCTTCAGAATATCGCATTTTACCCTCTTCCATCCTAGATGCCTCTGGAAGTATCTTGTACATAGATTCTTCTAAGTTCTAGATAAGTCCAGATCTTGTATATGGATGGCTCTACACCTTTCAGAAACCTTCTACATCTTCTAAAAGCTTCTGCAAATTGTTGGAGGTGGTGGTCTTAAACCCCCTCCCGGATCGTGCAAATAAAATGGGCCTAAAAGGGTAAAGGCAGTGCAAACGGGGACACATGAACAGTGGATAAGAGAGGGCGTGGACAGCCATAAGCAAAGTAAACGCTGATGGGCCCAGGATATAAGGTGGAGTACAAGTACCTGTGACTTTTTAGGATGAGCAGGCAACATGTGGCTACACGATGGGGATTAAAGACCCCCCACATGCGGCGTAATCCCTAGGCCTTGTGCTATGTGGCACTAGGTCCCCTATAGTTGGTGTCAAAGCAAACATCCAGTAACAACCTGTTGCACATAACATAGGTGGCACAAATCTGTGGAGTATGGCACGGGCAGAGCCGGGAACTTGCACAAACATACACATGGACTCGCCTGTTCACAGCAAGTATTCAAGACATTGTAGACTATGTCACAGCTAACGCCATGGGACGTGACTGCCTGTCATGTCTCTTTTGACAAGGAAATATGCCAATTGTATGGATTATCTTCATGTGGAGATTAATAACAAGTTGGCATGGGTTGTGGATGACCTGGAGGGTGGTGGCTATGCTGACAAGATCCCAATTTGGTCAGAGCCGCATGTGTGTGTTGTGTGCAACTACGAGGACGATACGCTAGTCACACCTGACAATTTAAGGGTAAGGATGACTACTTCTAAGAGATACCTTGATTAGAATATTTAGGGATTTGTCAATGGGAGGGTGTTTGAGGTAGTGGTGGTCAGCCCTCTCCAATGTGTAAATGTAATGGGCCGAACCTAAAAGCTTGGAGGCAGCACAAATGACCGCACTTGGATGAGAGGCAACTTGAATAGTCCATAAAGCAACGGTGAACATTAAGAATCCCTACGACCATAGTTACCAAGGATTGGGAACGTTCTGAAATTTCAAGTGCCAGAACGGGAACGTTCCAAGAAGGGGGAACAGGGGAACGGGAACCAGAACGCAACATCATATGACACATCATCAATTCATATAAAAATATACCAATTATGAATTTTAGCAGCTCTAAACTTTCCATTTCAGCTTTAGACATTTACTCAAAACTGAATGTACACGTTTGCAATGTGAATAACGCATAGTAGACTGTAGAATACTATAGATCCGAGAGCATATAATATGCAAAATACAAAAAAGGGAGGCCATGCCTTGGGCCTGAAGGCCTCAATACAAAATAGGACTCAAGACTCTCGAGTCAAGTACATGGTGTATAGAAAAAAAGAGAGTCATCCCTAATGGTCTGAGGGTGGCATAGCAATGGAGGCCTCTCCCTCACCCTGCTGGGCCTCATCATCCTGATCCTGGGCCTGGGCCTCATCATCCTCATGCTCACGAGCATCCTAAGCTGCATCACTGTCGGAGTCCTCATCAGGTTTAAATCCAAGATATGGTTTAGGAGTGCACTCTGCCCTGAACTTGTAAAGCAACGCACATTTGCATTAACAAATACAAGATCATTTGCCTTCTGAACCCCAAGCCTGTTCCTCTTTTTCGATACAATGTTTCCAAAATTGCTCCACAACCGCTCAACGGGTGAAGAGCTAGCTCCCTGGCTGAGTATCCGAATGGCTGAGTATCCGAATGGCCAAACGCTACAACAATGGAGCATCTGCCCCATAGTCCTCCCACCAACGAACAGAGGAAATCTTGAACCTGTCATTCTGTGCATCCCCCAAACCAAACAACCCTTTTCCTTGCCTATAATATGACAGCTCCTCCCGCACTTTTCTCCTATCATCTTGACTTGAGACAAGTCGTCTCAATATCTTCTCCCATCCTTGCACCAACTCTTTATCTGTTTCTTGCCCCTTCCCTTGTAATTCCGGATCCAAAACAAAGGCTGCAGCCTCCAAAGGTGAATGATATTCTGTCCACCGAGAGGTTGCCAATGTCCTCAACTCCTCCTTCCTCCAAGCATACAAAACATCTATACTTTGAATGGTCTCAATTGTCCTATGCATCCCTTCATACACCTTCCCAATACAAGGACCATCTCCGTCAACAAGCCTCAACATCAAAAGAATTGGCTTTGTAACCTGAAGCAAAAGGCGAACATCATCCCAAAAGAGGTCATCCAAGACACTGGACTTAAATCTCTAAGCCCCTGCAAAGTTCCGTTCACGCCATGCATCCCACTCAGCGGAAACAACAAGCTGCCTCAATTGACATTTCAGCTTAAAAGGCTGCTTCAACATGATGAAATTATAAGCAAAGCGTGTGTCGGAATACTTCAAGAGATTCTTTTGAGGGGATATCTTACGAAAAATAACCAAAATGTAGAGATGGCGAGTGGCGAGTGATGAAAGATACAACATGATTACCCATATCAATGGTAGGATCCACCCAATCCAACTTACCAATATCCTTCAAGAGATTATTCAGCCCATGTGCCATGCAAGGAGTGAAGGTAAGGTGAGGGTACTTCTCTTTCAAAATCCTCCCTGCTGCCTTGTTGGAGTTCTCGCCATCAGAAACAAACTGAATAACCTTATCTACCCCCACATACTCAATGGACTCCATCCAAATGCTAGCCTACCTCTTGACTGACTTTCCCTCCTCTAAATTATCAATAGCTTTAATGAAAAAGCTGGCCCCCTGGAGTATGCAATGATACCCTGAATAGAGCGGCTCCTAGTATCACTCCATCCATCTCCCATCAATGTGACGCCACATTTCACCCATGTCTTTGATGGGAGTCAAACTTGCTCTATAGCGGTCTTCTCTGTTGCCAAAATTGTGGTGCGCAGAGCCTCACATGAGGAAGGAGTGTAAGATGGTCCAAAGGCTGCAATCTCCTTTACCATATCAATGAAGTAAGGATTGCAGGCCTTTGTTGTGGGTACATCTGCTCCATACAAGAATCGGCCCACTACAACATCTACTTGTGCCCTCCTCCCAGGATGCCACAAGGCTAGCCTGCATGACTCTCGGGGTGGGGGCTGATGAAGCTGTGAAGCTGTACTCCCAAAGAAGGAGCTAGAACTGGAAGCAGCAGGAGAAGGTGTTGCATGTGAGGATGCCCTTGCTCGACCTCGAGGATCAAGAACCTTCTGCCGTGCTTCCTCAACGTCCAATCTATTTGCAAGTGCCTAGTATGAGTGTAGCAGGCCTCCAATCAGCAAATGATTCACAAAGATGCTTTTTGGGGATCAACTTAACTAGCCCTTTCTTCCAAGCATCTGGCATTCGCTGATTTTGCTTGCAATAAAACCTGCTTAAGGGCATCCGAGTAAGCCAGAAAGAACTCCACTGTAAGACCATCCCAACCCAAGCACATTTACCACACGACTGTAGAGCATCAAGAAGTTCCCTTTTCGTGAAAGGTGACTCAAGCTGCTAAGCCTAAGCAAGAGTGATAATGGGAGAAACAGGCTGCAATAATTTCCGTCTTGCCAACATAAGTTCTTGTGAAGAGGACTCCAGATTCCCAAATTGTCAGGCAAAATGATCAACGCGCTCTCGAGAAAGATGTGCCCATGAGGAAGTCCACAGACCATCAGAAGTCAAAATCCTACAAATATTCCGAGCCTGCTTTTTGTAATGAAATCTTTTGAAGAACTCTTTAGAAGAGGAGCCTTTATCCAAAAGAGCTTTTTGCTTGGCCCTAATTCCCATTTGACAATCTTCCTATGGTCATTCCTCAATAGTAAATGCTTAGCATGAGATAGATAGTCAAGCTCACACTGAGTTAAATCCCTTACATGGCTGAGTTCTATCAGCTTTTGATAGTTGACTTTAGCATCTGCAACCGCTTTTCTCAAGTCATGCAAATAATGCTTCCCACAATCACAAATAACAGATTGCATGCGAGAAGCAAAGGCATTCCAAGCATAGTCAAGATCAATCTGCCATTGTTCCCAAAGGGGTGCAATGGCATTACCAACCATTTTCTTATACTCATCATGCTGCAAATAACTATTATTGACTATAAGAAGTCTTTTATCCGGCAGCCTGTCATGTGGCATCTCATGAAAAGACAACCTAAGCCATGATAGTGTGAGTTATAGAGGGAGAGAGAGAGCAGAGTGTGAGAGCGGGAGAGCAAGAAGGTAGTAGAGAGCTGAAAACAATAGTTGCAACAGAAGAGTGTTTTTCAATTGAAGAGTGGGATAGGTTTTGTCTAAGGGACAAAACCTTATCCTTCACTAACCGTAGTTAGTGAACTAACTGTGGTTACGGGGAAAAACCTCTAAATGAGGGAAAAGTGCCCCTAACCTACTTATTACATTACATTGGTCACTGCTAAATTATAACAATAATTCGAACACCCCCCTGCAGTGCCAATGTCATGTACAAGGAAATGATCAATCACCAAAAGGAGATAAGCTCAGGGCACTGCGAAATGCCTCAAACTTTTCACGTGGAAGTGCTTTGGTGAAAATGTCTGCAACATTGTCATGTGTTGACACATAGATCATACTGATCTCTCCTGCATGCAACTTCTCTCTGACGTAGTGATAGTGAACCTCAATGTGCTTCGTGCGAGCATGAAACACAGGATTCTTTGCCACTGCAATAGCACTCTGACTATCAGTGAGAATTGGAGAAGGACCCTCCAATGAAAGATGAAGATCAGCAAAAAAACGACGCAGCCAAACACATTCAACTGTCGCTGTGAAAGCTGCCCTGTACTCAGCTTCACACGAGGAGGTAGCCATTGTACACTGTTTCTTGCTCAACCAAGAAATACAAGCTTTGCCCAAAAAGAAACAATTGCCACTTGTGGACTGCCAAGTGTCATAGTCTCCAGCCCAATCTGAGTCAATGTAGGTATACATCTGCAAGTCACCCCCCTGGGAAACATCAAGCCGAAAGACTTTTTACCTTGCAAGTAATGGAAGATGCGTTTTACAGCCTGCCAATGCATAGTCTTTGGGCTGTGCATATATCTGGTCACCTGAGAAACTGCAAACTAAATATCAGGTCGTGTATTGCAGAGATAAATGAGGCATCCAACAGCCTGACTGTAGAGTGTGACATCAATTGATTCACCTGCATCATGCATTGTAAGCTTCAGCCCCGGCTCCATGGGAGTAGCTATGGGCTTACAATCCTGCATGTTGAATCTGTCCAAGAGTTTCTGCACATACTTGGATTGAGACATAACGATGCCACTTTTCTCTTAAGTGAATTGGATCCCCAAATAAAAGTATAGCAGCCCCAAATCTGACATGTCAAAAGTGGTCTGCAATTCAGCTTTAAAATCTGCAATATTATCCTCATTTGACCCTGTGAGCAGTAAGCCATCTACATAAAGAATGATGACTAAAATATCCCCCCCATCCTTCTTGATGTAGAGGGTGCTCTCAGTTGGACTATTGTGCAGCCCCTTGCTAGTCAGAAAGCAATGAATTTTGGCATACCATGCACGTGGGGCTTGTTTCAGCCCATACAAAGCTTGATTTAGCTTGCATACCTGAAGTGCATTTCCTGAAATTTCACAGCCCGGAGGTTGTTTGACATAAACCTCTTCCAACAAGTCTCCATTAAGGAAAGTTGTTTCAATGTCCAACTAATGAACATTCCATTCAAAATTTGCAGCCATGGCTATAACTGACCGAATGGTTGTCATTCTGGATGTGGGAGCAAAAGTCTCCTCATAGTCTATGCCCTTTTTCTGACCATATCCTTTTGCAACCAGCCTTGCCTTGTACCGATCAACGGACCCATCTAGCTTTCTTTTGACTTTGAAAACCCACCGTGTACCTATGGCATGTTTACTTGGTGGCAAATCGACAACTTCCCATGTCTGATTTTTCTGAATGGACTGCAATTCATCGTGCATGGCATTCAGAAAATGCACATTATCCTGTGCTTCTTCAAATGTCTCAGGCTCCTCCTCATCAAGAAGAGTACCTGCATAAGCTGATTCAACTGAAAGAGCTCCCCCCCCATGCCTTACTGCACTCCGAGTTCTGGCAGGTAATGGAGCATCAACTTTAATCTCCCTAAGAGTTTGTAACAGCCAATTTGGAACTGGTTTTGCTGCATGTATATCTGCAATTTCTTGCTAAACAACCTCTTCCATTGCTTGTGGAGGTGGTAAGATATCCTGTGGCTGAATCGGAGCATGTGGAGGTATCTGGAAACTTTGATTTGAATCAGATAAATCAGCAAGGGAACCCAAGGCAATGGGTAGTAATCTCTCAAAGACATCATCAGAAGAAGTAGGCAAATCAAATTCAGCTTGAGTGTGAGCTGAATTTTCTAAAAATATAACATCTCTACTTACAATAATCTTGCGTGTGGCAGGATTGTAGAGACGGTAGCCCTTGCTTTCTGCACTGTACCCAACAAAAATGCATTTGATTGCCTTATCAGACAACTTATGCCGAAACTCAACAGGCACATGAGCATATGCAAGGCATCCAAAAACACGAAAATGATCCACAGAAGGCTTTCTCCCTTGCCAAACTTCATAGGGAGTCTTGGTCTTTAAAGCTTTTCTGGGAGCCCGATTCAAAACATAATTGGCACACATGAGACCTTCAAGCCAAAATTTGTGAGGCAATTTTTTGCTTTTTAGCATGCATCTATCCATCTCCATAAGAGTACGATTTCAACTCTCAGCTTTGCTATTTTGCTCAGGTGTTAGCCTTACTGTAAGCTGATGTGCAATGCACTTGCCTTTCAAAAATGCATCAAAATCTGAAGACAAATACTCCCCTCCTCTATCTGTGCGTAATGTCGTATCTTGAGTCCTGATTCATTTTCAACCATGGCTGCAAAGTGTTTGAAAACCATAAACACTTCTGATTTGCGTTTCAGTCCATAAACCCAAGTGTAGTTGGAGTAGTCATCTATAAAAGTGACAAAGTAAAGATGACCACCCAATGATGGAGTCCTCATGGGACCACAGACATCACTATGAATAAGCTGTAATTTTCGAACAGCTTTTACTGATCCATCCTTCTTGAAAGGAAATCTGTGCATTTTACCAAGAATGCACCCTTCACAGGCATGTGGAGGAGGTGTTTCAAGAGGTGGCAATGCATCAACCATAGCATGTTTTTGAAGTGTCATCAAGCTGCCATAATGCATGTGTCCATATCTAGCATGCCATAACTCCGCATTCTGCATAGCAACAGTAGGAGCGGAAACTGCAAGAGCATGTGCTGGTCTTTTCTCATACATGTCAAGCTGAAAAAGACCACGTAACAAAGTGCGAGACACTCTCAAGGCATAGTCGTTTTCTCTGTCATGGACTGCACACTTGTCATCTTCAAAAATGACCTGAAATCCAGCTCTGTTAAGAGTGGACACTGAAAGTAGATTTTCTGTGATACCAGGCACATACAAGACATCAGAAATTTTGAATGTTGAGCCATCAATGGCTGTAAGTTCAACTTCTCCTGTACCACGAACTGAATAGGAGGAGTTGTTGGCACATGTGACCTTTTTACCAATGGGAGGTGGATGCAGAGATGTGAAAAGACACTTCCTGGAAGTGATATGCTTTGAGGCACCGCTATCAAAATACCATGTATTTTGTGTCTCATTGACACTGAAAGTTGATGCATCCTTGGAAGAATCATAACTGCATGTCAGAAAAGCATAAGAGTTATCATTACAAGTGGCTGTAATATCCGGAGCAGCCATTTTGCAAGCCTTTTCTTGCATTCTCCAATGTAGTGACCTGGCTTTTTGCAGTAATGACATATTCCCTTCTTCTTGGGCTTACCTGCATCACCCTTAGCCTTTTGACAAGGCTGTCCTCAACCACTGGAAGGCTGATTTGCTAATGTCTTTGCTGGCTTGAATTTTGAAAGCATGGCATGTTCACCTGCTCGTGAAGCCATGTTTTTCCTGGTCTGCTCTTCCTGCAACAAAAGTCCTATCAACTCGTGAAAATTGAGAGGATTTGCACCCCCCCTCAACGACAAATTCAGCGAGGTATGAAAGCTGAGATAAGACTCACGAAGAGAATTCAGAGTAGTGGTAATCATCACTGAATCAGGAATGATCTCATCAATATTCAGCAATTGCTCTCGTAAATCCCGTAGCTTTGTGAGGTGCACTGACGTGGAGTCACCCTCTTCCATATGTGTATGAGACAATTCTCTTTTTCAAAAAAGACACCCTGGCATCATTCTGAGCTGCATACATGCTCTCCAAAATATCCCATGCTGCCTTTGAGGTCTTACACAACCGGATATGCGGAATGATGAATCTTTTCACTGAAAGAGAAATACACGACAAAGCTAAAGCATCACGTGAATCCCATCTCTTTTGCTCTGGAGTGGTAGGTATAACTGCACCAATAACTTGTCCTCCTGCAGCTGTACCCTGTGCACGACCTCTGCCTCCTCCTTGCTGGGGAGGGGTATTAGGTGCCACATTTGCTGGCCGGATCTCATCCCCATTTACATAGTCCCACAAATTACGCGAAATCAGAATGTTGCGTACCATAAAACTCCAGAGGGAGTAGTTGGTACCATCCAGCTTATCCTCTTGTGGAGACCACTGAACTGGAAATCATTCTGATTTTGCTGGGCCATGTCTGAGAAAGAAAATACAGCAAATGCAAATCTGAATTCCCTTGCTGGGAATGGAGTGCACAATTCCCAAAAAAATACAGCCAAACACTGGCTGAAAATGCAACTCAAATCTCTGTAATGTCGCTGTCAGAAATCTGCCAGAGCATCCAATCTCTCCCAAAACCTGCCAAAAGTGCTTCAAAACACTTACAGAAAGGCAGTTTGAACTGAAACCTGCAAAATTGCTCTCCCAACACAAAAGCCCCAATTTGTGGCTTGAAATTGCAACCAGAAAGGGGCAAATGGTCTAAAAGCCCCAAATGTTGCACAAATTGCTCTTTGCCTGCAAAAGCCCCAAATTTCACTCAAAATTGCAGTGTGATTGCAAAAGCCCCAAATTTTTGCAATCTCTGCAACAAATGCAAAAGCCCCAAATTTGACAAAATTCCCAATACACAAAATGTGTCCAAATCTGCCCACAAAATGGCCTGCAAAGCAAAAATCTGCCTCGAATTTGATTTACCAACCAATAGCTCCCTTGCTGTACGGACGGGTACCCACCTGTGTACGGGCGTACGGCACAGTGCAGATTCTTACCGATGTATGGAACTGACGGCAAGCTGTATGGAACTGACGGCAAGTTGTACGATTGTGCGGACGACGAACTATGCAGCGATGTACGGATCTGGCAGCTTGTACGGACGACGCTCCTCTGCATTACAGAGTACGGACTCGAGCAATGTACGGGCGCCGCTTCAGATCCATACGTATGTACAGATCACATGCGTAGCAAGGGGCTGTAGCATGTACGGATGGCGCTATCAACGTGTGTAGGTACAGACAAGCGTACGACAGCCGTACGAAACAGTACAACGAAGGTACGGGCCATGGAAGCTGCACGCTTGGGAGTTGTACGGCGCAGGAAGTACAATCCGTATAGATTGTACGGAGGACTGTACAGACGACGGCCTTATACGGACGGGGCAACGAGCTGTTGAGCTTGAAGCAAGGAGCTTGCGAGCAAGGAAGCAGGGAGCAGGGTCAACCTGCTCTGATACCAAATGTGAGTTGTAGAGGGGGAGAGAGAGCAGAGTGTGAGAGCAGAAGAGCAAGAAGGTAGTAGAGAGCTGAAAACAATAGTTGCAATAGAAGAGTGTTTTTCAACTGAAGAGTGGGATAGGGATAGGTTTTGTCTAAGTGACAAAACCTTATCCTTCACTAACCGTAGTTAGTGAACTAACTGTGGTTAGGGGGAAAAACCTCTAAATGAGGGAAAAGTGCCCCTAACCTACTTATTACATTACATTGGTCACTACTAAATTATAACAATAATTCTAACAGATAGAGCATGATCAAAATGTAGCAAAAGACTAAGAGGCACGTCGACCAAATGGGACCTATCCACTTGGAGGCAGAGAAGGAGGAGACTCCTGTGACACATGAGACCAGAGAAGAGCCCGCTAGAGATAAGATGGCACCACACATCTTTCAGCTTTTTTACTACTTCAAAGCTGAGATAGACGCCAATGTTATGGAAGGAGACTTAACGGATCAGCCCAAAAGGAAAGAAGACACAGTCCCGTTGTTTCTAATTGGTATGGAGAACATGCTGTGGGATTATAATGATGGAGAGGAGGAAGAAGATGAATTTCAAGATGTGGTGTGAGATGATCCACCAAGGAAGACATCGAGGAGACATTATAGATCGGAATCACCGCTGGTGATGTCGGATTATCTTGGGAGACATATAAATGACGCCAACACCATGAGCCTAGACAGAAGATCAAATTGGGAGAGAAGCTTGTGCAAATGTCAAAGTATGATGAAGACCATAAGCCCAAGCTGTTGCTTGGCTGGATTAGGAGTTTGGATAATACTTTGATGATAATACTTTGCACATAAGGAGACCATGGAGCAAGTGAACTTTGCCACTTTGCTTCTCAGTGGGTCAGCCGTGGCACCAAGCTTTGAAGACACGGGATATGATGCCAAAGACTTGACTGGAATTAAAAGACAGGTGCAAGGACACTCCTTATCACCCAAATATGAGACACACATACTTATAGAATGGGATAAGTTTAGACAAAAAGGAGGAGAGACTATTTGGGACTATAAGGATTGATTTTGGACCACACTCTTTAAGGTACAAACTCTTGAAAAGAAGTCATAGGAACAAGCTACAAGTATCTTAGTGGTTTATATAGAACTTTCCAGACTAAAAGTGTTTCAGCCCTAAAATTCTGAAGGAAATCATTCCCTTAGCAATGAGACTTGAGGAGAAGAAAGGAGATGGAGGAAGATTTGCCTCAGGACAGGATAGACAGGAGTTTAGAACAAAGAGGGAAACATCCCAAATGAATAAACCAGGATTTTCTACCGGAAAGGGAAATTTTAAGCCAAATCCCACTTGTGGAGGTGGCTCTAGAGTGAATCAGCCACAAAATGCAGCGCACAAATTTTCGGGGTGTCATTGACAGAAAGGAAGGGAACAAAGGGCTGGACATCCTACAAGCAGGTTACAACATGTCTTCTACCTCAAGTAGCCTCCCATGACTTCCCTCCATCCTTCAGTCTTGGTGTGACATCCACAAGTATCCGGTAGCACAGAAAGTGCGGTCATGGGCCGCTCCAACAAGATGACCATGAGTCCCGAAGAACAGTTCGACCCCAGCATGAAGGAAGAGTTGGCTTCAACTTAAGAGGAAGCTCTGCCACCAGTGCCTCCACCAACAGCACCTCCACCATTGGAGGCACAAGTATCCCTTTGGACATGGTTGCTATAATGCAAGCCATGATGCACATGCACGAGCAGTCAAAGAATTTCCTCGCTCATATCTTTGAGGCCAAAGGAGAACGTCTCTGAGCTGCCCAGGATGGTTGAGAAGAGCATCTCCGAGCACCACAAAAAACAGAGGAACAAGACTGAGAGGCTTGACAGGTAAAGGAGAAATGGGATCGAACACTGATCTTGTCATTGCACCACACCAAAGCAACAGAGCTTCATAGACCAGTACCCTTAGGCCTTCTTTTAGAGCGAAGCTAAACTTCGACAAACACGACGGAAAGACAAAACCAATAGTTCTCATCTCAAGAGTTATTTTTCCATTGTGCAAACCTAGGACAATGAGAAGTACATCTTAGCTTTCATGCATACACGCAAAGCAATCACTTGGCACAAGGGGCACACAAAGCACTATAAATTATAATGCAGTACTAGAGATCGCTCGTTATGATTGGGAAGTTCATCAAGAACGTCTTAGCCTCATTTTTGCCACCCCAATACATGGATTGTCTTCACACCCAATTCTTTGAGCTAGTACAAGGGGCCACGGAGTCAGTCAACCACTACGCCAATTGCTACACACAAGTGGGCTTTCAATTGCAAGTTTCAGACAAGGGCAAGATTGATAACTCTCTTGAAGGTCTCCAATTTGGTATGTCTGTAGCTTCAGGCCAACAACGTACGACAAGCTTGCTCAGAACTTTGGGCTCATGAGCAAGGGTCACGGACCCAAAGGCCCTCTCAACAAGACGTATCAAGAGACCTCGGGGAAAGCAGGTTCCAAGACTAGCAACACCTCTGACAACAAAACAACCAACTGTTAGTATGGGGGTTTTCTCAACGCAGAGGAGAAGCAAAGGTATGAAAGAAGTATCATTGTCGTCACTGCCCTATGCACAACCAGGATAAGTAGCATTGCCCCCATTTGCATCCTCTGAATAGTGCAGCCATTACAGCTTCCCTTCCATCAGGATCTACCACCACCTCACGAGCCGTCTCAGCAGACCCTCTAAGTAACAGGCAAAAAGGTCACCAACGTTTTCAACGGTGGCAGTTCAGAGGATTTGTTCAGCAAATCCATCACCACCAATCTCTGTCTTCCAACAGCACAGTCGACAAATGTGCTCCAACTTCATAGTACATTTGGGATTGCCCAGCCAGCAATTCATCCTAGAGTGGTAGCACAGATTGTCAAGCTCCTCATCAATGCGATGGCAAAGAAGTGAACCCTTCATAAGCAGACATCATCTTAGGTGCACCATGGCTTACTAACCACCAGGCAGTGGTCAGTTTGCAAGGTCACGCCATTCAGTTCCAGATTCAGACAGGAAGGCTCATATGCTTTTGATGGTGCCCAAACTAAACCAGAAGAAGTTAGTAGCCGGTCTATCAATGACCTGGCATGAGCCACAATCACAAACACTTCTTGGACAAGAGTTTTGAGCTTTGACCTCTGTTCCAGTTTCAGCAGAAGGGGATGTCATGGGCATCTGTAGCCCATGGCATCTCTGCAGCCCTGTAGCCCACAACAGCAGGAATAGCAGGTCAGCCAGCAGTACAGCAACAGACTGCCACAGGCAGCCTACAGTCAGCAGGTGGGCTGCATACAGCCATACAGGGTCATACAGTCAGCAGAACAGCCCAGCAGTCCGCACAGCAGCCGTACAGGCTGAATGGCAGCCTGCAGACAGGTACAGAGCAGGCAAGACCAGGCACAGGCAGTATGAGTGCCGTTACAGGACACATGGCAGGTCAGGGCGGTCTGCAGCCGAGTCAGAGCAGTTAGCTGCCAGTGGGGACAGTCTGTGTGCAGTCTGCAAGCCCACAGACCAGTCTGTAGTCACAGACTGGTCAGCCAATTCTAGGGGATTGGAGGGCTATAAAACCAGCTGCTCCCCTCATTCACCAGGATCTCCAGCAGTAGTTTAATCAGTTCCAGTAATGGCTCCACCTCTAGACAAAGTCAGCACAGTATCCTTAGCAGCTCCACCAGCAGCAGTCACAGCAGCTCCAGAGGCAGCCACAGGCCATGGACCAGTAGCAGCACTCAGTCCTTCAGCAGCAGATACAACCCCCATAGCTTCTCCAGGAACCTCCTCTCATACGGTCGGTTCTCCCCTAGCCTCAACAGCATACAATTTAATACCATCAGCCTAGCCCTACAGTGGGGCTCAGATGCATGTTGTCTTCAATGAGGTCAGCTTAGTTACCCCTAATTAAGCCATTAATTGTACCTAATCATGAATTAAAAGTCTACTTGATTCCTGTTAGCTTTATCTAGCTTCCTGGGTAATTAAACTTTTGCTTTTAAGTGCTTTCAGCTTTCTGCTTTCATTAATGCTAGTCTGATTCTGCTAACCCGGTTCTCCTTGTTCAATTGCAAACTATACTTGCTCTTGCCTTCACCTTGCCCACTCTTGCTATCTGAAGCATACTCATCTTCTGGCCTCATTTCTTCCATACAGCCCCTTCCTATACAATTTGTAATTTCCTCTAGGTCATGTTTGAGCACTTCTGGGCCCTGGCCCTGTACCTTGAACCCACATGCTGTATTCTTAAGTCACCTTCTTTCTCATGGTGTCCACCTAGCAGATGTGCAATTGAAATTACATCAGCTGAAGCCTTTTCCTCTATCACGATCTGCTGTTACACACCTATTCATATGTGCATGCACTTCGAACTCAGCAATTTTGTGTAAAATACCTTCTCTCGTTGTATTTCAGCCCCAAAGCCTCACCTGGGCTTGCTATTGTTGCACACTGACATCAATGCAACCCCACATTTGTTCATAGATGGTGATTTCCTGATTTACTGCTCCAAAGTACCTGTTGGCTGATGGTTTGCACACCTAGACGCACGGCATCGTTTTGACTCATTTCAGGAGCCCAAGACGGAATTGTAATTTGTCTTATTGAGTATCTAGCTACTCTTTTGGATGTGATTTGGATCGAGAAGATACTTTACACAGCTACCTACGATTTCTAGACTACTAGGCTGATTGAATATATCCTCCAAGTTGTTCTACTATAAATTTATTGATTTCTACTTTGGCATTGCTGGATATTGGAGTACGGACAGTGACAGTAACTTGCTCCAGTATTCTCAAAGGAGATTGATCTCAGTTGGTTGAAGATTCTAAACTCAGCCTCTTCATTTACTGGGTTTGGGTTAGCGACACCATTAGTGGAAACTTTTGTGGATAGTGTTCTTTCCTGCTACTTTTTTGGAGAACACATTGTAAACCTCCACGATTTTGCAAAAAATCCATTGTATTGCCATATATAACTGATTTGTGTGATAGGTCTCTGAAGTTCCGTTCCAAACTTTGGGATACTATGTATTACAATCATGAATCACTGGAATAATGAAATATATCGGATTAAAGTCCTGGTAGGGGGTAATCCTTATCTGCACCCTATGCTGTGTCGAACTCTTTATTTCCATATTTTGTAAAACCTACCTCTTGGATGCTAGGCAGTACTGAAAGCATAGCTTGAGATCGACATCAAAACTGTAATTCCTTGACTAGCTCTGGCCTGTTTTAAAGGGGCAGCTGCAGAAAAGGCACCAAAAGGTTGGCAATATACTAATCTCAATTTTGGAAAAAAATCAAGAAGTAAGACAATAGAACCGGAGCAAAATCCCAAAGTTCAAGTGTTGTCTTCACGAGTTGGGCCTTGGCTCCACAACCCTTCACATTTTATAGTAAGGGAGGATACTGGCCTTGGCCATAGCATATGTCACAGCTACCATGGCATACAAGGGAGGACTTTCATGACCCTTGCTGATTAAATGGTTGCTTGCCACGTTGTCATGGTGGAATTCTCTACCAAAGAAGAAATTTATCCTTGAACAAAATGGGGTTGCTGCTGCAAGATACTCAGCAGCAAAGAAATCATTAGCAGAAATGGGCCAGGATTTAATAGACCCTTTCGCCCACCATCTTTAAGGCTAAATGTGAATCTCTGTAAAGGGGACGTAAACCATCAAAAGCAAAAAGAAAGCAATGTACAGAAAAAGTTCCAAGACTCTTCCAAGGTGCATGTTTCTGTTCTTGAACAGAACCATGTATGAAAGCACTATTTGTAAAGATTACGCATGCAAATTTCAATCCTGTCTACTCCGTTACCTTACTAAGCAATTCACAGCTACGTTATGGTCAGGCCCATGCAAAAGAGTAAAGTTTGTTTCTTATAAAGATATGGACATCCAGCCAACTGAAAGTAGTAAGAGAATATCAATGAACCAAACCAAATTGAGTGAGCTTTAAAGGTGTAGAAAGACATTTGGAGGGTCACTTCCATCCAATGAACCAAACCAAATTGAGTGAGCTTTAAAGGTGTAGAAAGACATTTGGACGGTCACTTCCATCCAATGAACCAAACCAAATTGAGTGAGCTTTAAAGGTGTAGAAAGACATTTGGACGGTCACTTCCATCCAATAGAAATGACTACAGATGAATCAGCACTTAAAAGCGGGACAGAACATCCTCACAAGGATGTCAAGTAAGCTCTGTTAACTTTGAAGTTGATCCTAGACCTGATGGAGGTATGTTGATATCATCAATCCTCCACGGGAATCCTCCTTTGCACCGTGACAAGCAGTACTAATTTTATTGAAATTGAGTTCACGGGTAGAGTGACACTTCCAATGACAGACGGAAGTAGAGGAACAGCATAATCCAGTATGGGGTTTGATCAGATCAGTCATTTACAGAGTCATGTTGCACTGCATCCTTCTTCAGCACGACCAGAAGAATCAGACGCTATACAAGCTCTAACACGTGGTTACAAATCAGGCTTACTCACAGGATGCACGTTCAAATCTCACTTGGAAGACCAGCTTCTAAAATTCTGCTTACAAAAACGATAAATACATGTATGGGGTTTGATCAGATCAGTCATTCACAGAGTCATGTTGCACTACATCCTTCTCACCGCGACCAGCAGAATCAGACGCTATATCTAAGACGTGGATACACGTGGGGTGCACGTGAAAATCTCACTTGGAAGACCAGCTTTTAAAATTTCTATTTGTCTCTGCTTACAAAAACGATAAATACATGCACAATTACCATTTTCTAGAGAAAGAAACATCTCTCTCTCTCTCTCTCTCTCTCTTCTGCGCACTGAATCAGACAATAAACGGACAATATCTGTTCAATGCCGTTTGGTAATTTGGAAAATTTTGAAACCAAAGGGTGAACTGCATTCCTCAAGAAGCAACAACTCTGCAAGGAAAACATTATTACCTATTGTTGAGCACTTGCTGACATTTTCGAGAGTCACAAGTGCAGTTGTGATAAAGACGAAGGGCAGAAGAAATGCCAGCAGAAGCACGGAATAGAATAGAGTGCGGTAGGAGAAATGGCGAGCTGCGACCTTGACTTTTGCGAAATCTAAGAATCCGGTCGAGGTGGATATCGTGATACGATTCATACTAGGAGAGATGTGGACCTGCATTTTAAGGTCTAAGAACTGTTTTGCTAGAGGGAGCTGACTCTATCTTGGCCGAACAACCGACCCTTCAGGCTACCATAGAAATGCCTACTTTTGCAGCGCGTTGTTAACCTGGGTGATGGAACCGACGAGTACATCCTCTTAGCCCATAATTTGACAGAAACTCAAGGCCTGATCCAAAAGAGGTTGCGAATATGCAGGGACAAGCAGAATCAAGGAATCAAAGTAGCTGCCTAGCTTGAATGGAATCGGCTCAGAGCGTGCGTGCTTGGATCGTTTGACAGCTGTTGGGAGTGGGACCTTTGAGTTGCGTGCTCAAAACGAATGCGGATTGTGGGGGATGAGAGCCTTTGAAGCAATGGAGTAGAAAAAGCAATTGGAAGAGGGGAGGGGAGGACAAGGCCTCTGTAAGTAGAGCTCTCCTCGTCCTTGTGCTGAGGATCAAGTTTGTTAACTAAATTTGTATTCTAGTGGAGTACATCCCCCGGCAGGGCTAACAAATCATCAATTGTCAAACTTCCATTTTGCCCTTCATTACTTGCCCTCATTACATTCCTTCAAGTCTTGAATTCTAAAATAGCTACATCCTTTCTCTCCTTCCCAACAATCAAGTTGTACCTACTAAACACCTTTCGTCAACACTCTACATTCGGACATCATCATTTGCTCCATTTTGAGGATTTAATCACCAGGTTAAAGCGGGCCCTTGCAATCTTACTATAGTACTCATTAGAACTAGATTGCACAAGGCAGCCTTTTTGTCTCGCCAATCATGTTACTCCTAACACGAAATTGAACTTGAATCATAGCATTTAATCAAAATTTTAAAGGAAAAAAACAAATGAGTAAAAATATGGACATGAGACAATGTTAGGAACCAATCCTCCCTGCACATGTCAAGGGTGGTGATTTATTATTGACTTAGTGATGTCCATTTTTTGGAAGTTGAAGCCCAACAAATACATGAATAAGGTGATGCTCACAAAAGCTCATAACTAATCCTCATTGGAGTCTATACAATATTGTCACATGGACTACAACCATATGCATAAAGGTGTTGTCATCCTTAGATGTTGCATCCAGCTTGGATTTCTTTGCTTCCTTGCATCAAGAACATGCATCAAAAGAGAGGAATGTTGTGAGAATTCAAATTGAAAACAAGGATTTTGAATGAATGAGCATTTAAAATCTTTGTATGATAATGTATAATATAATTATTATAACCACACATAGTGTGGGCGGGGAGGCGGCACACTTCCTTCCCCAAAGAGTTATAATAATGTATGATAATGTATAATATAATTATTATAATCACACATAGTGTGGGCGGGGAGGTGGCGCACTTCCCTCCCCAAAGAGTTATAAACCAAGGGAATGGGCCCTTCGCCAGGCATCGAGATTGAGAGCATTTGGATAAGATATTGGCATATTACCTAAATGTCAAAAGTTGTAATCGGAGTCAAACAACGACAAAATCGCCACGAGCAACGTGCCAAGCAAAATTCAAATTCTAGTCATCTTTAGGCGATTTCTTTGATCTTGGAGATGAAGAAAAGGCCGCGTTATTGCAGGTTCATCAAGCTCAGTGAGCATACACTCTAGATGATAGCAAACTGTGGGGGTTAAAGGTCATTGTGCCTTTACCCCGGTTATGTACAATACTCAAACACATATATAAATGAATGAAAAAGAAGATTGGGGGGTTCTGCACCCACCAAAACTTGTGTGGCTCTCTGTTTCTCTCTCTCCCTCTTTCGTTCTTGCTTCCGTTGAGAGCACCCTCAACTAGTATCAGAGCCTGGGTGATCTAGCTGAGCGTGCGTGAATGCTTGAAGCTCAGCAGCTCTGTGGGAGGACGAAGAAGCTCTGTGGGAAGCTCTGTGGGTGACTTTACTTGCATCCGAGTGTATAGAGACCTTAGAGGAAGTCACTTTGGCTTTGTGAAGTGGTTTTGAGAGCCTGTTAAGTGTTTTCAAACAAAAAGTCGTTTTTTGAGCTTTTCCCTGTTCCGTTCGATGACAGAGACTCCATATTGACTTATAGAGGCAACTATTACTTGCTTTTGGTATCCACTTCACTCCAAGAGCTTGGAAACACCTTCATTCTTGAATCTGGGATCATTTCATTGGATTTCTAACTCATTGTGTCAGTTTCTGCGTTTTTCTTCCCGGGTGTTGGAACTCAAGTTTGGAGCAACCATTTGCAGATCTGTCAGTTCCGGTGGACTCAGGAGGTCCTAAAACTTCTATGTTGCTCATCATTCGCACTCCGGTGAAGTTTACAAATAGCTCTGTTTCCAAAAACGTTTTTCAGTCCGTGTGTTGGACCCAGTGATTGAGACGACAGTTTCCAACCGTTTGTCCCATTGCATTTCGGACGCCTAAAAACCCTTACCTATCAATTCTTACATGATTCGGTGGAGGATTTTCAGAGTTATAGATCTCTGTGTATTCGATTTCGTCTCTCTGTTATGCATTTTTCATTCTAAGGTTTTGAAACCTTAGATTTATGCCACATGGCAGTGGATAAGTGTTGACTCCCATTTCTCACTCATCGGTTGGGATCTTGGAGTTCCGGCGGAAGAGAGATATTTGCAGATTTTCTTGCTGAGTCCGATTATCCAATGGCGCCCATGTTTTGAGGCATCTCAGGTTCTATTTTCAGTAGCGGTCATTACCATGGGACTATGATTTCTTGAGCATACCTTATGCAGATCACTCTGGTTGCAGTAGTTTGAGCAGTGTGCGCTCATTCGTGGTGTGCATTGGGTTGCAGTGGATGATTTATAGGCCATTTGGATGCATTACGGTCCTTATTGGATGCGCTGATAGGCCCAAATTGCCTTGTGGGATGCTATTTTTATGGACGCTTTGGACATGGATGCTATTTTATACTGAGGGACAGCTTTGACACATTGCAAGTGATGCACTGATAGTGCTATGCTCCCTTGGATGAGATATTATTAATGCATATGCCAGTGGACGGTGTTTATGCTTGAGTCATTTGGCACTTATTGGCATTTTGGATTGCCATTGCAGTTGGCATTTTCTTTTGGGCCAGATTTGCTCATATGGATGCATAGTATATGCACATGAGTCAGATGCTTTGAGACATGAGTTTTGGTGATATTTCACTCTATTGTGGCATACACATTTGGGTGCACCTGGTATTTGGTGTGATTCTCTCTTGTAGGCACTAGCATTTGGGATTTTTGCTTCATTTGCATCATGGCATCCTCTTCCATGTCTGAAAAGGAGTTTTTTAGCATTAAAAAGTTTGATGGGACAAACTTTTGTTTGTGGAAAGAACAAATAAGGGATGTGCTTATTCAAAAGAAGCAGATTAAACCCTTGGCAGGGATTGAAGCTAAGCCTGCAAATATGTATGAGGATGATTGGAATGAGTTGGATGCATTAGCAAAATCTACTATTAGACTTCATCTTGCAGAGTCAGTTTATTTCACAATAGTAAATGAGCAGACTACGAAAGATTTGTGGAAGAAACCGTGTGCCACTTATGAAAAGGAAACTGCCTCTAATAAAGTTTACCTCGTGAAGAGGTTGTTTGAGCTGCAGATGAACGAAGGGGTCTCCATTGCTCCTCACTTGAATGAATTCAATATTATTTTCAGCCAGCTTCAGGCTCAGAAGATGAATTTTGATGTGGAAACTAAGGCAATATTTCTCTTATGTTCATTGCCATCCTCATGGGATACCTTCCGTACAATTGTCAGTAACTCTGCACCTGGTGGAGTACTGAAATTTGATGATGTTGTGGGTAGCTTGTTGGCCGAGGATATTAGACGGAAGTTTATGGACGGCAACAAGCAGGATGCAGCCTTAAATGTGCAAAGGGCAGATCACAGTTCAGGGGGAAGTCCCAAGAAAGAGGGAAGTCTCGTACCAAATCCAGGGCACGGAACGTTGAGTGTTACCACTGTGGCAAGAAGGGCCATATGAAAAAAGATTGCTACAAGCTAAAAGAGAGCAAAAGGATAAGAAAAAGAATGCAAATTGGGGTGCAAATCAAAAGGAAGAGAGTCCAAGGGAGGACAAAGGAAAAGTGAAGATCAAGGAGATCAATGCAGTCACACATGATAGTGACAATGACGTTCTCTTCATGTCTAGTTTATCTGTAGAGTTGCTTACCACTTCAGATGATGCATATTCCCAGGATTGGATTTTGGATTCTGGTGCTTCATTCCATGTTACTCCCCATAGGGAATGGTTCTCCACTTATGACAGTGGAAAGACAGGTTGTGTGCATCTTGGAAATGACTATGCATGTGACATAGTGGGAGTAGGTGACATAAAGTTTTCTTTTGCAAATGGGTCTGCGTTTATTTTGAAACATGTGAGACATGTGCCTAAGTTAACCAAGAGTCTTATTTCAGTGGGTCAGCTAGATGATGCTGGTTTTCACACCACTTTTGGCTTTCAGAGTTGGAAAATTCAGAAGGGCTCTATGTTTTTGGCCAGGGGTGCCAAGTGTGGGACTTTGTATCCCTTACCTGTATTAAGGGTATTTGATCATGTTGTTGCAATAACCGAGCAGCCAAGCACTTCTTTGTGGCATTGCAGGTTGGGGCACATGAGCTAGAATGGAATGAAACTCTTATGCCGTTTGGGTTATGTACCGCATTTGAGTTTCTCTGATTTTGAATTTTGTGAGCACTGTCTCTATGGGAAGCAGACTAAATCAGCCCTTAAAAGAAGGGGAAAGAAAGAGTTTGAAAAGCTTGATTTGGTGCATTTAGACGTATGTGATCCCATGCCTACACGGTCATTAGGCGGGGCTGAATACTATGTGACATTCATTGATGATGCAACTAGAAAAGTGTGGGCTTATGCTATAGCTCAGAAGAGTGATGTGTTCCAGGTATTTCAGAAATGGCTGGCCTTGGTTGAGAATCAGTCAGGTAGAACGCTTAAATGCCTACGGACTGACAATGGTGGAGAGTATCTCGCTTATGACTTTCAGCATTTATATGATACACATGGGATTAAGAGGGAGCTCACATCCCCTCGTACTCCAGAGCAAAATCCAGTTTGCAGAAAAGATGAACCGTACCATTCAAGAAAGGTTGCAATGCATGCTTTCCAATGCAAGTCTTTCTGGTGGTTTTTGGGCTGAGGCAATGAAGACTGCAGTGCATGTGATCAATAGATCACCTAGTAAGAGTTTGGATGGTGGTATTCTTGAAGAGGCATGGAGTGGCAAGAAGCCCTCTTACTCTCATTTGCGTATATTTGGGTGTGAGGCATATGCACATGTGCCAAAAGAGCTTCGAAAGAAGCTAGATCCTAAGTCTAGGAAATGCATCTTTTTGGGTTATGGTGAAAGTGGAGAGATGGGCTATCGTCTCTGGGATCCAGAAGCAAAGCAGATCATACGCAGCCATGATGTAGTCTTCAATGAGAAGAAGATGCATAAGGCACCCGTGAGGGATGTGGAAATGAGAAGAATCACTTTCCAGGATGTGAATCCACCTGCATATGTTGATAGACAGCAAGCTGTCCATGCACCAAATGTGCAAGAAATGGTACCACCAAGTACTCCCACAGGTATACAATCAAGGGTAGATGATGGATCATCTATTAGTGGAAATGATGAGCCGAATGTGGCTGATACGTAGGTGGGACAGCAAGCTGAAATGCCCTTGAGAAAATCATCTAGTGTGTCTAGACCGCCTGATAGGTTTGTTCTAGGGGTAGACTATGTGATGCTTACTGATTGCAGGGAGCCTTCTTGCTACAGAGAGGCTATGATGCGTGAGGATCAATGCAAGTGGGAGTATGCTATGCAATCAGATATGAGTTCACTTATGAAGAATAAGACTTGGGACTTGGTTTCTTTGCCACGTGTCAAGAAAGCCTTGCCATCTAAATGGGTCTATAAAATGAAGGTCACAGGTGATGATGTGCCTAGGTACAAGGCCCGTTTGGTCACTAAAGGGTTCAAGCAAGAGAAGGGTGTGGACTTTGATGAGACATTCTCTCTGGTTGTGAAGATGACCACACTTAGATGCATGCTTGGACTAGTGGCATCAGAGGATATGGAGCTTATGCAGATGGATGTCAAGACAGCTTTCTTGCATGGGGATTTGCACGAGGAAATTTACATGGTGCAACCGGAACAACCGGAAGGCTTTGAAGAAAATGGCAAAGAGCATTTAGTTTGCAAGCTGAAGAAGAGTCTCTATGGTCTTAAGCAAGCGCCTAGAGAATGGTATCAGAAGTTTGATGGTTTCATTAGGTCCCAGGGTTTTAGAAGGAGTGAAATTGATCACTGCCTCTACACTAAAAGGGCTAAGGATAATAGCCTGATAATCTTGGCACTATATGTGGATGATATGCTATTGGCTAGCAAGAATACTTATGAGCTAGATGTATTAAAGGCCAAGTTGCATGAGGCTATTGATATGAAGGATTTGGGACTTGCAGGTCATATTCTTGGTATGCGCATCACGCGTGATCGGAGTAGGAAACTCCTTTGGCTTTCACAAAAAAAGTATGTTACAAAAGTATTGCAGCATTTCAATGTGGAGGGGGGGAAGGCAGTGAGTACTCCATTGTCTCCATATGTGAAACTGAGTCATACAGATAGTCCCAAATCAAATGAGGAAAGGGCCATGATGGCCAAGGTTTCTTATGCATCAGCAGTTGGGAGTCTTATGTATGCTATGATAGCTACTAGACCAGACATTGCATTTGTAGTGGGAGTTGTTAGCCGGTATATGGCTAATCCAGGAAAGAGGCATTGGAAGGCAGTTAAGTGCATCATGAGGTACATGAAGGGTACCAAGGAGATGTGCATCTGCTTTGGTAGAGGAGACATGCATGTACTTGGGTACAAAGATTCAGACTATGCAGGGCATGTGGATAGTAGGAGTTCCACTTCTGGTTATGTGTTCACCTTTGCAGGTGGTGCAGTGTCGTGGATGTCTCGCGCACAGAAGTGAGTTGCTTTGTCTACCACAGAGGCTGAGTATGTTGCAGCCACAGAGGGTTGCAAGGAGGCTATATGGCTTGATCAGCTAGTGGGAGATTTGGGGATTCATACAAGTGTACTGACATTGCATAGTGATTCCATGAGTGTTATTCAGCTAGTACGGAATCCAGTCTTTCATGCAAATACCAAACACATTGAGGTCAGGTACCATTTCATCAGGGAGGTACTTGAGGACAAGCGCATAGAGCTTGTCAAGGTTCATATAGATGATAACCCTGCAGATATGCTGACGAAGAGTCTACCTAGTCAGCGGTTTGAGTATTGTCATGTATTGATGTGCATTGGATAGTATGCTCATTGGTTGTTCTCCCTCAAAGGCACATTGTCCTTTAACTAGGAGGTTGTGGGGGTTAAAGGTCACTGTGCCTTTACCTCGGTTATGTACAATACTCAAATGCATATATAAATGAATGAAAAAGAAGATTAGGGGGTTCTTCACCCACCAAAACTTGTGTGGCTCTCTGTTTCTCTCTCTCCCTCTTTCGTTCTTGCTTCCATTGAGAGCACTCTCACAAATGCTATCAACCATGGTGAAAAGCACTGCGATTGGAACAATGTCAAGGATGTCGATGTGGAAGCCTAGTAAGTCTCCATAAATGAGATCCCATAATATTTGCCTGGTCGATGAATGGACCATGTTAATTGGCTAGAGCAAAGCAGAGAGCGATGGATGCAAGCTCTTTGGTCAATTCCACCAATGAAAGTGCAACGAACATGCTGGCAAACATAAACAAGACATTCATAATAGAAGCCATATTAAAACATGCTATCCATTATTTAAGCCCAAAAATTGGACCTTGCATTCACCATTAAATATACCAAAATAAGTTTTATTTCACAACCCACTTGATTTTACAACCCTACTCGTCGATATCATGAGGTCTATTCACCAATCGCTAGATGAAGGAGGAGCTGCTCGATGAGCTCCCCCTGCTGCCTACGGCGGCCTACAGGCCGCCTGCAGCTCCTGTCTGCTTCGCCCACTACCCCTCCTCATTGCCTCACCCTCACCCTCGCTCCGCCTCGCCCCTCCTCCCTCTCCGCTCTGCCCTGCCCTCCCTGCTCCACCTCTACCCCTTGCCTTGCCCTGCCCCGTGCCTCCTCCCCTTGCTGCTCTGCCGCCCTGCCTTCTCCCCCACGCCACCGCCCCTTGCTCCGCCCCCACCCTACCTTCTCCCCCGCTCCACCCCTCCTGCCTCCTTGCCTCCCACTCCCCCTCATTGCTGCCCCGCACTTCCTCCCATCCTTCTACCCTCCTCCCGTGAGTGCACCCCCCTCGCCACTCCGCCTCCCCCCTCCTTCTTCTCTTCTTCTCCCGCCCTCCTTCCTCCTCTTCATTCCTCCTCCTCCTCTCCCTCCTTCCTCTCCTCCCCTCTACTTTCCCTGTCGCCCTCCCATTCTCTCTCCTCCCCCTTTCTGCCTCGCCTTGTCGTTCTTTCTTTTCCTTTTTCATTTGCCTCCCTGCAACAGGAGCTTTCGTGTTTGTTACGGTGAAAGAAAATCTTGGTGGCGACCTTTGGTCTAGCCAGAGGGGCTCTATGGCAGCACCCTCAACTCCCACAGTCGTCAAGGTTCTTCTTTCCCCAACTGACAAGCAACAGGTATAGTAGGTAGTTCAGTCCCTTCAGGACAAGGCACTTGTGGGTAGAATTGTGGGCCTCACACCTACATAGAGACAGGTGCGAGAGTGGATCCAGGCGAGCTTGACATTAGAGGGTGACCACATCCAGAAGGTCACCATTTATGGACGAGGCATTTTTCTCATCCAGTTGAGCTCCCCAGACACCGCCTTGACACTGGTGGAGTAGAGCCCCATACTCCTTGGCCCGCACCTTGTCTACCTCTTTCCTTGGTATCATGGGTTCACAGTGGAGGACATGGATACGACACACCATGTCCCATGATTTTCAGTTACACTCTGTTTCCTAGGGCTCCCCAAGGAGTATCGAGCCATCCTCCCTTCCATTGGCCGGGCATTTGGCACAGTGCTAGAGTCCCCGCCAAAGACGACCGCCTCCATTCTAGTAGATGATGGAGTCCCCATGATCAAACTGGTGGTGGAGAGCCCGGAGTCCCTCCATGAGTTGATCCTTATCAAGGCCCTAGAAGGGGGCACACTTTGCCAAAGGGTGGAGATCTCTGGGTTACCAGGACAATGTATTTGATGCAGACAGATGGGCCACCTCACCAGAGATTGCCACCATGGCCTCCCTCATGTGTCTCCTCCCCCTCCTCCACAGAGTAGGCAGAGTCAGCAGGCCCAAGTTTAGAGCCCTCTTAGATAGGAGCAGTAGGAGTCTTAGACCCCATGGGTTACCCCTCAAAAGGAAACTGGACAAGGTTAAAAAGAAAAAGAAAACAAGCAAGCAGGCCCGCAAACACCGCAAACAGAGGACCAACCATAGGGAGAGGGACAGGGTTGACCGAGAGGCCTTGAAAGAGGAACAGCAGGAGCCCCCCAAAAGTGGGAGCCTCTGCCCATCCAGTCAATCCTCCAGCCTTCGCACCCACCCTTGCAGTAGTAGAGAGCCCCAGGAGCTCTAGATGCGGCGATGGCAGAATTCGCAGTCGCTAGCCCAACGATGGCCGTGGAGGAGCCGATCCAGAGCCCCGGCGAGCCTGACCAGCAGGGGAACCTGAGGTCACCCTTTTCCCTCTTCTTCCCCCTCTCCCCCGACCCCTCCCCCTCCTCCTCTTCACTTCCCCCTCCCCCTTTAGGGTTCCCCCTGCCCCCTCCCCCCCCCTCTGATGGTCACTCTTACCACCCGCCACCCACCTTCTGTCCCTTGCGGCCCGACCTCTCCCTCTCCCACCGCTCCCCTCTCTGCTTCAGTAGCAGCTTCTTCCGCTTCAACACCCCTCCCATCAAGTAAGAGAATGATGATGCCCCCTTCTACCTCCTCATCGTCGCAGCAGCAGGTCCGCTCAAAGAGGGATCCTGAGAGACAAGGCTCGTCCTCTTGGCCAGCACCTCCCAACCTCTAGCCTGGGCGTCCCTCAGTGCGGGACTTCTAGAGGTTAGGACCCTGGAACTATCTAGAGATTCTGGACTCATACCCTCTACCATTGGAGATCATGCTCATGGTCCTTCAGCCCCGCAAGGGGGGTTTGATCAGTGCAGTGGGATCTCAGACACACCCCGTTTAGAGATTTTCATTTGCCTCCATAGGGTTGGAGAAGTGGTCCCCGGAGGTGTTTGATGCTATTTTGGGTAATCAGCTTATGCTCATGATGGACGAGTGGATGGGACCAAAGGGACTAGATCTTTGGTACGCCCATGGCACGAAGGTGAACTTTCAACTTAGGTTCATGCACGAGGAGCCGATGTGTGGTTTAGCGACAAGAGTTATCAAATTGCCGATGGAGGCAAGGGTGGACCAGGCACACTTCTGGCCCCTCCATATGTGTGCGGATTTGTTCGGGGTGGAAGCCTCCTTCATGATGAAGTGGGCATGGAAGATCAGTATTGAGCTGGTATCCACCCTAATACGATGCCGCACAAACACTAACTACTCGCTCTCCAAACCCCCGACAAAATCACACAAGTTAGTCTTTCTAGGACAGGCACCCACCCATAGGAGAGCCTTGTTCCGGACTTCCCCATCCTCATGAGTTGGACCATAGTGAGTTGGAACGTACACGAGCTCCACAATCGTGTTCGCAGCTAGCCGCAATACCTGATGCTCCAGTAGGAGTTGCAGAGGGAAGTGGTAGGGCGAGCAGTGGACATGCTTATGATTCAAGAGCACATGTTTTCAGCAGCAGACATCAGATGATGCCATCACATTCTTCCAGGGAGAGGTCCAAAATCTCATAGACCTTGGCTCCAAAGGTCTACGATCAAGGCGAGCTCATTCTAGGAAGGGTAGTTTGGATGGGAGTTCGGACGGGAGAGTCCAAGATTGGAATCATAAACGTGTATGCCCCAGCATGTAAACAACATTGCCCAACCTTTTGGAGGAGGCTATCAGAGTGTCTTATGAATGTTGACTCCTGGATTGACTCCTGGATTGCTGGAGGGGACTTCAACAACCTGGAGTTTGGGGAAGACAAGCAGGGCGGTGCCTCGTTCTCTGAGATGCTAGCAGCAGAGCGTAGTACCTGGGAGTAGTTCATTTTCATGATCAGTGGCAGAGACCCATGGAGAGAGCCAGAGTTCAACAGGAATCCTGGCAGCCTTCTTTTCTCCTTTGGACAGAGGAGACACGATGGATTGCTCGAGAGATTAGATCACTTCTATGTTGGGGACTGGTCATTACACAGAGGTGGTGCTATCGCGGTTCTGGCAGGTAGTACCACGATGTCCGACCACTATCCAGTGGTGCTTCACTTGGATCAACCGCGTCGAGATCCCCCCTAAAAGGGAGTCTACATCCGAGAGGACCTCTTGTAGGATGAGGAGATTCAGCGGGTTATGGCAAAGATCTGGGAGCACTTAGAGATGGCACCGAGTGAGGGCTAGGCTGCATGGGTTGCCAATGCGATTCAAAGGAGTAGTGTGGAGCTGCAAGCTCACGCCCTCAGGCGGAGGAGGACCCTTCAGGAGCACGAGTAGGCTTTGAGGAGAGACCTCGCCTCCATCAAGAGGCTCAGGGAGCAGGACCCAGTGTCTCAGTGGCTTAGTGATAGATTGGAGAGTGCTCGTCTCAAGCTTCAGGACACGGAGCTACGATGGGCTGAGTTCTATCATTCCTCCCAGGCCCGATGGGTGCAGCAGGGGGATAGGATGACAAAGCAATAGTTCTTTTAGACCACTGGGCCCCGATCGACTCGCACACAGCTATAGCATCTCTGGGACTTGCAGGGCATCATGCACACTGACCCACAGGAGATTCTTGACATGACCACCGATTTTTATAGCCAACTCTTTCAGACAGAGAGGATGACCCTAGCCAATCTTGTGGCCCAAGAGCTACTTTGGGATCATGTTTTAACAATAGTCTCACGAGACCTATGCAACAGACTTGAGGAGCCTTTCACAGATGAGGAGCTCTAGGAAGCCCTCAACTCCGGACCCAAAAATGCTCAGGGGAAGATGGCTTGACTTCGGCCTTCTTCCGAAACTTTTGGGAGATTATCTCCATCCCTTTCCGTTTAGCTTGCCAAGAGATTTTCGACACAGGCCTTCTCCCTCAGGCAGGGGGTGGATTTGTTTGATCCCGAAAGGGGGAGATAGGTCAGATATATGACAATGGAGGCCAATCACTTTGCTTAATACTGCATACAACATCCTCGCCAAGGTCTTGAGTTTGCAGTTATGGCCTCATCTTACCGACATCATCCATGACACACAGACTGGGTTTGTCCAGGAGCGCAGCATCTTGAACATCATCTTCACGTTCTGGGAGGCAGTGGATTGGTCCAGGAAGGAGTCACAACCACTGGCCATCCTTCTCTTGGACTTTAAGAAGGCCTACGATAGGGTGGAGTGGTCTTTCCTCGAGGGCACTATGAGGAGATTGGGTTTCTCAGACTGATGGGTCAGAGGAGTTTTAGCACTATACGCATGGAGCTCTAGTCAGATGATTATTGGAGGACACATAGGCGAGGCCTTTCCTCTCTCTCGCTCGGTCTGCCAGGGCTACCCACTAGCTCCCTTCCTCTTCTTGTTTGTAGCAAAGGCTTTGGGCTACTACTTGAGATCACAAGTGGTGAGTCTCACAGGGTTGAGGCTCCCAATCAGACAGGAGGAGATCCTTGACTCGGAGTTTGCAGATGACACGGCCTTTATGTTGAGGGCACCATAGCGAGTCTAGAGAGAGTCAGAGGTGCCTTGGCTATCTATTGTGAGGCCTCGGGGACACGGATCAACTGGATGAAATCCATAGGATTCTTCACGGGCTTTGAGGAGACACAGGAGATCCATGAGTGGGGGAGTGACTTTGGTTTCAGATGGATGCTGCGGGGCCAGACAACGAGATACCTTGGATGCCAGGTGGGTATTAACATCACAGAAGAGCAGCATATTGCCCCGGTCCTTAAGAGTATTCAACGCAAGCCTCTCTATTAGAGCTCAGCCAAACTCTCCCTTGCAGGTCACACCAGGTCCTTCTTGCCACTACCTGGTATATTGCCTCATGTTGGTGCTTTCATAGAGGATGCATTGGGCAGCTCCGACGGTTGGTACGAAACTTCCTCTGGGCAGGTTCAGATGGCATGAGGAACACTAGGACCTGAGTAGCTTGGTAGAACGGTGATCATGCCGTAGGCCCTGGGAGGCTTGGGTATCATTGATCCGGAGATGCAGAGCAAGGCCCTTTTGGGCAAGTTGGTGGTTCGTGGCCTCACCCCAGGCGCCGAGCCTTGGAAGCTCCTCTTACAGAGAGGGCTTCTGAGGAACACCCCACGCACTGGGGGACAGTGGCAACCTTCACATAGATGGATATTCTCAAAGGCCCCCATGATGAGGAGCCTCACAGGGTTTGGCAGAGACTAGCAAGGGGCCTCATCCGTGCTCCGCCCAGATGTAGAGAGGACCCACCCAGAGATCAGAGATCAGGAGGGATGTATGCTTGGGCAGCAAACTCACATTGGTTGGGCATAGTGGGACAGTGGTCTAGCAAGGTCTTTTGGTCACTGGAGCAGACTACCTATGGAGGCAAAGGCGAGGCTTGATGCCCTAGTGCATCTGAGAGGGGCATGGCAGTGGATGGTTGAGATCGACTTAGCCATTCCTGAGTCTTGGTGGGAAGGATTTCACATTTGGAGAGACAACAAATGGTTGGGGCAATTTTCTCGTATTGGTGTTCCTTTGAGGATTTTGATGCAGCGCAGCAACATGCAACCCAACTTCTTCCGTGTAGGAGTTGGAGGCCTGCTTCAGCCCCTCACTGGGAGTGACCCTGAGATGGATGGGAGTCTTGATAGGATATACTGGCATATGATCAGAGTGGTAGGACACTTGGGGAAGGAGTGGCACATTGATCCCAGTATCTCAAAGCAAGACGCCTCTCGATGGCGCCTCTGGCTATGGGAGGGTAGACCCCTGAGGGAGGTCCAGTGGGACCTAGGGGAGTGGTTCTGGCCCTCCACGGGTGGCCTAGCTGAGATGATAGATGAGGTGCCTTTCTTTTCCTACACCACATGGATTGGCAGGAGACTTCAAATGGACTTGTCAAGGTGGACTCCCTCGAGGGAAAGACACTGGGTGACCCAGAGAGCGCCCTGGGATTTTTGCTGTAAGTTTTGGATGCAGTTGTGGTCCAGCTTGCAGTCGAGGAAGATCTCATACTTCTTTTGGCTGGTAGCCCGCGGAGGCTTGCCCATCGGCCTGTGGTTGGGCAGATGCGAGTGGAGGGGCAGTGCCAGTGCTGCTCAGATGGTGTCATGGAGACTATCCCTCACTGCCTATGGAGCTATCGTAGCGCAGCGAGGATGTGGATGAGACCCCTTCGGATCATGACATGCATGCAGAGTATACACAGAGATTACATGTGGGGGATGGTGGCTTGGTTGATAGAGGGAGGACATGCATTTTAGATTGATGAGATCTCCCTAGCCTACCGGCAGATACACGGTCAGAGCATTCAGAGGATTGCACTCCATGAGGTAGTCCCCCCTGACACCCTAGCTCCTCCTTCTCCTAGGTAGGATAGTGTTTGGGAGGCGGTAGCCAGCATCACGGCTTGGAACATTTGGGTGGCTCGGCGTAGCCTTGTGATGGGAGAGCACTTGGTTCCACCCTCGGCTACCTTGGTTGCCATCTGGCAAGATATCATTTACACTCTATGGTCCACCTAGGAGCATGGGACTCTAGGCTCCAAGGTGACTATTGAGAGGCATGCTCATTTCTGCAAGGCTTGGCCTGCAGGTATTTTCTACATCTTCACTCTACGAGGGATTCGCTAGCTGTATAGTCCCCCCACTTGGTTGTTAGCCCCAGTTCCAGAGATCTCCTAGGCAGTGAGCTGGGCTTCTCTGGAACAGGCCGGTTCTTCTTTCAGCCTTTTCCAGTTTTTTCATACTTAGCACCTTCGGGGCTGTTGTCTTGTATGAAATCTTTCAAGCATTAATAGAAGGTTCCTTTCTTTTGGGGGGGGGGGGGGGGGAAGGAATCCTCTATTAGCATCACATGCCTACCACCTCAAAGCATGAAGGCTTGTAGATATTGCAGTATGATAAGACTATTAATCATGATATCATGAGGTCTTATCTTTGCTTAATCTAGCCTTGGTTAGGTTGGGAACTAGTGGACTCTCCTTGGGTGGAGGAGGCACATCTTTGGCAACCTCTGTAGCCTTTGGTGGCTAAACAACTCCGAGCTTCGACGAAGAAAGGCTCTTTGTGAAGGTCTATAGATCAACTACATTCCTGATCTTTTTCGAGAGACTCTGAATGCCTTGGCTCCATGGGTAAGAGAGTACAGCCTTCACTTCACAATTGTTACAAGCTCAAAAAATACATGCATTCAATCCATTGATCGATGCTAATTATTGAATTCACTTGCTTTGGTTTTGAAAATTGTCACAACTTTGTTGTAGAACAGATTTCATTGGTGGGGGATGCTTGCGTGGATTCTGCACTAGATTTATAGATCCATTTTGCATGAGATTTTGTCAATAGAGTGAGGTAGTGTTTTTTATCATCAATAGAGTGAAGTAGTGTTTTTGTCACACCCTAGAGACCACAACTGCTAGTTGTAGGTAGAATTGGATGATGATTCGCAGTATCTGAGCTGATGTGGGTGAAGACTCAATCAAACCAAATAGAAACAAAAAGAACGAAATTCAGGTCAGATTCGAGTACGAATTAAAGTTCGTAAGGAAGGATTGAAAGTATTACTTGCTTAGCATTGCAACCTTCTTCTTGAATCAAAGAGACAAAAAGGTTTGTAAAAAAGAGGCAGAACATCCAAAGAATTGACATCGAACAAGAATAATAACTTTTGGATGAAAATCCCACAACCCAAGAATGCAAGGCAAGAAGGTATTCTTCCTCTTCAGCTACTATGTCTCGAGATCTTTGTGATGTAAACCAAAGTTAGGATGTCCAGCTACCCAATGCCTCTATCACTATTACATCTACTCCTCCTACAAAATTGATGCCAGATGCATGCACTGAAAGATGCATTCGCACATTTCTTCATGCCTTACCATGTCCAACTCCCTCGCATGCGCAATTGTTCAACGATTTCTAGTCAAGTCCCCTTGTTGCTATGAGATCAGTGATGCTATTGCTCGATGCCGCTTAGTTGTATGCTCAGTAGATGTCATTTGCCATATGGAATAAGAAGCAACCTAAGCTGCTTGAACCTTGCCATCTCGTGAGCATACAAGCTGTGATGCATACATGGCTTTTAGAAGTTGAATGCAATATGTTATATCACACACACACACATAAGCCAAAATCAAAATTGAAAAGACATACCATAATACTACTAAGTCCAAAATGGTATGCAAAAAAACCATGGAGACTGCAATGCAACTACAAAAAGACCACAACTGAGCGTGTGTCATGGGGTGTGAAGGATCAAACTCCACCCTATGAAAATTTGCAACATTCAATGAACTTTTTAGCTTACTAAGTGAGCCACGGATATTTTTCACATGACATCCATTGTGAACGATATTTGTATTCCACAAATAATTTTTGTGGAGATCTTATTTCTACTTCAATTTTTATGAAGTTAGAACTACAAATTATATGTCCAATATTATTATGCCACGATATGTTCTTATGATAGATATGATGATCATATTTCTATTAAAACTCGTTCCTAACAACAACAATAATTGATACTTCATGCTCGACATAGTACGGCCATTTTGTCTTTGTCCCCAAAAAGTGACTTCCTTCCTTTTGCATAATTTTAGAAAGGCTTCTTTTTAAGAAAAAACTTGTTACTGTGGAGATGTAAGAAGGTAATAAAGTATATTAAATGTATAAAAGAACTCTCTCTCTCTCTCTCTCTCTCTATATATATATATATATATATGTATGTATGTATGTATGTATGTATGTATATAAAATTTACTTCTTTATGGATGCTGGAATGGTCTCTTAATGCTCAAATGCCCACTATCAAAATTTATTAAATTTTCTATTAAAGTAGCGTAATTTCTTTAAGCTAAAGTGCTAAATTGTGATCTCAAAATTGGAGTGGTTATTAGTGGTGGATACTTTAGGCTTCATTTATGTTTTTTTTAGCCTAGTAGAGCCCATTTGCTAAACATAGTAATTGAGTAATTTAAATCCCTAAATATGATGTTGTTTGCATTCTAAGAGTGGTGCTTCAATTGGTAATAATGTTGTTAAAAAACTTTTTTGGAAAAACTTCATGTTTGCTTTATGATGTTAGTAATAGTTGGTAGCCACTAATTAGTGGCTGACTCATATTGAGCAGGTGTTATGGTTTTATTTTCTCCCCCATTGCATTTCGTCTTAGCCGATGCCGATTTTCATCCCAGTCATTCTTTCAAGGAGTCATCTAGTCATCTTCTCTGTATCCCTACCTTTCTGGGTGCTTGCCTTCATGAGTCATTGTTGTGGTAGTGTGATCTTGCTTAAGGAGCTGCCTTCTATGTCATTTGGCCATCCAAGTTCGGGATTAGTGAGTTGACAAACTCTCATGACTATGATGAATTGGATGGCCTCAATGTCATGCTCGTAAAGTTTGGAGTTGTTCTCTAGCCTTCTCATAATAGCGATCTAAAGCTACTCTCTTGGAGCTCGTTTCACGTCTATGCTCTCTCTAGGATTGCTTGCTTTGGGTGTTTGAGTGGATTGGTTAAAAAAGAGCGTGGACTTTCATCTACAATTCCTTATGGATTTCAAGTTTTTTCTTGTCTGGTAGCAAGCAGCCGATTGTGGGGTGCTCTTAGCAAGGAGTCGATCCTTTCTCATTCTGCAGTCCGACCTCATTTGATCATGGGTGGTGACTAAGTGTTGTCACATGTATCTCTCTTCATCGATGTCTGAAGGTGCATGCCGGCTACTGCTCTCTGAGTGTGATCAAGTCATGCACTTCATCATGGCTAGAGCCATGCAATGGGGTGCTCTCTGTGTCTTGTGATAAGTCTTCTACTCACTCGTCTCGATTGGGCTATTTTTGAGGTGATCTCTTGTAGCTCCTTGGTTAAGCTTCTTAGTTAAGCTTCATTATCTAAGTAGTGTTACCAACACCTTCTTTTGGCCTCTATTGGTTGGCTTATACTCCTTCCCGTGCTAAATTCTATGATTGTCGAGGGATCTTTTATCTCACGATTCTTACATCATGTCACCTCGTCCTTCCTCGAGTTTGTTGTTCCAACCACTAGTGCCCTGCATGAGCCTATGTCCTCTGCGTGGAAGACTCAACTGGCATTTCAGTCGGACTGTTTGTAAGGAGATTTTTTCTTAAAGGACCTGATCACCCAGCCCCTCGTCTAACCTCTTTCCTTTCTAGTTTATCAAGTGAGTTTTTTGTGTTATTTTCTATATTCCTTACATTTTCTCGTTTTCTCCCAATGGTATTGATATTTTTGCGGGTTCTGGTGTTGTGCTTTCTTTTTTGAGGTGCCCAGGAACTATTTGTATCATTAGTCTCATGCTCTTCTGCACCCAAGTTAGTTTAATTGTTTGTTTTATCAATTTGTGTTCTTAGCTTGGGCTTCGCTTTTAAGCCAATCTCTTTTCCTTGCATGCTAGTAGTGCTTTGCCTAGTTGAATTTCCTCATAGCTTTTGAATTTATATGTGTGTGTGTGTGTGTGTGTAGATAGATAGATAGATAGATAGATAGAGAGAGCGAGAGAGAGATGTATTTATATGGTTATTTATTTGTATAGTTTGCTCTCTCGTTTCTTTATATATGCTTATTGAATTGTTGGTTTAGAATATATTCCTTATTTTATGCAAAATTAGAGGTGCTAGCTTTCCTATGCTAAAGCATCCACCTTTAAAATCCACATCCGCCAAATTTACTTGATCTTTGGATGCATGGTGAAGCTGATGTGCACAAATGCAAGCATCCATAAACCATGTGATGGCCTCCATTTGGGTGCAATTGCAACATAATGTTGCTGCCTTAATAGTGCTCATGTTCACCGCTAGTGTCTTGCACGGATGTGCGGATGCCCAAATACAAATAACTACCCTCACACCTCAATAAGCACTTAGTATGCCAGAGCACACCTCTGTAATCTCATAAGTTGCATCCTCTTTGCTGGGATCTAACACAGATGGTCTTATGTGGGGGAGTATCCCACGTGACACTATGACTTCTATTTGTAGTCAGTCATTCAGACTAGGGCATTGAGCTTCTCGACATCTGTCACACATGGCGATAATACATTTTCCCAAAACATGCAGGTACCATCGTGATGCTTCCTATTCGAATTCTATAGCTTCATCTTATCACACACGGGGATAATACATTTTCCCAAAACATGCAGGTGCCATCGTGATGCTTCCTATTCGAATTCTATAACTACATCTTGAACAATCAAAACACAAGTTGACAAATCGTTTGCTAAGCAAGATTTGGCATTCCATACTGTGACTTTTGGTGTTGCAAATCCAAGCATTTGGTGGCTGAGGCACTACTAGAATTGATAATGCAAATGGAGTTGAAGCTGTTTCCTGCGAAAATGACGGCAATATAAGCATTGTAGGCAAATTAATTCTCCTCTCTCTCTGTTTGTGTGTGTGTGTGTGTGTTTCCTACCAAACAATCTAGTCTACTACACTATTGGACCAATTTTCAATGCTAGAGTAATCCAAATGCAAACATATGCATTTGCCCCTTTTAAACAACAAGTGAGAGTAATCCACTAATATTCAACCTCTTTAGACAAAGTATCAAAGTGGGAGTCATCATAAATACCCACATTCATGTTAGTAAAGTGTCTAAAATACAAAAAGGGTCAAAAGTAATCTCGAACAAATAAATCATTCCCATATTACAATAGATAGAGATAATCTGCCACAAAGTACTCCTCGAAGTTGCCAACATCATACTTCATGTCCATCAAATCATGCAAAAGATTATCTAATGCTAATCTGATGGAGGGGTATGTCGACTCACATGGCACCGTCCCAACCAAATGAAAGTTAGAACAATTCATTCAAGCTGTGGTAGCTAGGCTTCAATGACGGCACACAGTTTTGTTATCCATGTCAATCTATCTAGACTAGTAGTACCATGTTACTTTCCTACAAGCATATAGAAAGTACGATAAAAATATCCCCATCTTTTTTCCTTTTGCAAGTAATACATCAAGGGAAAGGGAGAGGGGATTATTAATATTAAAAGGAAAATCCCTTAAGAAATAGAAGGAACCTCCGATCAAATCTAAGTCTCCACCTAAAGTTTCCCATATGCAATAGAAGGAAACTATTTCTATCTGTATATCCTTCTATTCGAGCAATGGGCCTTAGAGATTCACATCAGCAATGAAAACCTGTAGAATATTTTTTTGAAAAAGGTAAATAGTCCCAAGTCTCTCAGTGCTATGTTACAAGGATATAGGAAAATACTTCCTTTCCCATTAAAAATGCTTGTGGGCACTCAAGATAATAAAAGGATTACTCAAGGCCGTCCTATCATGGTACAATCTCAATTCCACACAACCTCAAAGGTCTCTACTAGTACAACTTCCAACATGAGATTTCCCTAATAATATATATAATTACCGAAAGAGGACCTTATTGATAGATAATTTTCCAAAGGAGGCTCCCTAAAACCATCTCCATTCTCCCTGGTGTATAAAAAATCTTGGAAATTTTATCCAAAAGGGAACTCCCTTATTCCCACTTGTTCTTCTAAATTCCTCCAGTTCTTGCATCATAAGACCATTAATGTACAAACTATCAATGGAGATTAATTTTCCATTCTACCTCTTTCGTATACCTTTCTTCAATTATATATCAATTTACTATAAGGGACGCTTTTAAAAGTGCTTTTGAAGGCAACAATAATGAAATTGCCTTGCATAGGAATCCCCTCATAAATATTTAAAGGAAATGATCCATTACCAATCTAAGGAAATATTTTAAAGTTGTAGGATTGACAAATAATTAAGAAAGTAAACTAAATCCTATTATTCAAGAGAATTGCATAATTCCATCCCATAGTGGAATCCAGGGACTAGGCTAAGTCAGTGTAGTCAGACTTTCATCTTGGAGGGGTAAAGAACCCATTTAATGGGCTAGGGTATACAAAAACAAAGGACCCTCCAACCATTGTAGCTCAAAGTCTTGCTAGTAAGTGCAGAGGGAGGAGGTGAAACATCAAAATCCGTCATCTAGATCTTGTAAACTTCTTTTTCATAGGGTAGAGTTGGGGAGGGCACCATGTGTACATGATTATGAAGGAATAAGGCCTGTGAAGGCTTACTCCATCATGGTGGAGCATTTCTCCATTTTAGGGTTGATATTGCACTGCTAGTGCTAAGCATCTCATAACTAGCCTTCAAGGATGTGCTCAACCTTGGTCTACGCTCGTGTGTTTGGTGCGCCAATGCAGACCTGGTGTCTGAGACCTCCTCCTTTCTTATTGCATTGCATGATTAATGTTAATAGGTAGTGTAGTCATGTAGCATCAAGTATTGAGGGATTCCTAAGAGGCTTGGAGATCTTTGGTGTGGTAGTTCGGTGTCTAGTATTGAGCTCAAAGAGCCGAGAACACATATTGTCGTGTTCTAAATACCGAATAAATACCAAACACAAAGCTAGCAACACAAGCAAACTCAAAGCTTGTCGTGGCTATTGTATTCCCAGCACTGTTTGAGGTGTAAACGTCATGGAATAAGGAGCCTACAAGGAGCTCCAACTATTTGAGGAGTTTTACCAAAGCCATCCCTTGTAGATACTTCCTCCTTGTTTCTAATTTTTCTTGGTAGGACTATGGTTCGATGAACATGAACCTCTACCTATTTGTGAGAGGTCTAGCCACCATTTTTCAATGGCAAAGCCTTTGCAACAAACTCAAACAAGAATGGAGCAACACATGGACATGGTGCCATGCTTGTGTAGTAGCAGAAGAGCTTGATGAAAATTTGTAGTTAAGAAAGCACATAAAATGTGAAAAGAAGTGTCATTAGTGACCTCACGTGAAGACTCTCTGTTAGAAAATTCTCCAAAACCAGTAGATTCAAGCATTGTGGATCTAATAGAGAATGCCAACCCAAGGGCTCCTTTATTATGGCTGAACCACATGAACATTATCGAAGTAAAGAGCCCATAGTATGTTAGCACAGTCGAGGAATAAATGGAGCTAATAAGTGAGACAGAGGAATCAGAATTTGCTCGTAGTTACTAAGATTCATCCTTAAGTTCTAGCACATAATCCAATGTCTCCAAAATAATTGCATATCCATAGAGAGCTACTGCAAGTGACTACATGACTTGGTGTTAGGATTATCACTACTCAATGTAGTGAAATGTAGTGGGCGGATGAATGTTCATAGAAGAGTTAGCATCATCGACCTGGTCAATCTCCATGCTCTAAGACACGCAAGCTTTCAGTCTCAATTCCTATCAGTTGAATATGTGAGGCATTGTTCAACTTCTTTCAATTGAAGAACGACTAGAAGAAAAAGCTATGGAAAGTGCCTCGTCAAGCTTGTAGATCATTGTAGAGATGGGATCTTCATTAGCCAAGTTGTCAAAGTGAAAGGTAAAATTTGGAAGCTAGCAAAAGCCTTTACGGCGGCCAAATAGTCAAGGCATTCTCCATATCTCTATGCCAAGAAAATAGTGGAAATCTCCCATGTCTTTCATATCAAACTCGGACGTGAGTTATTGCTTGGCTTTAGAAAATGAGATGAATGTGATGATAAAGCACAACAAGAATAATATATTGCGCTATCTTCTTGATAAAAAGTAATGGATTAGAAGGTGCTTTTTCAATCCATTCAAGGAAATGAGCAATCAGGAAATTTTGTCATATTGTCCCCTTTCAGAATAAATCATTCAAGTCATGTTGTAAAGATCTATTCAGTGAGATAAATCAATTTTTAACATTTATTTGATGAATAAACTAAGAAAAATGAAAAGTGAGGTTAATAACGACTCTCACCATTGTCATCTTTACATTTACGAGAAAGGTCTCTTAACAATTTTGTGCCAATTGTTCCATCCTATTAAAGCTTGACTTTGTGCATCCTATGGGCTTCTTTTCTTTTGATGTTTCGATGGCGATGATGATACCAATTTTGTTGCATTGTCCATTAGCACTGCCACATCGTTTATTTGTACATTTTGGTTTCCAATGACTTGGATTTCCGTAGTAATTCATTGAACATTTTGGTTCCTAATTACTTGGAGTTCCATAGTAATTACAACTTCTTATAATTCTATTTGGAGAATTTTCTTGGTAGTATCCTTTGACAAAGTTACCTTTGCCTCTAGAATTCCATGTTTTGTGAACTAAATAATGGGAAGATTGATAATTCCTTAAATGTGTGCTAAAGCTATGAATATAGTTCCCTCTAGCTCATGACTTATGGAATTTGTACATATCCCTCTCCTTAATTGCTCTTGCATATGAGCATGTCTCACATGATTCAAGTGCAGATGGAGAATCATTAGAGACCATTGCTATAATGAACATATCATATTCTTCATCGAGACGATTGAATGCTATCTAGACTAATCTTTCTATCTTCAACTTTTGATCAATAGGTGTAAGTTTATGTGCAATGTCTTTGATTCCAACCAAGTAATCTAGACTTGCATCTCTTTGATCAATAGATCTAAGTTGAGGGGCAATGTCTTTGATTCCAACCAAGTAATACAGACTTGTATCCCTTTGCATATAGGAGGCATCTATTAGTTGACTCTTATGCATGATGGTTTTGGATATAGTTTTGGGTATTGAACTTCTTTCTCAAAGCTTTCCATATATCAATACCAACTTCTTGTATTTGATAATAAAACCATAACAACTTTGATATTCAAGTTGATAAGATTGTGTGTTTATCCTAGTATTTCATCCCAATTAGGTTGCTTTTCTTGAAACTCTTTTTGTCAATCGTGTTGTTGATGCTTGCGTAAGAGCTTCCAGCCTCTTTTCCTTTTTGTGATGATTTCTTATAGTTTCTTCATTTGAAATATGTCAAAAAGCTTAAATTCCCAAGCAAGTTGTTTTTTTGAAAAGTCCTTTTAATTGGTCTACCATTAATGGTGTTATGGAAGTTTGATTAGAGCTTCCACTCTTTGTTCCTTTTCTACGATGGTGCCTATATGCTTCATCTAAACAAGCTAGAAATTTCTAATTTTACAATTTCCATCATTTGATTTGCTATTTGGATAGAGGAAGATGATATCATGATGAGACTTTGCGATTTTGGTAATATTGATGCAAACTCATTGACTTAGAGTATTTGATTCCTTGAAACTTTTGCTTTTAATGGATGGAAGATATGTGTCGAAAAAATATTTAAAAATGGGCACAACATATGGGTAGAATTATGTTAATCAATGGAAATTTTATGTAAAGATTAGATAGGGTAATGATGGTGGTGATGGTTACCTTAGCTTCAAAATGGTGTAGCTTTACTTGCTCTTTTATTGGGTAAAACCTCAATTCAAATGGGGTCATTTTGAGATGTAATTAAAGAAGAAATTGGCTCAAAAAGAAGGGTGAGAATTCACTTTAAGGTGACTTACATATTGGATATATCACTTTAATATGACTCACATTTTGACTATGAATGCACTTTGAATTTTGACCAGCACTTTATGACATGTAAGAGAGATATGGTTGAATTAAGTTGATCATACTTGGTTGGGTTGGGAGAGAGTAGTATGAGAGAAGTGGGGGAAGCACAGAGCCAAGGATGTGGATGGAAGAAGACAATTGAGTTACTTTAGTTAGACATAAAGCTTGAGTTAAGTGATAGACCATTAAAACTATGCTTGGCTTTGGGTACTATCAAGGAAATGAATCTTTTTGTTCTTTTCAAGGGATAAGGATAGGTCGTCACAACAATGTGAGGGACTAGTTGCTTGCAAGGATGTCAGAGAGGAACATAGATGGCTCACCAGTAAGCCAAATTTCAGATTTCATAAGGAAAAAAAGCAAATAAAATATTTGACAAGGTGATTATGGTGACGAGGGTTGAGAATGAGCTTGCAAGATTTGGAATCAAACTGGTTCATGAGACCATGTAGTTACTTATTCATGAGCACATTGTAAAAATCTTGGGAGAAAATGCTGAGTAATCCACTTTACCTTGCTTTACTATGTAGCATGTTTGATTGGTATTTGGAATAAATTATTGCAAGGGATCATTGAAATATTTATAGCAATTCTAAATGAGAGATAAAGAGATTATCAGATTCCAACTCATGAATTTTCATCAAATCCCTATGCACCAGGTGCTAAAAAAGAAGCAAGAAGAAGCTTACAAACATTAAAGATGATGGGAAGCTTGTAGAGGATCCATTAGGTGATTTGCAAGAATAACTAATAAGATGTTTTGCATAGGCCTTGATAGACCTTATGTTTTCACTCCTCTGATTATAAAATCTACATATGATGTATGAAAATAATTGTCTTGTGACAAGAATAATGCAAATACGAGGCACAATGAGGCAATATGAACTCTTATTATTTAAAGAACCAAAATCTTTATATTTGAAGTATTGTTGCAACTTTCCAATGACTAAAGCAAGGAATAATTAGTCACTTGCACTTTAGAAAGTGACATTAGGATGTGAACTACACCTTACAAGAAATACAAACATATGTATTGTCCAAATCAAAGAACGAGTGCCTAACATTGCCAATCATGTCAATATTTAAAGTGAAGATCTCCAAAAACATAGCATTACTTCATACACAACTCATCCAAACTATTACACAACATCCAAAACATATTGCCTAGCATTGCCAATCATGCGAATAGTTGGATTGAATAACTTCAAGAACATGGCGTTAGTTCAGACACAACTCATCCATGATATTTTAGAACATCCAAGCCTATGCAATCTTAAACAGACCATATGATTTGAAAAGCCCAAATCAATCCTTGAGCATAAGTCAAAACCATGTAGAAGCAATTTTGACCAAGCTTTAAGGAGAGTCAATAGATATGATCCTAGGAATGAAATATGTTTTCGATATAGTGTCGTGAACAATAGTGAGATACTTTCTTTTAGAAAATTTAATGCTTTGAGCCTCCTCATGATAAGGATTTTTTTGTTCTATTATTGAATCTTAAACATAAAATCCAAGAACAAATTGATCACATGGCTCTACAAAGTGGCTTAAACCAAATGACTGGAATAATATGCTCTAGGAATGTGTTTTAGCATGCTATTTACTATTTCTATTTGAAAATTTATGGAATTCTAAGAATGAACAAAAGGATTCTTCTATAACTTCTCAAGTTCTATGTCCATATCAACTTTCTTCAGGAATTCCACTACAACTTGTTGGGATTGTTGTGGTAAATCTCAACTTAAAATATGTAAATCAGGATGACCAGGGACTTTTTATTCTTCCAAGAGAGGCAAAAGTGTCAAGACCCTATGGGTGTAAGACACCATATCCTTAAAGGAATTTTAAATGCTTTAGGAGTAGAGGATTGTAAGGGGCATTCTAGCGCATTGTAAAGTATTGTTGTGATTTGTAACATTCCATATCAACTCTTTTAGCTTGCACAATGTGTGAGTAAGATTAAGCATCATATATAGATTCTATACTATAAAAGATAAACCTTGCACCCATAGTTTACTTTGCACTTACACCTACTCATGTTTCATGAGAGGAACTAGTACTTTTGTATGCAAGGTTTGCATTTTGTCTTGGGAGAGTTCTCGATGCATTCTTGACAATCAAAATGAAGCATTGATACTACCATGTTTTTAATTAGAAAGGCAAAGTGTTGGTGGATTCTTTTGCAAATGAAATCGTTGAGCAAAATATCTTTGATACCACTATCAAATTGATCTCCTTGTTTAATCACTTACAAGACTATATTCATGAGTTTGTTAATGTTGGTTGAAGTCATCAGATACCACTATTGACATGGGAAAAACAATTCGTATTGGTCTCTCATATGATCACAAGCAAGGGTGCTTAAGAACATAGGTTGTATCTTTTTACTAATTGAGAGTGCTCTATGACTAGAAATTAAGTTAGAAGATAAAGGGGAAGGGGAGAGTATGGATTTAAAAATCATAAAGGACCCCTTGGCCCCTCGGAGCCTCCTCCGAATTCTCATCCCTTGATAATAGGGGAGGGGGTTCAAAAACAACAAATACTCTTGGAAACTCTCTTCCATTTATGGTATCACTAACATGATTCTCCTCAAGGAGATTGTTATGGGAATCGTGTGTATTTAAGGAGGTGAGAGGGAGGATTTATTGGGGGACTTTAAGGGTCTCCCTTTTATTGCTAATGTATGGGCCTCCTAAAAGAAGAGTCTTCTTGAAGGGCCCAAATTAGCCAAAAAAGAAGGGGAAACAATAAAAATAGCCCCATCATCGCCCCCACATGCACAAGCTGGTTACCTCTTGTTGATGCTAGCAATGGTGAGAATTGGAAGAAGGGGAGGGAGGGGGGCACATTAATGAAGGGATGGTGGGGAGGAAGGGGGGAGCTTTATTTATTGAGGGAGGAGAGGATTCATTCATGAAGCCGAGGGCTTTTGGTAGCCACATTAAAGGCAAAGAGAGGGCTTAATTGAATAAGCCCAATACTATAGGCATTTGTGGGGGGGCACATTTATGAAGGGATAGTGGGGGAGGAAAGGGGGCGAGCTCTTGGTGGCCCCACAAAAGGGGGCACAATTCCATAATATGGTAATATAAGGCCTACTGAAATGAGTTCCCTCTCCCCTTTTGTAGTGCCACCAAGAGCTCTCCCCTTGTACATGAGACCCTCCCCTTCCTCCCCCACCATCTCTTTGTTAATGTGTCCTGTCCCACCCTTTCATGAATGTATCATACTAGAAAACACTTAAAGGTTGGAAAAGGGACCAAATTACTTTTTAAAAATGTATCAAAAAAAAGAGATTCCCTCCCACCCCCCATGTGCAATCTCATTGATCATATCATCGCGATAAGGTTGCAAATGCCATTGGAGAGGTATCATTGATGAGATTTTGGTTATGTCTACTAAGAGCTTTATCTTTCATATTGTATATCTTTTTGGATTCATGTTTCTTATGCATCAATATATGGAAGCTTTATCATGAATAAAATAATTACAAGCTTCATCTTTAATGATAGAAAAGTTGAAATATTGTATACATGCTTTCTTAAACGTCTTCTTTTATGTTTTGAAAGTATATGTCAACCTTAAGATCTAAGTTTTTAAACGTCATTTTTTAATCTAAGGTTGTTTTTAAAAAGCATATGTCAACCTTTGGTCAAGTTGATAAGATGTTGGATCCGAGTAGCCATTTGGATGGTGAAATAGACAAACAAGGCAAAATGACTAATGAGAATTTAACCATGTCATGTGAACTCATTTGATAAGGAGGTCGCACAAGCTATTTTAGATCAATTGCAAGTAAGTTGTGCTTTTTGTGAGATTTTTTATAGAAATAGAAAGTCTTGGTATGTTGAATTAATCTATATAATTAAATTTCTATTCAAACCCTCACTGAAATCACACTCTTGAAAGATGGGCTAAAAAGATGGTTCCACCCCCTCATGTCCCTTTGCCATGTAATGCACATCGACATGTTTGAAGGGTGTGGATATTGGATACGATTTGGATTAGGTGATGAAGACTTGGTTCTCTACTTAATGGGTGGTCACCTCCTTGTATGGTGTGGATCATTCTAGGCTTTCATTTTATGAAGGTGACAATCAATACAATATCTTATATCTTGACTCCAATCGTGTGGTCCTCTCTCTTTCTCTCTCTCTCTCTCTCTCTCTCTCTCTCTCTCTCTCTCTCTGTTTTCTACACAAATATGGGGAGTTGAGTGGGAAAACCTAAGTTTTAAGTGCTTTCCATGTGGGAGGAAAATTGTCGGCTACGAGAATTCTTGGGACGAGATACAACAGAGTAAGTCTTTACATTTTAATTTGTAGCTATTTACTAAGATTGTACTTACAATTTGCCAAGGTATGCATGTCAACATTTTGTTAAATAAGGTTCCATCACGCTTTTTGTTAATAACAAAAAGATTCAATGCAACAAGCTCCTTAAGTGATAAAAAAAGACATGCATGTGTGGACATCATGCTAGTAGATGTAAAAATTGAAGAAGGGGGTGATTTTTATTAATCATTAATCGACTTGATCAATAAGTTGCCTTGAATTTAGCATGAGATAATCTTCATTGTATACAAGTGAATACAACATTTCCCTCTATGTTGCTATTATATCAATTTAAAGGAAATTGGCCTTATAAGAAGCACACCAAATTACAAAGGCATGCATGTATGGAATTGAGGCTAGTAGAAGTAAAGAATGAAGAAGAGGGTGAATTTTAAAATCTCATTAATCAACATAATCATTAACTTGTCTTGAATCTAACATGAGATAATCTTCGTCCAATATAAGTGAATGTGACCTTTCTCTAATATGATTATGTTGCAATGACATAGGTTAAATGAAATCGTTTTCATAAGAACCATATTAAATGAGAAGTTTGCATGATTTCCAATCTTGGTTTACCCAACTTGTGTACATTGTTCCCACACATTTTCAAAGAAGAATGATCATTGTGCCCAGCACATACTACTATGATCTTCTTCACGTTTTTCTTTTTCAAATTTCTGTTTGTATCATATGTACCAAAATTCCAAAAAAATGTCTTATGCAACAAAATTTAAGAGGGGGTGTTAAGAATAGTTAAATTGCACTATTGTACAAAGGACTATAAGGCCATAGGGACAATCCCAAATGCTAACCCTAAGGGGTAAAGATGTATATATCGTTTATCATGTTCAAAATACAAGTAGTGTGTCATTACATATCCACTCCTCTCTCCCATACTTTATCGACATCATTTCTTGTGTTCTCTTAAACCATAAGCATGCACCATGTATTTCAAGTTTAACTCATAAGAACCCTTAATTTGTATCATGATCACTAGAATTAGATCTAAACCCATATAATATTACCATGCAGATCTTTCTCTTCAACAAAAATGTTGAACACTAATCAATCATCCCAACTTTAAGGTAATTGTTTGCTATTCTTTGCTCGAGTACCACTTGTTGACTCATTCTCATCCATTGAATCACTACCCTTTGTCTTATCTTCTAATTTATCCTTCAAATTGATGGGTCATGAAGACTAATTAGTTGTCCACCTTGCTGGGCTTTCTCAATATGATTAATTTCATCAAAGATAATCTCAGAGGGCATGAAAAATCCTTTGGAATGGACAACAACTTAACTGTTTCTTTGTTTTGAAACTCGATTCCTAGGTACATGGTCTGACATTATACTCGATAATTTGTGACTTCATTAGGAACATAAAACACTTGTTGCACATGAGATAGTATCAAAAATGGTTGGTCATTGATGTTTGTCATTTTCATGCACTTTGATGTGTTCACTAGCTAAAATACTTTCTCATCCATTTTGACAATTACATTTTTCATACTAGTAAGGCTTGAACCAATTGCAATATAGCAACAATGCTATAAATGTTCCAAAGATCTTTAGGATCTATTGAATGCATCCAAAGAATTGTAACCTAGACATGGATGGATTTTGGTCTCTTACATTACTTTGACTCCACGCATCAAAGTATGCATCAACTCCACAATACTACATTGCCATCCCCAAGTCACCAATCTCAGTTTGAAATTGAAACCCATTAGTAACAAGATTTGGGTACGAATATGCCATATCCACGGGTTTTAAGGCTGGGTCATACCACTCAGCATGCATGTGTTAACTCATCAAAGAGCTTACTCACGTGTAGGAAACAATATAAAAAATCACATTTTATGAACTAAAAATGCACTACAAATCTCATTATTCTACCAAACATATAACCTTAAAATCTTAAAATAACCCCCATAACTGAACTTCTCTTTTATGATAATCTCAATAGGCAAAGTCTTTGAATTAATCTTGGCCACTTTTCTCTTCTTCAAACTTTTCATAAAATCCAATGTGAACGAGAAATCTCAACACAAAATTACAACCACATTTGTAAAAACAACATTAAGTACGCTATTTTTCATTACCTATGCCCTTTTGTGATCATATATGAGCTGTCCAATGCCGTGTCTTATGCAACATGATGGTGGAAAGGGTTACTCATATATGTCTACCTCATGCTTTCTCCTCTTGTAGTCCTCTCTTACCCAAGGATTCATATATCTCAAATTTGTTTTGAATTCCCCTCAAAGTCACACACTAATACTCCATGGAGGATTCCACGACCTCTCCCAAAGCATAACATTTTGAAGTGAACCTCTTGCAATGGTCTCTTTTGGCCTTGCTTCTTTCTTCACACAAGTTTTCAAATGCTTTATCTCCCTCTCAATTGGTACATGTGTGCCCCTACTAACCCACACAACTTTATTTTTCTACTATACAAGGGAGTAAGTGTACAATTATATCAAAGAAAGAAGCAAGAGATGCCCTCTTCAAACAAACGATGACCCAACAAAGTCAACTAGATGGAAGAGAGAAAGTGTGTTCATTTAGTCTACCATATTGGTAGGTGTGTAACATAGAGGATGCCTACTTTGCATGAGATTGTTATGCTCGCATTGTCAACATCAAGCAACATCTTCAATATATTATCAACAATGCCTTTCTCTACATGCATGACATCAATGGTGTTGCATATAGTTAGTTCCTATGATGTCATTCTCCACATGCATGACATCAACAATACATTGTCAACGATGTCTTTCTCCACATGCATGACATCAATGGTGTTGCATATAATCAGTTCGTATAATACAAAACAAGAACACATATTCTATTAGTACTCTAAATACTATAGTGACTGTAATTTGAGTATAGAATGCTGAATTGTATTATTTTGGGTGTAGATGCATATATTTTACTCCTAAAATAATATGGAGATATGCTTTAAAGTAAGAATGAACATGTAAAGTATTTGTATTTGTCCTAAGAGACAATTGTTAAAATGTGATACTTCCAACTTACATGAACATAAAACGTGAGAGTAATAAGTTCTTACGATACATCAATAGCATTATCACTCAAGCTTGTCTTCTCAAGCTACCACTCCTTGTCTATGGGAACTAACTTGACTATCATGAGACTAAGCCTTATTCTTCAGAGCGTTTGTGCAGTTGTCATCATGATATGTGAGCCTTTTTGTATTTTGAAACCATTTTTGTATCAATTCACAAGCCTCCTTCATTGTCAAGATGGTCTTCTAAGAAGGTGCTGATCTTTCCTCTACCTTTGCATCAAAAGATTGCTTCATATACCTTAATCTATGATGTAGAGGCAAAAAGCATGGAGAATACATTCGTTTGTAGCCCTTGCCCAACCTCTTATCCCCTTTGTAAGTAGCAGATAACCAAGAAGTATTGAAATGTCCACAACCTCTTATCCCCTTTGTAAGTAGAACATAACCAAGAAGTAATGAAATGTCCAAAATAGTATGGTCCTCATTGTAAATTTTCTTTCACTAGGTTCTTTATTGTCACATTGTAGGCAAGGATACCTTGCCAAAGTTCTTGTAGCTAATTAATGAGAATCTATTGAGTGCAAATAATGTTCACATTGTAATCATATAAGAGAAATGTTGTAGTCGACCTCCCATTAGAAATGACACAAAGAATTATACCTTGAAGTGATTATTAATATTCACAAAGTTCACTTGTTTTGCCTCAGTATCACAAGTGAGAGCATCATAAAGAAACTCTTTGGGGGCAAGTTGTGGAGGAGAATGATAGCAAGCCATATGCTCCATCTTGTGCTAAGGGATCTGAATGGACTGAAATGATTTGTTACTAGAAGGAAATGAGCATTACGTGGTTCTATAGCAAAATCTTTCCATTTACTATTCACGTACTTCCAAGCAAGGCTACAAGGTGTCATTCTAAGCAATTTGTGCTCTTCATCATGCTATACTATATCATATGAGAAGACATTAGAGGCCACCTCGACACAATCAATATAAAATATGTAGTATGGACTAAAGAACTCGAAGGCTAGTATGTAACATGTAACATGTAAAATTTACATACTTTGCATTTGTTTATTTGAACCTATAATACTATATATTGTAATAATCATGGTTTGAGAGAAAGTGTCACATCACCTTTCATGTTACCTTAGTTTTTAAAAATTTCCAATGGCTATCATGACAATTTAGGATAGTCTTCTTTAAAACATATTGCTCACGAAATAGAATACAGTTATTGATGTATGCACAAATGAAATTATAATCAAGGCCGTAAGTCAAGTTTACATCCATCCATGTAGGACCTTAATGTATATGAAGGAGTAGTATTGAGGAAAATTTGCTAAGGTTGCATCGTGTGTACAATAGTTTCTTTGCATTTTTATAAGTGCAAAGAAGCTGCTTGGATCATCATCCATGTGTGAAGAATGATTCAAGCTTACAACCTGTATATTTCTTGAAAGGTCAAGGTAAAGTGTTGATATTATTGTCTCTTGCTTCATTCTCACATTGAGTCATATGTCTTTTGAAATAACTTTGCATTGTATTCTACTCTCATAGACTACATCGATTAAAAAATATAGTTTCATTAGTATGCAAAATTCAATTTGACTTTTTAAGACATGATTGATGTTAAACCTCACTGTATATTCAATTCTCTTGATGAACACTATTTTTCAAAGAATATTGTAAGTAGGTTTCATTTGCTGTACAATAAGGAAAAGCTAAAACTTGCTAGATATATCGAAAGAGTACAAAATTTTGGAACATTTCCTTTTTACAGATAGCGATCTAACTTCTCTATAGAAAGTTACGATGATTCTAAGATTATAAGACCCCAGTAGCTTCTATTCATTTTTGTGGAATTATCCGTTGTAAAACATCTTTGCATTATTCTTTAAAAGAGGAAGATATTATCCTTGTCACATCTTTCTCATTAGATTTAAAAACTCCACTCTACTTTCTCAGGCTACATATCCTATGCTGCATTTGTCCAAGCATCCGAGCTCTCCCACTTGTCCTCCAATCCTCTTGATCCCACTTTCCTTTGCTTTTTTCAATCTTCTCCAAAATTAATGTTTCTCCTATGCTATTTCCCCTTACACCTACTTATGTTCCCTAATGAGTGTAACTGGAATAATTATTGCAAATTTCAAAAATTTATTTCCCCTCTTCAAATTCATTTTTTCGTTGTCTAATGCAAATGGGCTATTACAATGAAACAAGCCGACTCAAACAAGTGGAAAAAGTACTAATCATGTGCTTTTAAGTTTCGAATATTAGAAGCCAAAGGTTTTCGTAAGACGTTATACATCATTGCTCATTCTTGCAAATGGAGCCGAGAATGGCTAAACCATGGCCTTAAAGAAAATGGCATTAAGATCCATGAAAGGCCACTTGACTTTACCATATAAAGGGTTAGATGGTATTCGCAGCCTGATGAGCATGAAGTTCATAGAGTATGAGGCTCCAACTTTGTAGAATTAAGTGAAGGATAACAAGCTCTTATCATTTTAGGACCAAAGGATACACAAAACCAAATATGGCTAGTAGAGAAGTGGGTGGAAAGGTTGGCCTTTTATTCCTTTTTGGTTGCCTTAAATAGGGAAATGTTTCCAAAAGGGTGGATCTACACTAGTGTTTTGCCTCCACAATTTGGATCACTTGCTCACAAGACTAATTGAATAAGATATGTTTGATCATGAGGTACCAATTTGATTTGCAAATGGGGAGTTCTTCATTTTCTACATATTTTTTGCAATCTCAATGGGAGTATTCATTGGTAAAATTGCTTCACCATGAAGTCTCTGTGTGTGACCCACAAAAATGCCATCGTCAAGTTTCTTCTATCTCCATTCGTTGGTTGTTTGAAATACCCAGTTCCTCCCTCAACGTGGCCTTGATCCCTTTCTTGGGTCGGATTTATTCCCTTGTGCCATTGCTTGTTCCAATTCTAAATCTTCTTCTTCTTCTTCAAGTTGCCGCTTCTCTTACGTTTCACCAACATCGATCCTGCCATATTTCTTCAACCCGCCAATAATGATGATTCCCGATTTGCGACATACTTCTATGTATCAAGATCGGGCGACTTCCATCTTTTGCGTTCTGCCGTTTCGCGATCGCGTTGTTCACTGCTTACTCTCTTGGAAGCACTACCCGCATCTAGTTTCTCGTTTCGTACTCACGGCATTTACCTGTGGTCTAGTCGGCAAGTTGATATTCAAGCTCTTTGCAGATAGAGTATTATAGCCATGTCCCAGCAAATTCTTTCCGTTCAGCCTGGAGAGCTGAAGTTTATATGTGAGTTCTACGCAGTCGTTTGTTCGAACCATTTATTTGGTTTCAAACAGCTGTTTTGGCGAAGGTGCAGATTCAGTGTTTTCTTTTGACGTTCTGACATGACCCTGCCGAATACTTGTATGCAGTTGAGGTCAGAAAGCAATCATCATGCTCTCTGCAGTTTATTAACACAACCGATAGTTATGTCGCTTTTAAGGTTCGTATTGGAAGGCAAAGATCTTCTTCTCGGGCTCGTATTCGAGATCCATTTCAGTTCCTTTTTCGCGAATGAGAACCTTCTACAAAGCGGGAACTAATGTGCCGAAACGAATCCAATGATTGCAAGCGTTCTTTGTTGTTTCTAATTGAGCTTTGGTTGTCTTGCTATTTCTGTTTCGTAACGTGGAAGGGATTGGCTCCTTTCTATGCCAGCGTTCTCTAATAGTATTTGCCAGTTTATGTCCTAATAGAACTCCATTAATGTAGATCAAAACAACAGCTCCCAAAAAGTATAATGTTCGGCCAAACACGGGCATTATCTTGCCTAGGGGCACTTCTGATGTCACAGGTAAAAGCTAGCTTGTTGCTTGATTTGTGTTGATCAAAGCTCAGTGACTTTGCCTTACGCCAAGTTGGGCCAAGTTGGATAGTGTATCTTTTCTCTATTTTGGGTACGGATTACGTTTTTTTAAATCTGATTACGGTGGGCCTTATCAGTTACGCTGCTAGGCCAGCCTGAAGCCCCCCCAAACATGGAGTGTAGAGATAAGTTCCTTGTGCAGAGTGTCGTATTCCCAGATGGTGCTCAGCAAGGAGAGATTCCCCCAGATCTTGTGAGTGCTACTGCAAATGGTTCGCTATTCATTTACTCAGTATTGTTTTCTTTGAATGTTTGTTTCTTCAACTTTTTCCAATCGCTCGTCTCTTCAAAATCACGGCTTTGCTCTTTATTGCTGCAATCTGTTTATGACACTGCCCTAAGCTTCCATGCAAGATTTAAAGCTTTCTGTAGTAGCGTGTGATTGATTCTATGAAGTGAAATCCTCAGCTGACTGGCATGCACATATAGGTAATAGTGTCCATGCTGTGCATGATAGGATTCTGTGCTTTGAAGTTTCCACCACTGGTGACGTTTAGACAGCAGTGATTTTCTTCAGCTTTGGGATACAATAGATCTCCTTTCTGCGTACTTGCAAGAGACAAGCAGCTGTAAGAGACACAGAAAAAGCTCGAAGGAAAAAAAACTACAGAGGAGGAAAAACCCGAAAAAGACAAGGGAATCTTAGAGTTCAAAAAACTGCTCTTGCTAATGTGCGAGGAGTGCAAATAGGAGGCGGCACTTAGACATGACAGGATGGCCTAAGCCAAGAAGCAGGACTGACTCGACCGGGAAGCCAAGTTGCTCTAGCACAAATAGATATTGGCCACTTTGTAGGCTAGCATGAGCTTAGCTTCCCCATCGGGTTCGTCAACACCAAAGGGTACTCCACTCACACGAAATACGACGGTAAGTGCGACCACTCAGCCATTTTCAAAGTCCGCCTAGCCGCCCCTCATCTAATCGGCGAGGTGGGGACCTAGTGGCAGCATTGTTTCAAATGGGATACGTATGTGACTGACCTCAAAGCTCGGTTTCTCTTGCCTCAATACTTGCCAAATTTGGAAGACGAGTTTTCTTGTCTCGCCCATAATGGTCTACCGGTGCTAACTACATCAATAAGGTTATTACCTTGGCCCAGCAATTAGGCGTGCGTGAGACCAATAAGCTAAAGCAGTTCATTAGGGTTGGACTCCAACATTCGCTTACCCTGTCCAGAACTTTGACCCAGTGTGCTCTTACCCTGGCTTAGAATCAAGAAATGATGTTGAATGGGGAAAAGCCTAAGCAGGTCCAACGAGGAGCCAAATCCTTGCAGCAGTCTACAATCCTAGCGGGTAAAGGTCCTCAACAAAAGGAAAATAGCTTCCAAGAGAAAGACAACCATCAGCCAATTGGTCAGGAAAAGAAGTCTAAGCCAAAGATGACTCCAGATCAATAGAGCTAAGGCGGGCATTACAGGAGGATACTTACATCCCGACGAAGAGAAGTGATGTCATGCGGAGCAGCGTTGTTCCTATTGCCACCATATTGTAGGGCATGGAAAGAAAGACTACCCCACATTGTTGGTTGAAAAGGTTGCGAAAGCACCAACTTCTACCGTCGCCATGGCTTTGGCACTCCCAGCTCTGCCTACCTCAGCTACAAATGTAGTTTTACCTGCTTTGAATGTTGTACCCTCGAGGGACTTTGAAGGTAAGAAGGAGGGCATGCTCGACGAGCAAAAGAAGGCCCTCATTAGAGCCTATGGCACAGCTCAAGGGCAACGGTCTGTTGTCTTATTTGACATGGGGAGTTCAGAAGATACTATATCCCCTCAGCTTGCCAGAAAAATGGGGTGTACTTTAGTGCCTCATGGGTAGAACAACAGCTCACTCAATTATTATGCGTTGAGTTTATTGGGCCATCCTCATCACCTTTTGTGGCTCCAATTCTATTTGTCTAGAAAAAGGATAATTGGCACGATTATGTGTCGACTACTGGACACTCAACAAGATCACGATCAGCAATACATTTCCAATGCCCTGCATAGAGTACACCTTAGAGTGCTTAAACGGTGCCAAATACTGCTCTAAGATAGGCCTTAAGAGCGGTTATCGTCAAGTCCGCATATTCAACGCGGAGAGCAGCAACCCGAAGTGATTGACGATGCAGAAGTTATAGAGCCGGAGCAGATTTTCCTCCACATATGGAAGCATGGGTCAGGACGCTGGATTCACTAATTCTACATGAAGTTTTGAGATCGGGGAACCAATGAAGCAGTGTGGCTAGACGATGAAAGTTTCTTCCAGGAGTTCCCACAGATATTGGCGGACTACTTGGAGGCCGTGCAATTACCGCCAAGTTAAGAATGAGGGAATGTCACATGCACCCCTTCACTTGGGTGCAAGGTGATAGTTGGCTTCATTGACAAAGTGCAACTAGATCCCTATTATAGGAGGTTTTGTTGTATGCCGTGACCCCATTGTGAGCCCTTGTCTAGTGACAGTCAGGCACGAGCTACGTAGGTCAGTCTCTCAGCCTTAGGTCAAGTCAAAACTCAAGTCCTTGTTCACTAGTACCCATTGGAGAATAGTAGTTAGTGTAGGTCCTTCTTAGGATTTAGTAGATTGAGTGCCAGCCCATGATAGGAGTCCCAGAAGGTGACCCCAAGGCCAGCACACAGTGTGGAAGAAGGGCACCTTGCATAGGCAGCCCCAAGGTCTTCCTGAAATGGCCCAAAGGTGCTTGGCTTTATAGGCAGGGGCCAGCAGCCTGGTCGGCCAAAACCGACCAGCCAGTCGGTTTTGCTGCCCCATCGTTGGTTGGTTCCCAGACCTATATAAGGGGCCCTTGGCCTCCTTTCTCAAAACTCAAGTCTTTGTTCACTAGTACCCACTGGAGAATAGTAGGTTAGTGCAGGTCCTTCTTAGGATTTAGTAGATTGAGTGCTGGCCCATGATAGGAGCCCCAAAAGGTGACCCCAAGGCCAGCACAGTGTGGAAGGAGGGCACCTTGCATAGGCAGCCCGAGGCCTTCCTGAAAAGGCCCAAAGGGGCCTGGCTTTATAGGCAGCCTGGTCAGCCAAAACAGACCAGCCAGTCGGTCATGGTTGTCTGGTTCCCAGCCCTATATAAGGGGCCCTTGGCCCCCTTTCTCCTCACTCAGCTGCAGCCTTCCTCAGCTCATCTCCAGTCCTAAGAGCAGCTCCTGTGCCCTTGAGTTCTGGCCCCGAACAGCAGCAAATCATAACAGCTCAGTTCAGCCTGACCTTGGGAGGTATACGCAGTACTTCAGCAGGGATTTGGACCAGTGAATGGAGGGAGGTTTGGTTGTGATGAAAGAAACACTGCCTATTCTCTCCACTAGACATCAAAGTGTCACCCATTGTGACTAAAGATTTGGGATCGATTAATCTTGAGTGGATTGTCCCCACCGACTCCTGCGTGTTGGTTATGTGATTTGTGGCACCTTTTTAAACATACTAGATGTCTTCTGGTTCCAATGCCACATTGGCTATGAAGGGTATCTCCTCAATAACTCGTCTATGACAAGATCGCCGCTGCTCTTGGTTGGGCTTCTCATTTCCGTCCTTGTCAATTGCTTTTTCTTGTACTCCTTGGCATAATGCCCCATCTTGCTCTAGTAGAAGTACTGAAACCAGCCTCAACAATGTAAAGGGTGGTAGGGTCCACTTAATTACAGCATACACAGTAAATTGACAAATAATTATGCATCACAGATTAAATCACAAGGGAGCTAGAGCGCTCCTACTCAGATACAAGGACACCGATTGGCTCCAAACGTTGGCGCCCCTTGCAATATTTATTTAACATTTAATTGAAGCTAAGCGGCTGATTACAAAGGTCTCTGGGAAGCTGCACCACAGGCAAACCAACGCCCGCAGACTCCCCATCCAGCCCACCCTGTAATTCCCTGCTCAACTCCAAATGGTGAAATGGCATCCAATTACTAGACAACCCTCTGTCCTCAGCCAACCAAAGCATGCAACAGAGACCCCAAAAGCATCCCTGTCTGTGCCACACCTGCAATTGCACAACCAAGTGCCCAACCAGCCAGACACGATTGAACAACTGCAAGACAAGCCCTCAACAGCCAAACTCTGGTGCAATCATTCAACTAAGCACTTCCAAACAGGCTGCCTCAATCTATAGCCTCTCTAGCCATTGCCCAACAGCATAAATCAACCTTGCTTTGCGAGGAAAGAAACCCAAGCGCAATAACTAGCCAGCAACTAATCAGGGAACGGCAAAAACAGGCAAAAAGCAAGCCTTCTTCTACCCAGTATCCACAGAAGATAGGTCACCGGGGCTGGAAAACCCTAGATCCTGTAGAGAAAAGCTGATTTTGCCCTGGCATAGCCCCAAAAGCAGCTTAGAAGAGAACACCCATGCCTGGAGAGCTACCAAAATCAGCAGCAACACCCAAAAGCTCCCTAGAATCAAATTGCAAGTTCCGTGCAGAGCTTGGACAGCTTGGAAAGCAAATCGCAATCTCCAACAGCAGCCTGTACCGGTTGCAATCACCTGGAACAGCCCTGGAACAAGTCACAGCCACCTGGAATAGTCCGGAAGACCTGGAAATCAGATCGTAATCTGTAACTGACACCTTGGCAAAAATCGCAATGTGTAGCAAGCTCCTGGATCAGGTGCGATTTCTCTTGGCAGGCTTTGGATGAACTGGAATTGGCCCTGGCTGATGGCGATTTTCCTGGCAAGTTCCGTGCAGAGCCTGGACAGCTTGGAAAGCAAATCGCAATCTCCAACAGCAGCCTGTACCGGTTGCAATCACCTGGAACAGCCCTGGAACAAGTCACAGCCACCTGGAATAGTCTGGAAGACCTGGAAATCAGATCGTAATCTGTAACTGACACCTTGGCAAAAATCGCAATGTGTAGCAAGCTCGTGGATCAGGTGCGATTTCTCTTGGCAGGCTTTGGATGAACTGGAATTGGCCCTGGCTGATTGCGATTTTCCTGGTAGGCTCTGGATCCTCCTGGCAAAAAACGATTTGGCTCTGGCAACACCTGGCAGGCTCTGGCAGCTTGTAACTGATGATCCGGTTCCCCTGGAACTGATTTTGGCCTTTTGCCCCCAAAAATAGGGTTCTCTGCTCTTTTTGGAGTCCTGTGCTAAAATTAGCAATTTTTAATTGCACCACTCTTTTGGCCCCCCTATTGCACACTTTGGCTCTAGGAATTAATTGCCTAGTAATTGGGCACACATTCACAATTCCCCAGGGGCCTTGCACCCCAGAGGCTCAAGGCAGCCACGCGCAAATTACGGGAGTCACAGATCAAAAGTCCCATAATTTCACGTCCTCGTGACAGAAGTACTTGACATTCTTGTTTGAGTTTGAATATCCCTCTTGTTGCCTATCTTTCTTCTTTGGAGATCCGTTCTTCCCCTTGCCCTTTGCATGAGCATGGAAAGCTTTATCAATGTTGTGCCATCATACATCTTCGTCTTGTGATCCATCGACAAGATAATATATTTTTTGGCTATACCTGCTCTATCAGCTGCCTTTGAAAGCATTTTGGTGGGAACTATTAATTCTAGTTGAAATTAAGTTGTCTTTATGAGCAATTATAGTTGCATTTGTCGTGCCGGGCATGGTTGTTATTAAAGTTATCACCCATGTGGTCCCGAAAGAAGAGACACAGGATACCAAGCAATGAGCTCTGCCATTGTACTACAGCTGTTTTTGAAAGCCACTTCTCCCCTGTTTTGTTGCTTTCCAGGGGAGAAAACTTATCATGATGTCAGAAGTCTATCTTAACGTTTTAATATAAACCCTCATTTTTGGAAAATAAAATAAAATTATAGTTGCATGAAAAGAATGCAGCTTCATGTTTGTTCAGCTTCGTCCTTATGGCTATCCTTCTTTAGGATAGTGTGCCATCTATCTCTAGAGCTTAACAACAATTAACTATGAAAATGCTTTTATGGACATACATGTTATTTGCAGGTACTTGTATGCGCCTGTGTGCACACTTGCATACATATGCAAAAGCATATGTTTTAATAGAAGTCGATGGTACCATCATAGTTGCGAGTCCCTCTTATGTGTGAAGTTTTCTATCATGAAAATGGCTGCCATGAGGTTAAAATCTGCATTTTATGATGCTTGTAGTTTTTGAGTTTTGGGTATGTTCACAAGTTTATTAAGATGTATACAGACAATAGTGGGAATAGCTGTAAGCAATTTTCTGGTATTTTCTGTTTAGATCCTTAATTTTTATTTTTAAATGTGACAAATTGATGTGGGTGAAACACTGTGAGATATACAGTCCCTGCACTGTATTGCCATAATTTGTGCAAATATCTTGATTTTTCCATGATAAGGTTGCTGGAAGAATTTTCTTTTCCAAGAAAGTGTCTCTAGATACTAAACTTCATCTTTTTGCTAATAGATGGTATAATTGTAAGCACCTTTCAGCTGATTTTGTGTGTAGGATCTTATTATCTAGGCATCTATAGACTTTTGTCTCTTTGGCTGGGAATGGAACTGCATGAGATGTTCTGAGATTTTTTGAGGAGTATGGTCCCTGCACATATGTTGTAACTCGTAAAAAGCAGATCTTGATTTATGGATAGCCTCTCAAATGACTCGTGAATGAATGATGTTCTGTAGTTCAACAAAGAATCTGGAAATGAAGTTTTTGGCTCAACATTGAAGGTTGTGTACGTGTCACCTCCCCAACCTCCTCCTGTCTTGGATTCAGCAGCGGAGAACATATTACCCAGCTCATCAAGAAACTTGGACAATGCTGATGGTCTCATCATTGATGCTGTAAGATACTCATCATCTTCTCAAAGGCATGATCGTCTTGTCCTGGAAGGAATTTTCTTTCTGTTCTTTGCAAGGAGTGTAAACATTGCATCTGTATTTCTTTTCTCCAGATTTTTGAATTATGTATTGTCTAAAAAAAATCTGCGTAGTGCAGTGGGTACCGCAATAGTATTTTTATGTGCGCAATAGCCAATGCAATAATTGATTCCACATCTTTAGAGTAACAAGGGCTCAATTTTGGCAGGGAAAAGACCCTGTTGAGTTGAAAGCGAAGCTTGCAGAGGTGTGCTGATCTTTCTTATCTCTAAATATGTACACTCTGGTCAAAGTGTTCAAAGTTTTGGAGTTGAGTGTTCGGTATTTGCAACTCCAACTTCTGTGTTCTATTATTAAGCTCTGCTCTACCTTGATTGAACAATTTCTTTTCCTTTTTTTCAAGTGCCATTTGTTATTGTTTGTTAAGGCTTAAAGCACGGACCCCGGTGCACGTGATCAATGATTGAATTATGCTCATGTTGCTACAGATCCTGCTGGAAGTTACCGAGCAGCAAAACAGTCCTTATTGAAAGTTTGTAGGATTCATGTCTTGAAGCTCAAACAGAAGTTGCTAGCTTAAGCAGGAAGTTGATTTAATAAGCCTTCATAGCTTTATCAGCAGATTGTGATGCCATAATCCCTGTAGTTTCTTCATATAACGCTGGACCTCTATTGGTGAAAGATGTATTTGTATTTTGTAGCCTTTTCTCTACGGCAATGTCAGTTATATACCATTACCCTGTAATGCCATTTTATGTGGATCAGCCTTTAGCAGAGATAGTCCTTTCTCTGTGTGTTGGACAACTTGCTTTTGCTAATGCATTATTGCCTTATTGAAGTTGTGATTCTGCCTATCTACTTGGACTTTTATGATAAGGGAAAGCAGGGAACCATGCCAGAGATAATTGGGCACTATCTATGATTTTGCTCATTTCAATAGTTAGATTGCCCCCAGGACTGATGCAATGTTTTCAGAATTGCTCCACAAGCACTCAGTAGGCGAAAAGGTAGCACCTTGGCTGAGTACGCGAATGACCAATCTTTGCAACAACGAAGCATCTGCCCCATAGTCCTCCATGGAAAAGATCTTAAATCTGTCATTTTGTGCATCCTCAAACCAAACAACTCTATTGTTTGCTTGTAATATTAGAGCTCTTCCCTCACTTTCCTTATATCATTTGCATTTGAGGCAAGGCGTCTCAACTATTATTACCTATTCTTGCACCACCTCTGTATTCGTTTCTTGAGATTTTGGATCCAAAACAAAGGCTACAACCTCCAAAGGTGAATGATATTCTGTCCACTAAGAGGTTGCAAGTGCCCTTAAAGTCCTCCTTCCAAGCATACAAAGCATCCAAACTTTGAATTGTCTCAATCATCCTATCCAACCCTTTATATGCCTTCCCAATACAAGAGCCATCCCCATCAAGAAGCCTTAACATAATGAGAATAGGCTTTGTGACTTGAAGCAATAGGTCAACATCATCCTAAAAGATGCCATCCAAAACAATGGATTTAAGTCTTTGAGCCCCTACATAGCTATGTTCATGCCATACATCCAACTCAAAAAGACAACATGCTGCCTCCAATAAGTTTTTAGCTAAGCTACTTCATCGTGATGAAATTTTAAGCCAAGCGCGTGTCATAATACTTCAAGAGATCCTATGGGGATACCTTGTGAAAAATAGCCAAAATATAGTGGTGGCGAGTGATGAATATAGCAACAGGATTGCCCATTACCCATGTCTTTCAAGAGATTATTCTGCCCATGTCCTAGGTGTGAAAGTAATGTGAGAGTACTTATCCTCAAGAATCTTCCTTGCTGTCTTGTTGGAGTTCTCAATGGCCTCCATCCATAGGCTAGCCAACCTCTTGGCTGATTGTTAATAGGTTTAACGAAAAAGATGGCCCCTCTGAGTACGCAATGATGCCTTGAATAGAGCGGCTCCTAGTGTCACTCCATTCACCTCCCACCACACACATGCACGACATGTGCATGCATGTGTGCAAATGCAATATGCACACGTTTTGCTCACCCCTTTCCCATAGACACACCATGACTATGTAGATACATGCAAATGCAAGCACGGATGTCCATATTCACCCTTGACTTTGCCTTATTTCTACTTCCTCCCTTCACTATCGGCACTACCACCTCTACACACACATGTTCAAATGCACACATTCATACAATGTTAGTTTTGTAATCCATAGTCTCTGTGCTTTGTGTAAGTAGTTCTAAATTGTAGCTCTTTCTCGACTTATTGTGAGCTCTGATTTTATAAATTTCTCCTCTATTAGGAACAATCTCATGTTAAAAGATTGATTGAAGAGCACGAAACGACTTTGCAAACGACTCGACAGTTGCAGGAAGAGAAGGAAGATGCCTTGCAAAAGACTTGGCAGTTGCAAAAAGAGAAGGAAATTGCCTTGCAAAAGGCTCAGAGGCTGCAAGAAGAGATGGAAGTGGTGTTGCAAAAGAATCAAGAGCTACAGAAAGAGATAGTAAGTGTGCCTTAGAGAATTCTTACTTTTTACAAGGTTTCTTTGATTTGAAATGCAAGACATGAAGTAGAGATTAGATAATTAATTAGACTTCCAGTGGAATATTTTAAAATTTTGTAGCAAATTATTGCATTCATAGGATAAAGAAATTCGTTTCATTGAAAATGAGACACATAAATGTTGCATTAATGAAACAAGTTTCAACTTGCAAGCATACCTTTTTGCATTGTTGATGGGAGTCACGGTGAAAAATGGCAAAAGAGAAAGTTCAAGGGTTTCAAAATGGTGGCATAAAAGAGAGAGAGGTAGTGCATGAGAGTTTACATCAAACAATACATATCTTTATTCACGAAAAAGGCTTCTTATATAGGCTTTCAATACAAACACTCCCTAAACTACCCAATCATACCAATTTACTAGACACTCACACATACATCACATCTTGCATCACTCACTTAACTCACTCATAAGCACTGATAGGGCTCCATCCTAATACATCAGTGCCTAATATACCCCCTGAAATGGATAACCTCAACCCCAATAGTAGTCCATAAGAAACTTCATTGTTTGCCCACCTCTAGTGATAACACTCATGATGCCGACCTGGTACTCACTCTAGTTGCAGTAGTAGCAGTCTCATTTGGACACTCTAGCTCCATCATGATCTCACTCTAAATGTGGTCTAATGGTTTACAATTTGGAGGATGACAAGATAAATAGGGGCCTAGAAAGCCCAGTTAGTTTCAACAAAGTTGGCTGTGTCGTTAGCCTCAACAGCATTAGGTCCTTCTTGGTCTTCATTGGTGAGATCTTTTTCTTGGTGTAGTAATCCCTCTCCTAGTGGCTTGGTTTCCCACAAATGTGGCACTTCATGTTGCTTTTATCTTTGAAGGTAGACTTTGATGCATGTTCTTTAAATGTCTTCTTGATGAAGTAAGATTCATCATGATTATAGTGGTACCCTTGTCGTTCTTGCATAATTTTCATCTCTTCTTCCATAAGAGATCTGATGATGTCCAATAGCTGTGCAGTAATAATGTTTCCGTAATCTTGTTGAGCTAGACTCTTCAGCAGTATTGCTATCATACATCTTCATCCATATTCATCTTCACACTCGAGAGTTGGGTGGTTCGTTTGATTAAGATGGAATCCCTTCTTCTAGGTTTAGCTCAAAGTATTGCATAAGGAGGCTTATCTTGGAGCTCTTGGCTTGAGTACCAAAAAGCTTTTCTACCCCTTCCCATCCTTGAATTGATGTGTTCTTTCCATCAATAATGGCAAGAGTCTTCCCATCTTTGCCAATCCATATCGCTTTTGAGTCTCTAGTTGTAAGTGTTTTCTGCTTGCCATTTGCAATATGTCGAGCTATGCAGTGTTCAGAACATATAGATGGTGAGCTGGAAAAGAAAATGGCGTATCATAGGCTATAGCAGCCCAAGGCTGAGAGCCCTGCAAGAACTGTAGCATCATTTTCCCCTTGTGGGCACATGAATGTTAAGGATATTCAACCCTCTGTACATTTTTGGCGAACAAAGATGCTGTAGCGAGAGTAATCTCAAACTTTTCTTGCCATGTTTTAAATGCCAAAAAGTTTCCAGAACAGTGGACATAAAAGAAGAAAGTTCTGCCTTGCTGAACATTATCATAGGCAAGTAGAATTGAATATAAGCCACTAGAATAGATTGAACAATTCATAACCTGACATGTAAAGGCCATGTTGCCAGCTTCCAATATTCAAGCTTTTTTTCTAGTTTTGCTAATATCTTGTTAGCTTGTTGGTGACGAGTAATCGACCAACCCAAAGGATAGCCCAAATGACGAATCATCTGATTGGGTGGAACAATTGTCCTTGGCCATAAAAGATTATGTCACTCTTTTGAATGCAATGGCAGTAACTTGGATTTCTGAAAATTTACATGAAGACCAGCCTCTAATCCATTTAAAGATAAAGTCTGCATCAAGCAAGATATATCCTGTTCTGTATTATGAGGAGTAAAAAAGAATCATCTGCATAACCTTGTGCAATCAAAAGACTGCTCCCTTGAATTTCCAAACTATGAAGCAAGTCAGATGCTATTAGATGATCCATGTACTGAGCATGGGATGTGTGGCTATGGCATATAGGAGTGCACTAAGCAGACAGCCCTGACGGACCGAACCAGCGAAGGGTCCATGCTTCAGAAATATCTCCAGACAGTATACAAACAACTTTGTTGTCACTGTAAAGCCAATAAATGATGTGCTGCAATTTCTGCCCAAAGCCCAATGCATGCATAGTCTACGAAATAAAATCCCAGTGGACTGTGTCAAATGCCTTGGCAATGTCAAGTTGCAGTAACAAAACTTCCTGCTGAGTATATTTGGCATATTCTATTCCAACGTAGGTGTTTGCAATATTATCAGTAATGTGCCTGCGAGGAACAAAACCATATTGCGCAGGATGAAGGCCATCATGTAAATACCCTTTAATGCGATCCACCACCATTTTAGTGATGATATTATAAACAAATATTTGTGCCCAATTTACTAGGTTCCCTGTTTTTGCTTAGTGCATCAAGGCATAATTATCTTGTGAAAAATAGTCATAATTCATTTGTGCAAGAAAGAATTTAACCGTAAGACCATCCCATCCTGGGGATTTCCATCTGCCACAGGATTTTACTGTATCCTATAATTCTCTTTCAATGAAAGGACTTTCCAGGTCTAGATCTTGGACATGAGAGACAATGGGTGAAACATGTTGCAATAATTGACTGTGTGCTGCAAGAACCTCATGTGAAGGAGGATCTGCAGTCCCAAATTGCTTGGAAAAATGATCCACACAAGCTGTAGCAAGTTGGGCTCGAGAAGAAGTCCAAACACCATCAGGTATACAAACCTGGCAAATATTTGTAGATTGTCTCTTGTAGTGTGTAGTTTTAAAAAATTCCTTCGAGGAGCAACCTTTGTCAAAGAAAGCCCTCTGTCGTGCTCTTGTCTCCCATTTAGTAATTTTTCTTTTTTCATTGTTTTGCAAGCAATGTCTAGCCTGACATAAAGATGAGCTTTCTTCAAAAGACAAAGGCCGAAAATGGCTGAGCTCAGTCAAAGATTGACAAGTGTTTTTGGCCTGCGCAACAATATTCTCAATGTCTTTATGTAGTCTTTACCAAAATCCCGAATAACTGATTGCATTCGAGCAACAAAGGCTTCCCAGGCATACTCCATATCAATATGGCTCTGATTTGAAAGAGGCTGACATGCTCTAGATAGCTTTTATTTACAATGAGGAGTCTTCAATGTGATAGCCTATCATGAGGTATTACATGGAAAGAAATCCGCAACCAAAGAGGAGCATGGTCAAGAATGCGTGAAGGCATAATCTACCCACAAACTGGTAGTGAGAATGTCACAATGTTGCGGGTTGATCCTATACAAACGATCCAATTGAGCGTTATCTCCCTGCTGAGGGGCATTGTTGAAATCACCACATAGAAAAGCATGCTGCCTCTAGGGATATTGCTGCATATCATCCCAAAGTATACCTCTTTTACGAGAGGATTGAGGTGCATACACTGAGGCAAATTCAAAGATTTCTCCCTGAATAAGACACTGCACAACCATCCATCTGCCTTGTGCATCATTGAAGGCAACAATGGGCTGAAGATCATGCATCACTAAAAAAACCACTCCTGAAAAGGAATGCTGTCCAGCATAAAAGATATCATAACCAGCAAAATGACCATGCTGTCCAGCGTACATGTGCTGATTATGCTCTTGTAAATCCACTATGTCAGGCTGCAAATGATTGAGATACACCCATACTATCTTCCATTTTCTAGCATCACACAAACCCTGTACATTGAGCGTCAAACATTTGATTTGTGATAACATATTTACACTGAAAGAAAAGCTGACTCGAGTCTGCATATCCACCTCAAGGTCAGAACTTCTACCCTGAGGTGACAAAGGTGCATGATGAGAGGACATCAAACTCACCACATCCTTTTGGGGAAAAGAGTGCGACTGGTTGTCGCAGCAGCCCAAGTAATGCCAATACCTGGATTTTCTTCAGGGGTATGGCCATTAGAGAGAGTACCATTCCATGTGCGAGGAGGCAAAGGTCTCCTAGCTGTGTCAATTTTCCTCGGATCTGCCAAACTTCCTGTAAGGTTTTTTCTTTTCCCTTAGATGGAGAAGTGGAAGGCAACGAGATAGGAGTACTCCCTGTGCAAACCATTGGTGCTTTGCCTTTATCTTGAACCACATAAACCTGTTTATTGCCTTTGTTTTTGAATCCAGAAGTCCCAGCAGTGTCCTTATTCTGTTGGGTCTTCTAGATTCAAACACACACACACACACACACACACACACACACACACACACACACACAGCATAATGATCTCTTGTCCACACACAAAAGCAAAACAGCCCAGCCCTCGGCCCAAGGAAGGAGGCTGTGATACTATTATCAAAATCATGCAGCAAAGGAAGTTCAAGGGGTCAGAATGGAGGCATTGTCGAGGGGAGAGAGAGAGAGGGAATGCACGAGAATTTACATTAGACACATCTTTATTCATGAAAAGGCATCATACGTAGCCTTTCAATACAAACACCGTATCTAAAAGATGGGTATCACAAAAGCGTGTTTGCCTATTGGCGCTCTGTTTTTCTGTGTCTTGTAATGTCATTGATATGTCTCTCATTGATCCCCACGTAAAACTTGCCAATGGCATAATTTATTATGATTGTGCAGCAATTGTGTTTGGAAATGATGACGACGACGACAATGACAATGCTTTTTTGAATAATAATGATAAATATATAAACAACATTTAAAATATAAGTAAAAAATAAAAATAAATAAATAAATCAAAATAAAAAACAAACAAATAAATAAACAAACTATACATACATGTGTGCGTAGTTTTGAATAGTAGCTATCTCATTTCGAGACTGCCATGAATTTATATTTGTTTTAATGAATACCCCGCTTCTCACAAAAAAAGTGTGTGTGTATTTGGGAGGCGGGTTTGTTCAAAGAAATAAAAACATACAAACATACATAAACTATACATACATACCCGTGTGTGTATTTAAGAGGTGAGTTTGTTCAAAGAAAGGAACCTTCTATTTGAGCTTGGGAAAAAATACAAAAAGTTAGCTATTAGTCACACACTAAAATGAAATGCTAGTTTTCGTGCAACCTACTTTATCAGTTCTAGGCTTAGTGTGGTGGACTATACAACCAAGAGATTCCTTGATCCTTGAAAATATACAAGATGCATGCAAGTCGGGCCTTCGAAAATTCTTCATGCCGCTTGGTGGTCTTCTTAGAAACCCTTTGTCAATTGCTCCCATATGGTATGCAAGGTGTAGATGATGTCTACCTAGATATTGATAAGGGTGGCAGCAGGATGAACGTGCCATCCCTCCATCGTGAGGATGCAATGAGTGACCGAGTATTCTAGCCAACGGTGTTGACAACTATATTCTAGACCTTGCCCTCTAGAGAGAGCTGCAGACGCTGTGAGAGAGAGGCATCCAATCTTGGATTCTTGGCTCATGATTCTATCCTCGAACAGTTTGTATGTGAGGGAGATCATCCCTATGGAGAAGGCCTATCGCCCTCTGCTAACCAAGTTACCATATCTCATGTGAAGCTTGTTTTGTGTGTATATATCTATCTATCTGTTTATCTGTGTCCTTGCATCGATCCTGAACGAGCATTGCTAGATCCTTTGTGTCGTTAGGCAACTTCATAAACAATGGGTAAATGTCTCTTGGAGTGGTAATTGTCTCTTGGTCGACGACCATGTAGCAGTGGCATGTACCATCTCTCCTAATGTGCTCTAGCCAGGGGCCTATGGGGAGGTCTCCATGAGCCACTAGTAGAAGAAATAGGAAATCTTCCACGGTCAAAGGCTGGTTCACAATCAAGACGAGATTCAGGGAGAGGTAACTAGTTGCATTTGCAGTATCCTATAAGTCATGCTCAAGTGGGCCAAAACCACTCTCATGGTCTCACTGCAACCCTTTCAAGGGCGATCCTCCGAAAGTCAAAGCCTCTAGTGGGTGTACTCTTATCTATTGGGTTGGTGCAGTGCTTCGCTAGTTGTCCCACTACTCTGATCCTCTACCGCTTGATGGAGTCCAAGATATGATTCACCAAGTATGAAGATCTCCTTCCATGCGTGTTGCGGAGGACACCATTGTCCGACCACCTACAATGATAAGCCATAAAATGAGCCTTGAGGGGGACTCTTTTGTTGGAGAATTGACTTTGAGTAGCAAGCCTCAATGTTGTTTGCATCCCTTTGTCTAAGCCCCTTGTGCCAAGTCTTTGGAATGGCTGCATTGGTCTCCTTAATCTTGCATCCCCCATACTATGTGCCAATCCCCATAGGCGCAAATAAGTGGTTGTCGTTGTATCTCCTTCTTGCATTGTGGGTTGGATCAAATGTGTAAATGTTGCCAAACCCTCATTATTCTCCTCATCGTGGGAAAGGGGGGGGGGTAAGGGACCTTCTTTGTGGGAGGGGGCATGCATGAAAATCCATTTGCAAGACAACTTGCTTTGCCCTCCCTTCTTGTGGGTGTTCTTGAGTAAACCCTGACGTATCAAGAGGTTCTAGGGCTATGAGCTTGGATTGAGACCGCATATGATAAGCTTGCCCAAGAGAGCTTGGCTACATCTCGAGTCGGATTTGCACGAGGTAAGATCTATTTGCCAAGCCAATATTGCTCTAGTGTCATGAGTTGCCATTTGACCGTGCCCACAAGAAGGTGCGCACCAAGCACTTCAGCTGCCACATGCATCCTCTATGAAAACACTAACGAGATGCAGTGTACGAGGCTGTGCTAAGAGATTTGGTTATTTACCAAGGCTCTTGTTTGCAAAGGGAGAGTTCGGCACAAGAGTATATGGAGCATAGTCTTGAGGGATGGGCCAATCTCCTGCTTTGCTTTAAATGCCGTTTCCAACATGTCAACTAAGGTACCTTGTGGAGATATACATGAATCCAAGTGTCTCCCCCACTTAAGAGCATCTCATGCGCCTATGAAAAAACCAACCAACTTGTTCCAATTTGTCTTGGCTCTGGTGCCAATCCATAACATCCAACTAGTGCGTCAGTCTCTCCAGGCTGTCCGCTGATCCCTTTACATATTGGAGATGAACTGTGAACGAGTCTTGCATGCTGAGCCAAGCCGAAACCAATATGCAATGCAAAGTATAGTAACCCAGATCTCACACGGATTTAGATCCTACTCAATGACTGCACACAAGCATGGATTGATCAACGCACAAATTTGAAGATAGAGAGATAGGCAACCAAAGTGTGAGCAAATATGTCCACAAGTAGGACCAAGAGCTGAATACAAGGAGGCATTTGCAACCTACACCATGTGGACAGCAAGTTGCTGCTCCACTAGTGCTTGATTGGTGTCCTCCAGATGCCTTATCATCTGCACTCTGCTCCTGCTGCGTGCCTCTAAACTAGGGCTTGAGTGGTGTTGGGAGAAGCATAAAATTGCACCTTGGATGTGCCATACGTCTAGCTAAGAGCTGCTGAAAATATTCTCTGCAAGTGCGTGTGACACAATGTGTTTGTTCTGTGAACTGATTTCTTTGTGTCCCATTGGAGGGCTCTTTATGTAGAGGGTTGAAAGCCCCCTAATCTGGATGACTTGGCTCTGCATATGGCCGACCTGGTCTGTGGGGTTGTCACCAACCTAGATCTCAGATGGCCCCCTACCTGGCTGACCAGGGCTGTGTTTCAAAGCCTTTCCTTCTGCACATTTGATGGGCCTGCTGCAGCTTCATATGCCTTTCCTTTGGGCCCTTGTACAGTCTGCCTTCCTGGCCTATTACAGGGCCCATGTGCAGGCCAATTGATGGCCAGCACTGTGGCAATCGTTTTGTGGACGGTTCCGCCTAAAGGGTGGATCCCGTGAAAGTGTAACTCAACCGATGTGCAAAGCTCTCAGACATTCATCCAACTTCAGCAGCACAAGCACTTCGAATCTTATTCCTGAGGGCTGCAATTCATACGAATGAAGGAAATCTCATCTAACTAGCTGAAGAGCAATCGAGATAGGAGAGCGTGGAGAGGGTGGAGAGGGGAAAGAGCGCACACACTCTAGGGGCCAGAAATAAGGGTTGTGCCCCTTTTCCCCTCCCAACCAAATCCCGAATGTTTTTCAATAAAAAACTGTTAAAGAGTTGGCTCACAAGGGAGCAAGAAGAATGACAGAACTCAATTGTACAAGAGAGCAGAAAAGCCTTGAACTTTGTAGACTTGGCACACAGCTAGAAAATTGTGCTTTCTAAAAGTTGGTGCTTACTTTTTAGCCAGAATGTTAGAAATATTTATATTTCCAAGACAGTGGCCAATGTGATGTGTTTTTCAGCCCTAACCTTAGGTGGAGGTTGAGTTGTGGCAGCAAAAAGAAGCATTTGAGCAAATAATTCGAACAAGTGCTTCATATAGTGAGTGGACAGAGGGCATGGACATGAGGACTGATGAAATCTACTACTTAGATGGTCTTACAGCGATAAGGAAGACATTCCTATGCAAACATCAACTAGATCATATCTATGGATGTGGTTAGATTGCATTTGCAATTGCTTCAATAGGCTGGTATACCCCTAGATCAACTTGCACTCACAATTAAAATACAATATGTCAAAGTAAGAGCTGACCCCTCGAGGCCCAATCTTTGAATGTTCACACAAACTTGATGTTATTTAATCTTCAACTACTTGCTAACCTGTAAGTGGAAGGATGTTATACTCAAGATTTAAAACCCTGCTTATTATGCACAAAGGACCAACGTGCAACATTGGAATGAACACACAACTTGCAGAACTCGTGCATGCTTCTAGTTTAATAATATAGGATGAGCATAAATAGTGTAGAATCATGCATATGAGGCACACGATAGAAAAGGCCTTACAAGAAAGACATCATGCAGCCAATGCACCAAGCAACAAGCTTGCTTCTGCTCTTATTAAATCTTGCCCTTCATTCTTGCCTCCTTCCATAGATCCAAGCTTTGTCATCAAGTGAGAATCTTACAATCAATCTAGAATATGTAGGGAAGCTTGCAAAGGAACAATATGATTGGAAAGGACTTTGTAGAATGGCTCTTCCGAGTAGGTAAAGGAACACTACTGCATAGACAAAGCCATCCTTCCCCAAGAAATATAGACAAAACAACATGGTAGCAATGCTACACTCCTAAGCCTAGAACAAGTATCGATTCAATCCATGGAGAATTATGACTAAGAAAACCGGTAGAACTTCTAAACTCCCTTCCACTCTCTCCAAGCAAGAGGACCCTGTAAGATGTGGCTGCCAGCAAAAATGAACTATTTTGGCCAGGTTCTTCGCAACAAAAGTGAAGCTTTTCGCGATAGAATCAAAGCTAGAGGGCGTGGGAGACATGGGGAGAGGTGTGGGAGTGAGGGCGAACCTGCTCTGATACCAAATGCTGGAAATGGAAGCGAGAGAACGCAAGAGAATGGAGTTGAAGCAAGCTGGAATAAAATTGCAGCAACAAAAATGAACTACAAAGCTAGGGTGGTCATAGAGATGAAACCCTAGAATGAACCCTAACTTGGGTTAAAAGATGTCTTGTGGAGAAGTTCAAGCGCTATTCTGGACCTAGGCGACCAGTTTTTGGAGGATTTTTTGCTGATTTCAACCTAGTTTGGACCAGCCACCGCCTCCTACTGCAAGTTCAAGGCTGGGCGCCTCTTTTTGAGCACTTTGGGAGCTTCTTCTGGGCTGGGCGACCTCATTTTGGACGTGTTTTGGACAAAAACGGCCAGCTGAACCTGTTTTTTGTGGGATTTGTTACTGATTTTCGAACGCAGCAATCATTCCTAGGCTGGGCGCCCATTTCTTGAGGGCTAGACACGCTTTTGGAGGTCTTTTTCAGGACTGTTTTGCTGTTTTGAAGCATTTTCATCACCCTCGGGACTGCTTTGGGGCTTTTGGAGATCCCTCCTTACTGTTTTGACCTGTCTCAGGCAGTATTGTGCAAGGACATGCCATATTTTACACCTCCAGGTGCATTTTCAGTTCTTTCAATTAGGGAGTTGCTGTTTTTTTCAAAACAGATACAAAAGTCATTCATTCATTACTTTCTAAGGCAAGCATACTTGAAGAAAAGCACATATAGTTCGTGGGAGATCATTTTGAGTTCATCTTGGAGCTCTTTTTGGAGGCATTTTGCAGCCCATTTGCTTGGGTTTTGGTTTGATAAACTTTCAGTTTTGTTACTGCTTGCATTGGGAGTTCTTTTTTCGTTCCATTACTTGCATTTGTTGGCCCTCATGCCATTGGGGTTTGCTTTTGCAAGTACAATCAAGCATTCTGTTGGGTTTGTGCCTCGTTGAGCCAAGCTTTGGCTGGTTTTTGAGAGGAAATTCTAAGATTGCAGCACATATCCTAGCATGTGATCTTTCTGGTATATTTGAGGGGCATCCTCAAGTCTAGTATAGGCTTTGGCAATGATATCCGTTACTTGAGGAGGGTGTTCACAACAAGTGAACTTTGTTGAGCTTTTTTCTCTCTTTTTGTTTGCTCGAATGGCACAACAAAATCCGAATGATGTCTTTCATTTGCTTGCCCAGGAGGATCGGTTAGATGGCACCAACTACTCTCTTTGGAGTTTTTGCAATCTGTTAGTTGCCAAGGGCATCTAGGATTATGTTACAGATGATGAGGCCCGTCTCGGTCCTATAGCACAAGGTACTCCTCCACAGCAAGGGGGGGGGGTGGTGGTGGTGGTGTAGGTCTTGGGCAACAAGGACAACAAGCTGCCCCGGTTTGGCAAGCACCTACTATAGAGAAACGATAGGGTTTGCAGTGGAGCGATAAAAAATAGACGATACTCAGACACAACTGAAGAACGGAACTCAGAAAACATAGTGCCTATTTGGTAATATGAAAAACTGAATACAAGAACCTCAAGCTGTCGTGTCTCAAGGACCGTGGCTGAGGTGAATCAGAAAGATGATTCCATGTAGAGAAACAGTAGAAAAGATAGCAGCAGAGGGAGCGAAACGCAGTCCTCCGTGTAGCTCGATGATGATGAAGATGATGAAGAGCTGGAGCTGCCCTAGAGGTAGGAGAGAATGGCAGCAGATGAAGAGGAGAAATGTGGAAGCTTGTCAGGCAGCAGTCAGGAGCAGATCTGGAGCAGCAGCAGCTGGAGGTTCAGGGCTAGATCTGAAGGAGAGGAATAGATAGACAGAGGAATTGGGGCAGAACTGGAGCAGAGGAGTAGACCTGGAGCAGGAGGGGCTGCAGCAAAGGATGGAGGGGGTGAGGAGCAGCTGCAGGTCCAGTCCACTGAGAGTGAGGGGGTAGGGAGTCTTTTATAGGCATGACCTAGGAGGTTGGCCAGCTGGTCGGTGGACTGGCTAGCTGGTCCGTGGGTTGGCCAACTGGTCGGCCAGGTCTGGGTTAGCCAGACCAGCTGGTCGGCCTGATTCTGGCCGACAGCATGGCCCTGCTGGCTGCTGGTCTGTTTGCCCCTAAATTGGGGATTGTAGTTGCTTAACACCCCCTCTCAATTGCCAATTTGGAGGGGCAGACATTGTGTGCTTGGAGCTTCGTGTAGAGATGTCGACGGTGGCTATCCCTGCGAAATGCCCAAGAGATGCAATGCAAAAATGCAGAGAAGGTCACAAGAGGAGTGCCCTTGCAAGGGAATTGTTCACTTCCTCAAGTGCCTTAGTTACACGTATGATCAGCAGAAATAAGAACACTGTGAAGCTCGAGAGAATAAGCCACCCCCTCTCACCGCTGAAAGGTGGAGGGAAAAGCAAAGGTAAAGAACAAATATGTCGTAGCAGCACTGATAATCCAGAGATGGTGGGATTCCGCCAAAGGAAGAGGTCGTAGCTGAACAGTGAGCGAGTGTGTGCCCGATCTTGGACCTCGGGTGAGAGGAGTCTACCCCATCTCCATGCTGGACAAGATTCAAAACAACAGTCGTCAAGACACATCTGAACAGAAAGGGTCCCGCCTAGGGAGAACTTGTAGATCCTGGAAGTCGACGCCGATGGTGGTAGAGGTGAAGGATCATGACCTCCTTGTTTGAAGGAATAGGGAGGGTCAAGCATGAAACCGAAAAGGGAGGGAGGGATGTATAGAGGATGGAGGTTAGAAAGGCGGGAGGGATGGGAGTAGAAGATGGAGGTAAGAAAGGGAGGGAGGGATGGGAGTAGAAGATGGAGGTCTCTCCCGTAGTGTGCAGTGGAATGAAGAGGAAACTGATATGTTCATAGGAGTGATGCTCCCCGTACCTTTGGCCTCCTTGAAGAAGCAGGATCTTTAGATCACCAGAGATCTGGGGTCTTTAGATCACCATGGCTCTGATACCATATAGAGAAACGATAGGGTTTGCAGTGGAGCGATAAAAAATAGATGATACTCAGACACAACTGAAGAACGGAACTCAGAAAACATAGTGCCTGTTTGGTACTATGAAAAACTGAATACAAGAACCTCAAGCTGTCGTGTCTCAAGGACCGTGGCTGAGGTGAATCAGAAAGATGGTTCCATGTAGAGAAACAATAGAAAAGATAGCAGCAGAGGGAGCGAAACACACGAAGATGATGAAGAGCTGGAGCTGCCCTAGAGGTAGGAGAGAGTGGCAGCAGATGAAGAGGAGAAATGTGGAAGCTTGTCAGGCAGCAGTCAGGAGCAGATCTAGAGCAGCAGCTGGAGGTTCAGGGCTAGATCTGAAGGAGAGGAATAGATAGACAGAGGAATTGGGGCAGAACTGGAGCAGAGGAGTAGATCTGGAACAGGAGGGGCTGCAGCAAAGGATGGAGGAGGTGAGGAGCAGTTGCAGGTCCAGTCCACTGAGAGTGAGGGGGTAGGGAGTCTTTTATAGGCCTGACCTAGGAGGTCGGCCAGCTGGTCGGCCAGCTGGTCGGTGGGCTGGCCAACTAGTCGGCCAGCTGGTTGGCCAGGTCTGGGTTGGCCAGACCAGTTGGTCGGCCTGATTGTGGCCGACAGCATGGCCCTGCTGGCTGCTGGTTTGTTTGCCCCTAAATTGGGGATTGTAGTTGCTTAACACCTACATGTATTACTCCTAAGCAAAGGAGGTGGGATACACGTAATGCTCAAGCCTTGTCTTTGATTTCACTGAATATCAAGAGGTTCATTGTTCCTCATATCAAGTCCTTCTACACCGCTAAAGTTGCCTGGGATATTTTGGAACATATGTATCCAGCTCGTAATGAGGCAAGAGTCTCATTTTTGCACAGAGAGCTTGATAGCGTGCACATGGATGAGGGTGACTCTATAAGGCTTTGGCCTTTCTTGAAAGGCTTTGAGGCATCCTTTTTATCTTTCCCACCTGTATGTGCATGTCTAGAAGTTAGAACCACTGCTAGAGGCATGACTTGGCTGAACTTTCTTTGTGCCCTTATCTTTTGCTGAAAAAGCATGCTCCCCACTACATGAACATGAAGCCATATTCTTTCGCGTCTACTTTTCCAGCAACAAGAGTGCTACAAGTATTACTCTTAAGCAAAGGAGGTGGGATACACATAATACTCAAGCCTTGTCTTTGGTTTCACCGAATATCAAGAGGTTTATTGTTTCTCATATCAGGTCCTTCCACACTGCTAAAGATGCCTGGGGTATTTTGGAACATATATATCAAGCTCATAATGAGGCAAGAGTCTCATTTTTGTGCAGAATGCTTGATAGCGTGCACATGGATGAGGGTGACTCTATAAGGCTTTTGCCTTTCTTGAAAGGCTTTGAGGCATCCTTTTTATCTTTCCCACCTGTATGTGCATGTCTAGAACCATCGCTAGAGGGCATGACTCAGCTGAACTTTCTTTGTGCCCTTATCTTTTGCTGAAAAAGCATGCTCCCCACTACATGAACATGAAGCCATATTCTTTTGCGTCTGCTTTTCCAGCCAGAAGAGTGCTACCAATTCTTGAAAAGTGAGGCGATTCTGTTTCCCTCGCAACGAAAGGTTGAGAGATGTATGAAAAGAAAGATAAGACTCCGGCAAGGAGATCGAAGTAATGGTAACAAGCTGTGAGTGTCTAATTTTTCCTTTCCCAAGGATGGTGCAGTCCGGGCTGCATGAAAATCACTGCTCGTCCATACTGATATTTGTGGACCCATGTGCACTACGTCTCTTGGAGGTCATCTTTACTATGTTACATTCATAGATGACTTCACATGTTTTACTTGGGTCTTTGCTCTTAAGCAGAAGTTTGAAGTTTGCAATATGGTCAAACACTTTGTTGCCTTGGTTGAAATCAATGTCAATGCTGGTTGTAGACCTTCCTCGTTCTAATCAAGGGGGGGAATATATGTCCAAGGCATTGCAACAATTTTTTGCTGAAAAGGGCATTGCACATCAGTTTACGGTGCGGTATACTCCTCAACTGAATGGGAAGGGTGAAAGAAAAAATTGGTCACTTTCGGAGATGGGGAGATGCATGCTAAAAGCAAAAGGGTTGCCACACAAATTTTGGATGGAAATCGAATCATATATTGAACAGGTGTCCCACGAAGGCTCTTAAGGTTATGACACCTTATCAAGCATGGTTTGGTCATAAGCCCGATGTGGGCTATTTCCGTACATTTGGTTGTGTAGCATATGCACATGTGCCTCAAGAGTTGCGTGGCAAAGTTGATGAGAAGGCTAAGAAGTGCATCTTTATTGGCTACAGCAGTGAAAGCAAGGGGTATAGACTTGCGACCAAGAAGGTCCAGTTGGGATGTTTTATTTATTGAAAATGTAGATCTTCCCTTTGTTGGTTTTGTTAGACATCAGCGTTCTTCTGATCCCTCTGACGGGCTGCTACCCATTTCCTTTGATGCTGCACTTGATATGCCAGTGGAAAATCAGAATTTGCAGCAAGATACTCCCGTGGGTGATGCCCCAATTCAGCATATGGTTGAGCCTGTTTTTGAGGAAGAGATTGATGACACCGTAACACGTGAAAGTACAGCAATGCATGAAGCAAGATCAGTACCTTGTTGGCTGTTCCACACACTTCAAACTTTAGACGAGGTAATGCTTTGGTGAAGAGATATACCACATTCTGCTGTGTAGGACAGAACACCAAGCTGACGTCACGTGCATGTAGCCGTTCCCTGACATAATGATAATGAATTTTCATGTTTTTCGTACAAGCATAAACATAGGATTCTGCGCCACCACAATATCAATTGGACTGCTAGTGAAAATTGGAGTAGGCTCCTCCAATGATGCTGAAGATCACCTAGCAGACGCCTCAGCCAAATACACTCGACTGTGGTCGTGAAGGCTTCCCTGTACTCAACCTCACAATGAAGAGGCAGCCACTGTAGATTGTTTCTTGCTTAACCAAGAAATGCACGAGTGCCCAAGAAAGAAACATTTACCACTAGTGAGCTACTGAGTATGAAATGTGGGAATAGGGAGAGAGCAAAGTGTGAGAGCAGGAGCAGGAGAGAGAGAGAGAGCTGAAAAAGATAGTTGCAATTAGATGAGTGTGTTACAACTGAATAGAGTGATAGGTTTTGTCTAAGTGACAAAACCTTATCCTTCACTAACCGTAGTTAGTGAACTAACTGTGGTTAGGGAGAAAAACCTCTAAGTGAGGGAAAAGTGCCCCTAACCTACTTATTACATTACATTGGTCACTGCTAAATTATAACAATAATTCTAACACCCCCCTGCAGTGCCAATGTCATGTACAAGGAAATGATTAATCACCAAAAGGAGATAAGTTCAGGGCACTGCGAAATGCCTCAAACTTTTCACGTGGAAGTGCTTTGGTGAAAATGTCTGTAACATTGTCATGTGTCGACACATAGATCATACTGATCTCTCCTGCATGCAACTTCTCTTTGACGTAGTGATAGTGAACCTCAATGTGCTTCGTGCGAGCATGAAACATAGGATTCTTTGCCACTGCAATAGCACTCTGACTATCAGTGGGAATTGGAGAAGGACCCTCCAATGAAAGATGAAGATCAGCAAATAAACGATGCAGCCAAACACATTCAACTGTTGTTGTGAAAGCTGCCCTGTACTCAGCTTCACATGAAGAGGTAGCCACTGTAGATTGTTTACAAGCTTTGCCCAAAAAGAAACAATTGCCACTTGTGGACTGCGTAGTGTCATAGTCTCCAGCCCAATCTGAGTCACTGTAGGCATGCATCTGCAAGTCACCCCCCGCGGGAAACATCAAGCCAAAAGACATGGTACCTTGCAAATAACGGAAGATGCGTTTTACAGCCTGCCAATGCATAGTCTTTGGGCTGTGCATATATCTGCTCACCTAAGAAACTGCAAACTGAATATCAGGTCGTGTATTGCAGAGATAAATGAGGCATCCAACAGCCTGACTGTAGAGTGTGACATCAATTGATTCACCTGTTTCATGCATTGTAAGCTTCAGCCCCGGTTCCATGGGAGTGGCTATGGGCTTACAATCCTGCATGTTGAATCTGTCCAAGAGTTTTTGCACATACTTGGATTGAGACATACCGATGCCACTTTTCTCTTGAGTGAACTGGATCCCCAAATAAAAGTGTAGCAGCCCCAAATCTGACATGTTAAAAGTGGTCTGCAATTCAGCTTTAAAATCTGCAATATTACCTTCATTTGACCCTGTGAGCAGTAAGTCATCTGCATAAAGAATGATGACTAAAATATCCCCCCCATCCTTCTTGATGTAGAGGGTGCTTTCAGTTGGACTGTTGTGCAGCCCCTTGCTGATCAGAAAGGCATGAATTTTTGCATACCATATGAAATTTCAAAGCCTGGAGGTTGTTTGACATAAACCTCTTCCAACAAGTCTCCATTAAGGAAGGCTGTTTTTATGTCCAACTGATGAACATTCCATTGAAAATTTGCAGCCATTGCTATAACTGACCGGATGGTTGTCATTCATGATGTAGGAACAAAAGTCTCCTCATAGTCTATGCCCTTTTTCTGAGCATATCCTTTTGCAACCAGCCTTGCCTTGTACCGATCAATGGTGCCATTTGGTTATCTTTTAACTTTGAAAACCCACCGTGTACCTATGGCATGTTTACCTGATGGCAAATCGACAACTTCCCATGTCTGATTTTTCTGAATGGATTGCAACTCATCGTGCATGGCATTCATCCAATGCACATTATCCTGTGCCTCTTCAAATGTCTCAGGTTCCTCCTCATCAAGAAGAGTACTTGCATAAGCTGATTCAACTGAAAGAGCACCTCCCCCATGCCTTACTGCACTCTGAGTTCTGCCAGGTAATGGAGCATCAATTTTACTCTCCCTGAGAGTTTGTAACAGCCAATTTGGGACTGTTTTTGCTGCATGTATATCTGCAATTTCTTGCTGAACAACCTCTTCCACTGCTTGTGGAGGTGGTAAGACATGCTGTGGCTGAATCGGAGCATGTGGAGGTATCTGAAAATTCTGATTTGCATCAGATATATCAGCAGGGGAACCCAAGGCAATGGGTAGTAACCCCTCAAAGACATCATCGGAAGAAGAAGGCAAATCAAATTCAGCTTGAGTGTGAGCTGAATTTTCTGAAAATATAACGTCTCTACTGACAATAATCTTGCGTGCGACAGGATTGTAGAGACGGTAGCCCTTGCTTTCTGCACCGTACCCAACAAAAATGCATTTGATTGCCTTATCAGACAACTTATGCCGAAACTCAACGGGCACATGAGCATATGCAAGGCATCCAAAGACACGGAATTGATCCACAGAAGGCTTTCTCCCTTGCCAATTTTCATAGGGAGTCTTGCTCTTCAAAGCTTTTGTGGGTGCCCAATTCAAAACATAATTGGCACACATGAGACCTTCAAGCCAAAATTTGTGAGGCAATTTTTTGCTTTTTAGTATACATCTATCCATCTCCATAAGAGTACAATTTTTCCTCTCACCTTTGCTATTTTGCTGAGGAGTTAGCCTCACTGTAAGCTGATGTACAATGCCCTTGTCTTTCAAAAAAGCATCAAAATCTGGAGACAAGTACTCCCCTCCTCTATCTGTGCGTAATTTCTGTATCTTGAGTCTGGATTCATTCTGATTTGCGTTTGAGCCCATAAACCCAAGTGTAGTTGGAGTAGTTATCTATAAAATTGACAAAGTAAAGATGACCACCCAATGGAGTCCTCATGGGACCACAGACATCACTATGGATAAGCTGTAATTTTCGAACAGCTTTTACTGATCCATTCTTCTTAAAAGGAGATCTGTGCATTTTACCAAGAATACACCCTTCACAGGCACGTGGAGGAGGTGTTTCAAGAGGAGGCAATGCATCAACCATGGCATGTTTTTGAAGCGTCATCAAGCTGCCATAATGCATGTGTCCATATCTGGCATGCCATAACTCGGCATACTGCATAGCAGCAGTAGGAGTGGAAACTGCAAGAGCATGTGCTGGTCTTTTCTCATACATGTCAAGCTGAAAAAGACCACGTAACAAAGTGCTAGACAATCTCAAGGCATAGTCATGCTCTCTGTCATGGACTGCACACTTGTCATCTTCAAAAGTGACCTGAAATCCAGCTTTGTTAAGAGTGGACACTGAAAGTAGATTTTTTGTGATACCAGGCACATACAAGACATCAGAAATTCTGAATGTTGAGCCATCAATGGCTGTAAGTTCAACTTCTCTTGTACCATGAATTGAATAGGAGGAGTTGTTGGCACATGTGACCTTTTTACCAACGGGTGGTGGATGCAGAGATGTGGAGAGATACTTCCTGGAAGTGATATGCTTTGAGGCACCGCTGTCAAAATACCATGTATTTTGTGTCTCATTGACACTGAAAGCTGATGCATCCTTGGAAGAATCACAACTGCATGTCAGAAAAGCATAAGTGTCATCATTACAAGTGGTTGTACTATCCCGAGCAGCCAACTGAGAGTCTGAAATGCAAGACAAGAAGGCATAGTCGTGCTCCACAAAGTTGGCTGTAGCTTGTTCATTGTCAGATGCATGAGGAGCTGAATCTGAGACAGCCATGCCGGAGCTGTTTTTCTTTTCTTTTGCAAGCCTTTTCTTGAATTCTCCAATGTAGTGACCTGGCTTTTTGCGGTAATGACATATTCCCTTCTTCTTGGGCTTACCTGCATCACCCTTAGCCTTTTGAGAAGGCTGTCCTGAACCACTGGAAGGCTGATTTGCTGAAGTTTTTGCCTATCCCTTTACTTTAGGCTTGAATTTTGAAAGCATGGCATGTTCACCTGCTCGTGAAGCCATGTTTTTCCTGGTCTGCTCTTCGTGCAGCAGAAGTCCTATCAACTCGTGAAAATTGAGAGGATTTGCACCCCCCTTCAACGACAAATTCAGCGAGGTATGTAAGATGAGATAAGACTCAAGAAGAGAATTCAGAGTAGTGGTAATCATCTCTGAATCAGGAATGATCTCATCAATATTCAGCAACTGCTCTCGTAAATTTTGTAGCTTTGTGAGGTGCACTGACATGGAGTCGCCCTCTTCCATATGTGTATGAGACAATTCTCTTTTTAAAAAAGACACTCTGGCATCATTCCAAGCTGCATACATGCTCTCCAAAATATCCCATGCTGCCTTTGAGGTCTTACACGACCCGATATGCGGAATGATGAATTTTTTCACTGAAAGAGAAATACACGACAAAGCTAAAGCATCACGTGAATCCCATCTCTTCTGCTCTGGAGTGGTAGGTATAACTGCACCAATAACTTGTGCTGCAGCTGTACCCTGTGCATGACCTCTGCCTCCTCCTTGTTGGGGAGGGGTGTTAGGTGCCACATTTGCTGGCTGGAACTCATCCCCATTTACATAGTCCCACAAATTACGAGAAATCAGAATATTGTGTACCATAAAACTCCAAAGGGAGTAGTTGGTACCATCCAGCTTATCCTCTTGTGAGAGACCACTGAATTGGAAATCATTCTGATTTTGCTGGGCCATGTGTGAGAAAGAAAATACAGCAAATGCAAATCTGAATTCCCTTGCTGGGAATGGAGTGCACAAATCCCAAAAAAAATACAGCCAAACACTGGCTAAAAATGCAACTCAAAACTCTGTAATGTCTCTGTCAGAAATCTGCCAGAGCATCCAATCTCTCCCAAAACCTGCCAAAAGTGCTTCAAAACACTCACAGAAAGGCAGTGTGAACTGAAACCTGCAAAATTGCTCTCCCAACACAAAAGCCCCAATTTGTGGCTTCAAATTGCAACCAGAAAGGGGCAAATTTACTAAAAGCCCCAAATCTTCAATTTCTGGGCAAAAGCCCCAAATTTTAGACCAGATCTGCAGATCTGTCTGCAATGCTTGCTCCAAGTGCAGCCCCAAATTTCTTCAATACCTGCAAAGTGACCCTTGCAAAGAATCCTTTGTTGAAAAAGACCCTGCAAAGAAAACAATCGATGCACAAAGCAGGTTCAGCGTTGTACGAGCAATATGGTGCTGACTCTTTGTACGGGCATGCTGGTACGGTTGTACGGACATGTGCAGTATTGTTGTACGAACAACAGCGTGTACAACTGTACTGAATGCACGATCAAGTTGTACGGACGAGTGCTCTCCTGTGTACGGACGGTTCAGCTCTTGTGTATGGACGACTGTGTACGGCAACTGTACGGACGCCTGACGAGCTGGATGCCCAAATAGTAGTGACGCAACCCCAAACTTGACATCTCAAACATCTGCTGTAATTCAGCCTTGAAATTTGCAGTGTTAGTACCAATGAGTAGCATGTCATCGACATAGAGAACAATGATAAGCAAATCCCCCCCTTCCTTCTTGACATAGAAGGTGCTCTCATGTGGACTATTATGCATTCCCTAGCTAGTCAAAAAGGCATCTATCTTTGCATACCAAACTCAAGGAGCTTGCTTCAAACCATGCAAAGCCTTTCTCAGCTTGCATACTTTGTCTTCCTTGCCAAGTTCCACAGATCCGATGGGCTTAGAAACATAGACCTCGTCTTGAACGTCCCCATTCAAGAATGCAGTTTTAATGTCTAGCTGATGGATCTTCCATCCATTAAATGCGGCCAATGCAACCACACACCTAACCGTGTTCATACGAGAAGTGGGAGCAAAGTTTTCATCATAATCCATGCCCATTTGTTGTGCATAGCCCTTTGCCACAAGGCGAGCTTTGTACCTATCAATGGACCCATTTGAGCTTGTACACCACTTCGTGCCAATTGCCTTCTTACCGGCAGGCAAGTCTACCAACTCCCACATCCACGGCTTTCTTGCCTACACCACCTAGTCCGTCAGTGTGTGCATCTTGATGTTTTGTATGCCTATTGTATTGTATTGTATTGGATCATACTACGTCTCCACATGCGGGTGATGACGCCAAAGTGCGGTTTTGTGGGATCTTCCTCTGCCTGCTTCTTGTTACATCAGGCAATCATGGAAGCCCATGGCTTTGTTATGGTGAGGCAAGAAACTAGAGGGGTCGAGAATGCTTCACATTAATGGGGGCCTAGAGGGACTGGGTTTAGGGTCGTTCCTAGGCTTAGGTATTAGTGAGAGGTGCAAAGAGAAGCTCATGGTAGGTATTTAATGGAAGGGGCCCTTGTGGGACACATGGGACAAAGTGAAAGGCCAAATGGCAAGTGTTGGGCTAGGGAGTCGATTCTAGAGGGAGCTATAGTAATGAGGTTTTAGGTAGAGAATATCACTTGCAAAGACAGGAGGGGGTCGATCTTAGTGTGGAGAATCCGTGGTTGGTGGAAAACTGGCAAAGCAGTCCTCTCTTGGGGCGGGGGAGTTGGTGAGGGTCTCATGCTCGTCTCCTAACAACATCATGCCTAGCATCTCTGATTCTTTGCAGCCCGGTTTTCTTTAGTCCACCGGGGTCCAAACCTCCTTGAAAGGCTCAACCCAAGGGGCCTACATCTCGTGTTGTTGTCTATCTATGAGAGTAGGCCTGTTTGCATGGCCCTCTCGTTGTTGAGTCAATTGAACAAGGCTATGACTGAGTGGCAGCTCTGAGTGGCAGCTCGACTTGTACCAGGGGGCAGGTTCTTGCTACGTGTCCCATTTGTCTGTACCACAGGCATTGTCTTGAAAGCCTTGAGACCTCAAGCTATTGCCAGAACGAGCCCTTATGCAAGGTCTTAAGAAAGATCTCCTCGAGTAGGGACTTCGAGTACTCCATGACCACCTTGAGTCGAGGAAACAATCGAGGCCATTGAGGCTGTTGTGATAGCAGATATGATGGAACGTTACTCTTTCGGAAGGCCGAGGAAACAGAGCGTCACTAGAAAGCGCTTTCCTCTTCTTCCATTGATTAAAACTTCAAATGTTTCAAAGTGTTCGAACTTCTTTTACATTCATGTTTATGCTTTTTTGTGGCAGTCATTAGTTGAAAATTCAAATGATGGTGTATCTAGAATGATCTTGCAAAATTGGTATGGACCAAGTCCAATGGATCTTGTGCCCTAGGTTCTTCTTTGGTAGGAAATGGATCCATAAGTTACTTGCCATAAACACATCATTCATAGAATTCCTACTTACTAATCGATGTTTAGTCTAATTAGGGGTTCCTCAAGTTGCGATTGAGTACTTTATTGATGTGTCATCCATGTGGTGTAGTTGTTCTTTAGAAGCAAGTGATCTCGTCGATGATCCTTTGTTCTCCTTTAGGCTGACAAATTTATCTTTACTCCTTCTTTATCTTCTTCTTGGTTATTGCTTTCTAACATCTTGGGGTCTTTGAGAGATTCGCTTTGAGGTTACTTAGACAATTTCCGTGGATTTGCTGTTGCAAAATTTTTGGTTCAAGGATGCATTGTAGGATTCTTTCTTGGGCAAGGCTCAGCATTGATATGAAAGACTTATGTGGCGTTCTTGTCCATCACAAAGGTAAACATTTGGCCCCAATCACCCTTATAAAATCCACGTGACTAATATTCGAACCACCAAAATAGATGGATAGGGATGCATTGTAGCATCTACATCATGTCATGGAGACAAAATGTTTCCTTACTAAGTGTGTTATTAAGGATTTATTCCAAGGGAAACCAATTTTAGGTCGTATTGATTTTTGATAGGTCAAAGAAGGGAGTCGCTGCTTTCAAAGAATAAGGTTGATGAGGTGTTACATCTAGTTGTCAACGATGACTGTGCCTTACTAGATGTTGTAGGGCAGCCCTGCATAGTGAATTAGTGGGGTAGGAGACCTTTGTTGGCGTACAGGCCATTGACGAGCCTATACCCATTACTCTGCCTTGTCTTTCCATCGTTTTGCCTTTGTTGATTTGAATCTGCCTTGGTCATATTGATGTTGTTGCTCTTGGCACGTTTAGACTTAGGGAAGTGACAAGCTGAGGTCCTACTAGTTGGGATTATGATGTCGCTCTACATTCTGTCCTTTTAGAGTGGTATCTTCATTGATATGGACCTAGTGTTGGAATCATCATGTGGAGAGTTGTCTTTTTGACTCATCATGTGGAGAATTGTCTTGTTCTCTAGCTAAGGCTGCCGCTAGCTGTCTCTTCGAGTATGACTACTTGTCAGTTCTCTCCCATTCCTTGTTTGCTTGCAATTACCAAAATTGTAGTTAGTGGCTAAGAGGGTCCGTCCAGTGTGATGATTGGGCCCAGCCTTTGGTGTCTTAAGGTGCCCTTTGCATGCTCTGACATTTTTGCGAAACCATTCAGCCTTTCACAGTTAGTTATTTTGCATGCAATTCACTAGATTTGGCATGTTTCTCCAGATTGGGTGGTTTGTATTTGCTGCTTATCTTCAGAGAATTGATAATTTTTTTTGCAAGTGTAGTGGACCGTGGTTTATGTGGTTGATACCCAGACCTTGGTGACAAGGCTTTATCGGTGGCACGATTGCAGGAGTTAGGTCTTGGTTGGCAGTATGCGGATGCACAGTTGGAACTAACTATGGTTTGCCATTGTGGTGGACTTCTCGTGACAGGGTGCAGTTTTTTGTAGGTATGGTGGTTGTGCAAGTGATGTTAGCCATACTTTCTAGTTTCTTCCACTCTTGTAGGGTTGGGGGTGAGGCAGTGGAAGGGATTACCTGTCGAAGCATATTCACTAATAGTTTGAATGCACACTGTTCATTGGAATGGCTGTGTTTTGGTGGTATTTGTTATGGACATTCTTTCTAGTTTCTTCCCCTCTCTCAGGTGTGTTTGAGGCAGGTGAAGGGGTTTACCTTGTAGATTTATTTTCTGTAATAGTTTGAATACACCCATGCTGGTTGGGACGGCTGTGGTGTGGTTGTGGTGGAAAAAGTTTTCATCCTTTGTGGGGCAGTAAAGAGTATATTGCAGGGATACTTATGTGATCAGACGGTGACGAGGTGATGAAAGAAGATAATGATGGATGAGCTTAATTTTTAGAGGATGTTGCATGGGAGGGTGGATGGTGAGGGGTCTCTACAGTACTTGGGTGATTATGGTAGAGACCTAGAGTGCGGTGAAGAGGGTGTACACTTGCAGCTAACACAAGATGATGTGTGGGGGAGTGAAAGTGAACAGCTAGGAAATGGGTGTTACAAGGTTAGGTTTTGACTGCATTTTGGGTTATGTTGGTAGAATTGCAGGTACAAGTCACATGAACATAGGGTCTCATTCTCACATGTGTGTATGCATGTTGCACAGGTTGTGCGGTTTATGCAACTCCCTATTGGAAAGTTAGATGGTTTTTAGGGCTTGTGCACATCATGGCAGTGAGGACAATATGCCAACTTTTGTAGTTTTGCCACCGGATGAGATTTTAAGCATTGTTTTGCTTAAATATTTTCTTTTCTTAACTTCTAGTTTTGTTGTCTCATCCAGGTGTGAGTCGATGGTTTGTGCTAGTGTTGTAGTAGATACAACTCCTTGTGGGTGATTTTGGTGGGCTTGCATTTTTAGACAACTTCTGGGTTGAAATGTTGAAGACTTGCATTCTGTGTGTTGTTTGTGGAAGCAAGGTTCATCTGAACGGGTCCTGTTGTGGGGTTTGTACAGAGAGCAGTCTTTAATTCTTCGTTCCTACTGGGCTAATCGATTATCAGACACTGTTTGTGTGGCATTGGATTAATGTGACACTGTTTGTGTGTGAGCCTCATCCTGTCTTACTGGCTAAAGCACTAGGACACTTTTACAAGACGCCATGATTCGAAATCTCAAGAAGTTGATCAAGTTTTGTTTGTCCGTTTGAACAGACAGCCATGGCAGCAAGATCTGGAGAGAGAAGCACCACGACAGTGCGGCACAAACAAATATTGGGCTTCTCATCCTTACTACTTTTGGCTGCTGCATTGTTGGGGATTTTACTAGGCTATCTCTTTAGACAAACAGTTGCCCTAGTGTTTTAAAAAAAAGCCGTTTGCAGTATGTATTTCTCATACTGCAGCTATCAGGCACTCAGGTCCCGATTTGGGCTGCTAGCTGTAAATTCAGAATAAAGGAGTGCACAGCAGCTAGTGAGCAAAGAAAATCCAGTTGAAGGCAGCTTATGGCTTAACCTTCTCTGTTGGTCTGACACTCCTTTCGTCTATCTATCTGTGTCGGAATTTTATGGATCATTACTCAAACTCATAGATGTTCACCAAGAAAGATTATTTGCATGGAGTAAAGCATAAGAAGAGCGAACAAATGAGCATGCACTATTAATGTTTTCCGACATGATTGGGATGCATAGTAAATGGGTCGTAGTTAAGTGTTTCAGCTGGATTTTCACACCATGGAGGCCCATCTGTATGGTTGTCCTCTCAGTTGTGGGGATTCCATAATGTGAATGGGATGCATGCATTTGCCATTCTCTATTTGTATTACTTTATTGCTTACGGCCAAGGAACTGACCTTAACCTAATTATTCTGATAAGAGCCTTGAGATAATGGAGGCCCTTTTGCATGGATGGCATAATATAAGCTCTTTAACCTTCACATCTGCCTACATTGCCGTTTTAAATCTCTATACTTCCAGCAACAATTCATCCAACTTTGAGAACACCAAAGTTATGATGAATTGGGCCACTGTATGACCATTTGGAGGTAGAATCCTGCCCCGTCCCCCTTCTTATTACTTTCCCTAAGGAGTCCAGCATGAGCACACATGGAAGTCGAGGCCTTTTGTTTTCTCCAAGATCCTATGAAAAAGCTAGGTGACATTTGGAGATTAACTTCGTTACAAAATGTGCTCTGGGTATTAGAAAGCTTCCTAGATATTATTTCGTTCGCATATATGCCGAAATGTTTGAGTTGTAGAGGCGATACTCATCTTTAATTATTGTAACATCATCCTACATGTCACTATTCCTTAGTGGGTGTGTACAAGTGTGACATAGCTTAGGCATGCGGCTTAGGTGCTTCCCTTCTGTGATGTTAGAGTTATGGCTAAAGAACAACATAGTAATATATGCAAATGTGCTTTGAGATCACGTTGTAATAGGGGCTTTGTGTGCATTTATTACTTTTCCAAGGCATTGGTCGGTAACTTGTACTTGCCATAGAATCTGTTGCTCGGTTTAGTGTTTATGTCCTCAAGGCATTCTCGGATCTCGTCCTTAAAGAAACAAGGAACATGTGGGTTTGAGTAAGGTCCATATACTCCCTAATTTTCACAAGGGTCGGATATCGTTTGTATGGGGAGGGGGCATGTACATTTTCTCATTTTTGACTATGCATGGTACTCAATGCGTCTGACATGGTTTGTATAGGGGGCATGTGTTAATTGTGCATTGGTATGCTTATACCATAGGTATACATGGGACTTACTACCGGTAATATATGTCCCATGGTCACAAAACTTCTCAAAAATCTTTGTTCGAGTACGGTCTACATACAAAGTTTTATAAGGATTGAATATTGTTTATGTGGTGGGGCCTACATAGTTTCTTATTTTTGATAATGCATGGTGCATATTTGCTAAAACATTGTGTATTGGTAATATCATGGATGCATGTGTCTTGATGCTCATCAAAATTTGTACGGTCTCTGGTTGAGTAAGTTTCGTATACTCATAAAATATTGTTTATATGTAGGGGAGCATGCGTCTTTTCTCAATTTTGACCATGCATGTCACATGTGTCAAGAAAATGTGCATCTAAATACTCGCAAAGTTTCATAAGTACTATACATCATTTGAATGGTGGGACATACTTTTAAAAAATTTGACCATGCGTGGTGCATCAATGCTAAAGAATTATCATCGGTATGCTTATACCATATGGGTATGTATCCGTTGTGACAAAGCTGTTGCTTGGACCTTCGTTTGAGTAAGTTCCATATACTTGCAACGTTTCATAAGGGTCTAACATTGTTTATATAGGGGGCATGCATATTTGCTCATTTTCTACCATGCATGGTGTAGAAGTGTCATGAAATTGTGTATTAGCAGGCTTATACCATAGGTGTATGTGCTAACGGTCACAAGATTTGCATGAACCTTTATTTAAGGTCCATGTACTTTTAATGTTTAGTGATAGCCATCAACTTTGTTTACACCTTCATGGTGTTACCTTATCCCATCGCAGTGAATCAGAAGAATTTTGAAGATTCAAGGTCCTTGTTGGGGTGATGGTCTCATATATTTATCAATATCACATAAGCTTATATACACTGGGGGCCCCATGAATTAATGAGATGACACTTTTCTTTGTGGTTTATATGAATGGATCCATAAGAATCAATGTCAGTCTCCACCCACTTCTCAACCTCATTTGGATCCACCTTTGTTGTGTACCTGTATAGTCTATAACGATCTCTAGCATGTAATTTGTGGGTTGATACAAGTTGGCAATTGCGAGAGTGGGGTATGCACATTTCTCATTGTTGACCACTGTGCACAAATGACACGAAATTGTGCATTGATATGGTTGTAGCATATGTGTACGTGGATTATTTTAAGAAAAGTCACAAAGTTTCTTAAGGGTTGGGTAGTGCATGCATACCTGGTCATTTTCGACCATGCATGGTGTGTGTGTTAAAAAATTATGCAACAGGTACGCTTTTAACATAGGTGTGTGTTTGATGGTCACCAAACTTTGCACAAATCTTTGTTTCAATAGATGGATATATTCTCATGGGCCGTGCATCATTTATATGACCATGCATGGTCCATAAGGACCTAAAAAATGGTGCATCGGTATACTTATAGCATATGCTTATGTGTTTGATGGTTATGAAACTTTGCACCAAACTTTTTTTGAGCAAGATGTATATAATCACAAAGTTTTGTAAGGTTTAAAAATAATTTGTATGGTGGGACGTTCATATTTTGAGTAAGGTCCATATACTTGCAAATGTTTTATAGGGATTAAACATCATTTGTATGGTGGGACATATGCATTATTCATTTTTAACGATGCATGGTACATAAGTGCCAAAAATTTGTGCATTGGTATGCTTATATGATACACATATATGTTTGATAGTCACAAAACTTTGCATAGATCTTTGCTCGAGTAAGTTTGATACAATAACAAAGTTTCATAAGTGTTCGATATTGTTTGTATAGGGGAGCATGCACATTTTCTCATTTTGCTAGCTCCTCCTCCACTCCACTGTGAACTGGCGCCGCCTCGAACGTGGAGAAGTTTGTGGCATGTATATTCAAGCTATGAACAAGTAAAGAAAGGAGACAATCCATCTAGTTATTCCTTCTCTCTCTTTTTTTTCAATTAGGTCTCGATGTATATTGTAGATTGAGTATGTTGCATGAAACAATCTAGATTCTGCATGGAAGTGAAGAAATAGAATGCAAGGGAAAGTGAGCCAAATCCCTTTCAGAGTGTTGGCTATAGCTTTTGTGCAGCTACAACCAACCATCTAAAGGGAAATATTCTAATTCCCCTACAAAGGGTTGGCTTTAGCCTACATGGCCATCACACACGCTATAGTCAGTCCTCTAAAAAGGGGTATTTTAACGCGCACACTTTTTGTATACCCTTTTAAAAAGGGGTATTGTAACTTAGTAGCAACCCCCATTTCTATTAGTTTGAAAGAGCGGAGCAATAACCAACTCTTAGAAGGTTGTAGGGTTAAATATCCCTCTCAAGGGTTAAAAAAGACTCTATAAACACCGTTACCTCTCCCTTCACTCACTCATTTTAATGTAGACAAAGAAAGAGCCGTTTGAGCAAAAGGAATGAATGGAGTGAAGGGAACAAATAAAGAAACAATTCAATTTTCCAGTATTGCTTAAAAAAGCAAAACATCTTCGCTAGCTACGACAACCGACCTGTGTCACATTGGCTACATGAAAAGAGAGGACATCACAATGAAGGGAGTTAATTGATCATTGTGAAGAAGGACCGAGGGATGGTTTGATGAAAAGAGGGAGGAAAGGTGGGACCTAATGCAAGGTGGGAGGGAAGGTGAACGGAGGGTACTACCTGATTAAAAGAGAGAGGGACTCATAGAGGGAAGAAATAAGGAATGTGAGGAAAGGACGGAAGCTAAAGCATAAAAAAACTTATAGGGAGATAGAGAAAAAGACTTATTGATAGTCCGACATGACTAAAAGAGAGATTGAAAGGATGAGGGAGGAAATGACATATGAGATAAGAAAATATTACTTTATTAAAAAAAACTTAGCCTTTTCTGCTCTGTGATGTGGGAATATGATATTTTACTCTAAGAAGAAGATGACACAATCTGGTTTAACTTAAAATAGTAACATATTTCATTCAAAATGGCCAAAAGACGATTACAATAGAGGTGGGAGAGTAATCTCGATCGCACAAACTCAGCAAAGAAATTAGAGAACGGGCATAGGCGGGGAAAAACAATCAATCCCCATCCTATCAAGAACAACAAAGAACCCCCTACAACTGCTATAAAAGAAGCTAGATTGTGCTCCATACACTTGCAAATAAAAAGCCTACCTATCGCTTTCAATGAGTTGACGAGAGTGGCAGAATCCCTCCAATGTCACAGTCGAGGCTGATTGAAAAAAGGGGGAGACATGTCATGCCCTTCCTGAAGAATGTTGATGGGCAAGGGAAGTAGGGGGGAAAAAGAACAACGCATGAAGTAGACGGATCTATTGCACCTGAACCCGAACAAAAACACCACAATAGACAATATTAGCTATATCTAGATCTTGAGATAAAGCAAGTCGGCATGCTCAATGAAAAGAGGACTGATAGCAAAGCCTCTGTCAACTCCCCCAGACTAGAGTATCCTACTCACCACCAATCCAAATACCTTTTGATTTGCTCCAATCGAAAAGTCCTCCTGATGCTAGGCAGAACTTATCCATGAAGAGGCAATGATAGTCACATATTGTGCTGCGGATCTCCCTTGTCTGTCACTGATGTGTCATTTGCAAACTTTGTATCCAATAACCCTCAACCTCTTGCTTGATCAGGAGAGAAATCCCTAAAGAGCCTATGCAAAGTTACCCGTAGCTTAGCCACAAAAAGAAAAAGATATGGTGCAAGAGGACAGACCTGACGAACTGATCTAGATAACTAAAATACAGATCCTTTGCCTCCATAGCCGAATGAGAATATAGGGAAGGTACTGATGAAATCCAACTGTCACTAAAGCCCAACCTCCTCATGGTACCCTCCAAGAAGCTCTAGCCAACTGCATTGTAAGCCTTCTCAAACTCGATAAGTAAGATTGCAATAATAGGATTCTCGTGTGCCTAGTGTGTAGCCTCCCAAAAAGTAAACACGTAGTTTAGGACACTTGGATTCTAAACAAATCCTATCGTGTAGCCCTTTTGATATTGAGGAGTAGGGTCTAACACGCAAAGCCAAAGACTTTGCTAAGATCTTATAGGTGGTCCCAACAAGAGTAATGGGTCTCTTGTCCCTGAGAACTATCTTGTCTCCCTGTTTCGAGATGAGACGAATGAAACCAATATACACGCTCACCAAAAGCTCGCCCAAAGATCCTAACTGAAGTTCCTTTGAGAAGGTTGATAAGAGATGAGGTCCAATGATATCCCAAAAAATCTTGAAAAAGATCGGAGACAAACCATCCTCGCTTGGGCATCTATCCATGGGAAGCTCACATAATGCATCAGTGATCTCTTGAAGAGTGAGTGGATAGTCAAGCATGTGGCACATCCTATCTGAGACCATCTGTGGAACATGCTTGCAAACCTTCTCTCTCGCACAACCAATATCAACAGTAGTGGACTGCTATATAAATACTGGAGTAGAAAGCAAAAGTGATCTCCATGTGATGGTAAGGATCTGCCTGCATTACTCCCTCATCATGTGCAAGTATCTGCAGTCTATCAAAGGAATATCTCGACAGGTTATCAAAGGAATATCTCTGTCCAACTGCCTTAAAATTTTTTTTGGAGCATCTGCCACACTCGTGTACCCAAAAAGTTTGCTGGAAGTAATAATGGAAGTGAACTCTCCTACCCTACAACTCTCCAGTCTCTTCTGTGTTGTAGAGCAAGCTGATCTCTAAGAAAAAGAGAGTTCGGGAACCTCTATACTAAGCCTTGTAGTTTGGCAACCTCATGCCTCTATGATCTCTCTTTGTCTTTGTGTTTTGCTTTCTCTTCAGCCATCCGTGCTCTTGTCACGGGGGTGTGAAATTCTAAGTACTTTAATGTACTACAAGACTGTGACAACTTTGGTTTTAAAAGTCCAAGCATGGGCTTAATAATGTGTAATTAAACGCGGCATGGTGCCTAGCACATAAGCGTAATTAATCCCTAGGCCCAAAGGCATTTCGAGGAATTAAAAGAGTGGTTGTTGGGAAATGATGATGTGGCATTTTTAATGGGCCCCCTATATAGCCATGTACCTTCAGTGGCCCCCCCTAGAGTTCCAGGTGGCTCTAGTGCCTTCTACATGCTCCTTTGCCATTCCTGGACCTTCCTGGGCCTTCTAAACTTCAGATCCAAATGAATGTCACAATGGATTGAGAAAAATAAGAAAAGAAATGCACATCCTGGAGTGAAAACTGTGACCCTCTCTAGAGGCAACCAAAGAATCGAAATACTCTTACATCACACTTGAAAATTTGTAGAAAATTGAGTATAAGCTTCAATTGAAGGTGACCCTCCTCGTGGCACCTCATGTCAAATGAGTCCAAAAGTAGGGGGAAGACCTTTATCAGCCAATCTGTAGGCTATCTTGGAATCACTCATTTCTGAGGCATATCCTCTCTGAAATTGAAAGCTATGCTTAAACTAAGGGACTAAATGGGAGCTTTGATACCTCACCTAGAATGAGTGAAAAGAGTCTAAAAGGATGGTGACGTGAAAGGATCACAGGAAGATGACTGCGGGCTGACCCTATCACACTCTATCTCTGCTACTAGATACTTCCAATCATCTTGTTATCTTAAAACTTTGCCACCATTCGAGAATAGATCCTCGAACCAACAAATGAAATTTGGGGACAAAGCGAGTTCATCAACCTTGAGCCCAAGGGAGTATCAGATAGAGCGCTCCTCATAGTTACAAATCTTTGAATAGGGTGCCTAGGTAAAGGAGTCTATGTGAAGATATTGGAACCTCGAGTATTCCCCTACAGATCCTTCATACCCAGAGACAAATCTTGTGGTGTGAGTGGAGTCCTTTGATCAAAGTGACATCCTTCCTATAGATGGAAGTCCACTGGCAGGACTTGGGCTAGTATCCTATGTTAATGTAGTCTCTGGGGCTTCCATATCTCAGGACGTCACTCTGATCAAAGGACTCCACTCTGCACTATGGAAGTGGATCCTGTATCTTAGTAATAGATGAGGAGAGCATGAAATAGCACTGATAATAAGGTTTGGCTCTTGTGCTTATGGTATACCACTAATACTAAAATGTGGATCCTATAAAGGTCCAAACTCTACTAAAACTATCTTGCAATGGACTGAATCTCTACAAAATAGAAAATCACCTTTGCTGACACTGACCCTGACTCTGACTCTACCTCTATCTCTGTCCTTGTCTCTCTCTCTATCTCAGTCTCCACCTAACATTATGCTCACCCTAGATAGCACTAACATTTTGAGACTCATGAGAAATTGGAGGCCATAGAATGGATGGAGGCGTAGGAGGAGCTGGTGGCTCCATAGGAGCTCTATAGAGGCTCAGAGGGAGTTGGAGGCTCGAGAGCAACTAGAGGCCGAGAAGACTAGGGACCAGGTGGTGCACATGTGCCATGACCAGCACGAGGGCATTTGCTCAAGCAATCCTTGATAAAATGTTATCTTCTATGGCATAAGACACACTATTCAGGAAGACCCTCGTACGTAACCTTCTATCAAACTTGTATTCCATCACCTGCGAAATAAGAGATCATAGTCGATCGAGGCTGTGGCAATGGAAAGATGAAGTTAGCCTAACCCTGGTGACACCTGGACCTATGAGTGACTGAGCATATGACAATCTTACATGTAGCAACCATTGTAGCAACGAATGTACTGCCATGCTAGCCATATACTCCATCTCTTTACGGCATGAATGGATCTCATCCGATAATCTGGGGAAGAGCATCCAAAAGTAATCTATTGTGAGATATGGGTGGAGGTGAGAATGAGTTTCCACCATAGAAATGATTGTGCCTACCATGTGGCCATATGTTCCATCGCTCTGTGGCATGAATGGATCCCATTTGGTAATCTAGGAAAGAGCATCCAAAAAGTAATCTACCTCAGCCACAGATGAATGACTCTACATTTATAATGTAATGGTACTATTTGTGCATGCTCATCAGTTTATAATTCGAATGAGAAATAGCCTCTGTCTAATAGCTTGAAGATTGTGGTGATAGAACACCCAACGTTGCTTTGTTTGTGTATAACTAGTCTCGAAACTGCTGACCTCTACTGGCAAGAAACTAGTAAGGTGAGTCAATGTAGAGCCCTCCTCTGCTTTGTCTATCAAACTGTACTATGTTCTGAGGGAATATAACAAGGACCTCGATTTCTACAGGTTGATCGATAGGACTAGCAGACTGTCCTCCATTGTCTTAGCTTACGCTATCTTGAGGGTGAGAAACTGATGCTGCTTGGAGAGGAGAAAAGGGAAGTTGATGGGGTGGCACTACCAACCATGTATATGATAAGATCAATTGTGTTACCTGCCTCATGCATAAGCCTCCTTAGAAAGAGTCACTGCTGCATGCATACTGAGATACAACAATTGCTACCCCATGAGGTGCCAAATCTCTGAGAAGCATCAACCATAAACATACCAAACAATGCATAAATAGAAACATTGCTCAATTGTGTCATGTGCCTCGTGCATAAGCCTCCTCAGAAAGAGTCACCACTATATGCATATTGAGAGACAACATATGTTGCCTCACGAGGTGCCAAATCGTTGAGAAGCATCAACCATACAAGGAGCACCAAGAAAGGGGCTCATAGCCTGGAGTGGTTCTACCTACAATTTCTACCCCAGGCACACTCTCCAACCGTGCTAACCGTGGGAGCTATGCCACCTTGAAGAAAAAGTAAAATAAGAGAAGGGGATGATGATGAATGGAACTTGGCTAAGTTTAGAACACCTGCAATTAGAGGTTTCCTCCTATATCTCTTATTTATTTGCTTTGCCTTGTCTTTGTCTGTATCTTGATCCATGGAGAGGCTATGAGAGTTGTGGGTACATTAGGGGCATGGTGTCCACTTATCTGAGTAGCAATAGTAATGAGAAAAATGGGCTATACTAGATTGTAGTTAAAAAAATAGCAATGCTTATGGGAGCTAGCAGATTATTCCAATCTCGAATTTCCGCAACAATAGCCTTGAATCTTCTATCTTGGAGGGGAGGATGGAGCAGCTCTTCTAAATTGGAAGGTGGACAATAGTAGGAACAAATTAACTATTGAAGACAACATCACCTCTCCTTTTTTCTTTATTATGAGAGGAGATTCATTGTCTCTGATTCAAAGAGAGAGTAGTAGTAAGAATTCAAAATCTTCTCTCAATCTTGATGGAGATAGCAGCCCCAACCTCTTTGAATCCAATGATATAAAAATCCAAAATGTAGAAGGGTACCCTCCAAGAAAGCCCAATTTACTCTGTCATAAGCTTTCTCAAAATCATTAGGGGCAAAAGTTGTAATATCTCATATTTCTGGGAAAGACAAGTAATGTCCTTTATTAGAATAACCATGTATCTTTATCCCTCCACTAGGACTAGTATAGAATGGAGCCACTAGGCCTGATTGCCTTGAGTGATAATAGAGGCCAGTGGATAATTAGGGGAGAGTTAGGGTCAGGTCAAAGGATCATGTGTAAAAGCCAAGATAGCTTTCAAGATCCCTAGCTTTCAAGATATTGTGTGTTTTTCTTTCCTTCTCTTTGTTTATACCATGCTTATATCCCTTTCCCATTCACCACAGTCATGCTCTCCCTTGTCCTCTTCTCTCCTCTACTCCCACTCTGCTTCTCCTATCCCCATTCATCTTCCCTTGTGGAGCAACCATTGAGATGCATTCGAGAGTAGCGAAGTGACACATGCTTCATCCATGCACAAAGCCCATTTGCATATCATGAATGAGATTTGGAAGAATGGGCTACAAATGCAAGCTGATGGCTTTGGCCAAAAGCTTATAAAAGTGGCCAAAAGAGTGATTGGCCTCCATAGGGAAACCAAAATTTTGCAACCCCCTTTGAGATAAGATAATGGAACCCTCTATAAGTGAATCAGGCATAGTACTAGAGTCTGAAATGCTCTACAGAATTGAGGTAACATGTAATCATATCCTAAAAAGCAATGAAAAATGAGTGTCTGAGACTAGGCACTTGTCCTTGTGGAGGGCAAGAACTATAGTCTTAAATTTCAAATTGGTGAAAGGTGCATTATGTGAGAGTTTCATGTTTGGTTTCTCTAGTGCTAGAATACCCCGCCAAACTCTAAATCTAGCATCATCTCAAGAAATGTGTCAGGATATGCTAAAACAAGGGAGGCATAAAAATCTGTAGCTATGCATAAAGACAACATCAAGATCTAATTGTAAAACCTCATTAGAGTTAATAAGCTAAGAAACACTCTCTCTACCATGTCTCAAACCAAGAGTAGAGATGTTAATTGATTTTTCCTTCCATCTAAATTCAAAAGAAATCTCATGCATAAAACGATTATTTTGCTCTTTGATTTAACAAAACTTGTTGATGAGGCCTTGCTATAGCAAGACACTCTTGAATTGAACCATTTGTACCGATTTTTTCTCTTCTCCTTGTAGGCTTGTTAATTGCCATCAGAGGCTAGTCTCTTGTTTGAGAATCTCATGTCTCTTAGTACTAGCAATGATGTGATAAAAAACACTAATACTAAAGAGGCCTACTAGTACATGTAACATGTTTGAAAATCTAATGTCTCTTGGTACTAGCAATGCTATGATAAAAGTCACTATTACCAAAGAGGCCTGCTACCACATGTGAAGGAGATGGCACTCCACCCTGCAAATGAGACACCTAAATTTGCAAAACATCCTTTGCAAACATGATGACCTAACTCTAGGAACCCATTTGATATGGTCATCTCGACTGTGAAACATGGTAAATTAGGGAGGGGAGATCTCTATGACCAGCCCAAAAGAAGTTGCTATTGTGGCAAGAAGTCAATGATAAATGTGTGGAGGACCATAGAATCTAATGACGAATGATGCAACTCAGCTATCCTTTTCTACTCGGCTAGAACCCAAAGTGAAATGTGTAAGGCGAATTCTCTTGGAACCAAGTGCCAAAGGGCTAGCCGTGAGTACTGTGATCATAGCCTTAGGAGAATCAAAGGCTATGTGAAAAAAACTTCACCCCATAATCTAACATCGGACATGGAGGGGTGAGGTATAAAGGTAAGGCAGTAAGCATCTAGTCCCTAGCTTGTGATCTAGAAGTGTGGGGCCCATGGATGCATGCAAAGAGGGTGGTGGAACTCTTGAAATCCACATCCTTTTTTAGCTATAGTAGTGGCTTATCTTTTGAAACTGTGCATGTTCTTGCAACAGATGGTAGTGGTGTGAGGATGGGTTGAATTGGAGTGCATTCATCAATCAAGGGTGGAAGTCAGAATCAAACACAATGAAGTTTTGTTTGTTGCTAGGAGAAGGAGGAAGGGAGGCTGAAGAGGGAGAGATTGAAAGGGGGTAGAATTGGATGAAGGGGAGGATGAGAGGAGGGGTACTAGGAGAGGGGTCGAGAGGAGGGGAGGGAAGGCTAAGAGGAGGGAGGGGGGGCTAAGATTAAAGTTATATGGGTTAGTAGGCGGGTTAGGTAGTGGGTGCCCAACAGTAGCAAGGGAAGGGGATTACAAGTAATGGAGGGAAGAGAAGGGTAGGTGAGAGCAGTTAGCATGGGGAGACAACATGGGAAGGCTGGCAATAGGGAGACATAAAGCAATGACACAATAGAGTGTAGGGAGAGGCAACACGAGAGAGAGGGAGGGGGAGGGCAGCAAGAAGGGAGCGGAGCTCACAAAGGGAGCTAGTAGGGAGGGCGGCTGGGTGACATGGAGGAGCCGTACGAATTAGGAGTTCTAGATCTGCTGAGTGTTCAGTTTCCTGAACTTAGCTCGCCAAAAAGTTTTTCACCTGTTTTAACTTATTTCATTTGTCTAATAAAGTCGTTTTTATTAAAATTAATGATATTTATATTTTAAAATAAAAATTTAGAATATTTTCAATATTATAATTAACTAAATTTTTTGTTATTTTTATTTGATTAAATTATTAGTTCAAGATTTTATGCTATGTTCAATATAATAACTTCAAAGACTATATGTTTTAATTATTCTAATATAATCATTTCTAAAATTATATATTTATATGATTTTTTAGGGGGGGTGTGTGCGTTGAATGCGTGTGTACATACATATGTACATATGTATATATATATATATCTCTCTCTCTCTCTCTCTCTCTCTATATATATATATATATATAAGAACTTATACAATTTTATAAAGTAAAGGTTATATTATTTTTTGTATAATTACAAATAATAAAATAAATAAAACATTATTCAATTATTTGTATTTATTTTCATGTGGCTATATAGTTATAACTTATTTCAGGTGTAAAACCAAATTTCCATGGACACCTGCCCATGTGCATAGACACACTGCACACACATACACACCATAGAAATAAACAAACAAATAACAAACAAATAGATGTCTTTTTTGATATAAGTTTCAAAATTATGGATATTAAGCACAAATTGCTGTCAAGGATGTCACAATAACTTTTTGAAAGATTTCTTTCTTTGACCCAATGATTCTTAAGGCTTAGTGAAATTATTGAAGGATACAAAGGGAACATTGAAATGTAGGCTTCTCCTCACTTGGACATGGATGGCAATGGCACTACTATCTTGACCCTTCCCTTTAAGAGGTATATCATTGCTCACCAAACACTTATGGGAATTGATCTCAGCCTGCATGTTCTATTTGATAAATGATATGCATATTTGTCTTTCTTATCCCAATTTTCTTGTGCTCGAGAAATGGAAAGATCTAATGCAGGTGTGGACATTGGTGCAGGTGTAGAATCTTCTGCTTATGGTCCAACAATGGTGGGAGTTGCTACAGGTTCACTAGATGGTCTAGGTGTAGACCTATATATATACTCCCATTTGTCTTGAAGTACAATAATGGTCTCCATTCGATATTTCTATGTGCTATAGTTGGAGTTGTCTAACTTAAAACTAATCAATGCTAATCTAGAGCTAGACCAACCATCCGTGTGATGAAAAGCAAGAAATAATTTCTTTTTCCTTTATTCCTTTTAGGTGTAGCATCAATGAAGAGGCTTGAATGTGTGCAAGAAGTGGATTTGATGCCGAGGCTAAATAGTGTGTGATGCAAGTGTCAAAATCTATGCATGATGTGATGATAAAGTCTTGGAAAGATATGGATGAAAATGAGGGCACAAAGAGCTTTTTGCAAGCACATTATAGAGTTTTACATAGAAAGTTTTATGGCTTAGCTTTCATAGTCTCTAAACAACGTCTTTAATAGTCTTTTTCTCTTTAGCATCTGCACTTGTAATCCCATAACAAGCCTTGTAGGGATGAATGGAAAATCTATGTTTTTTCTTTCAATACATTTCATTATTTTGGTGGCAATCTCTATCTTTGAGTTCATTATTTCATTCACAGTTTAATGTGTGTACTTATCTTCTAATTTGTAATGTGGAAACATGCTCTACATTCTCTAAAAAACCCATGAGTAGTATTACAGTAGTTAGATTCTAGATTCTCATGAACGTTTCTCTGCAATCATGAGGGTAGAGAGTATCTAAGTATTCCATTGCTAGAATTACTACTGCATGTGACACCTTGGCTAGAGTACTCTTGGTGTCCTCACTCCTAGTTAAGTTCAGATTAAAGGCCTTTTTGCCACTTGGTAGGTCTTGTTCCTAGTTTGCACATGGTTACTAGATGAGTGGATGTCCAATATGGTTTGCTCAACTGTGCCATTAAAGAATCGAGGAATCATTTGCCCCTATAAATCTTCTAACTATACTATACCATTATGAAAAATCTCTAAAAGCTTGTAGGGCCCATTCTATCCAAGCATGAAATTGGTTTTTAATGTTCCTAACTTGGAATTGGATAGCAAATCCAACATGCCTTTTTGAAGATTCTTTGTCATGATGTGCCGATCATGCCAAGCTTTTCTTCTCCTCTGAATCACCTATTGTGATCATGCTTCTTGGATGGATGCACAACCATCTAGATTTGATAGCTAACGTAATTGTTTCTTGATTGATTTGAGTCCCTTGAGCTGATATTTTGTAGCTACTTGAAGACTTAAGATAAAAAATTCCAATGGTACCATCACTTCCAACCCAAAAGCCATTTAGAAAAGATGTTGGATTTGTGGTCACCTTATCTAGGAGTTCCATGGTTCATAGGGGGTTGCAAGGTTTAGGAGGAGTCCAAGGTTGAGGAGTGGAGAGCTAGTCTCCTTCGCGGTTTTGAGGGGTAAGGGTTGAGGAGGAGGGACAAGGAAGGAGGAGGAAGAGGAAGGAGAGAGGACAAAGGAGGACAGAGGAGGGAGGAGAGAAGAGAGAGGAGAGAGGAGGGAGGAGGAGGGAGGAGGAAGGAGGAGGGAGGAAGAGGGAGAAGGAGGACGAGGAGGAGGGTGGAGGAGGAGGGAGGAGGGTGGAGGAGGAGGGTGGAGGAAGAGGGAGGAGGAGATGGAGAAGGAGGGAGGAGGAGGAGGGAGTACAAGGGTAGGGAGTGCAAGGGTAAGGGCATGCTAGAACACGATAGTGTAAGAGAGCATGGACGCAATGGAGATCAATCACATGAACACAATAATGAGCTTAAACAATGAACCCCGAAGATTGGGAGCTTCATTCCATTGAGAGATATTTATACATGTTGGTATGTACACAATCCGTAGGTACCTCCGTGGTGGGACCTCTTTTGTAGGAGACCTTTTGGACACGAGTCCCTCCACTTTTGGGGGAGACCTTTTGGGTCTCTACACAAAGTGGGAGATCTCAAAAAGTGTAGAATTTTAGTCTTTCTCTCTCTAGATTTATTCTTTCTCTCTCTAGATCTTGATTTTGCAAGCATGATTAGATCTTTTCTAGAGAGGATTTTGGCTATCCTCCTCCTTTAAAATTCATCATACCATCTTCCAAGCTCAAGATATTACAAGCGGATCTTTGCCACTACTCTACATACACAATGCTCTCATAGTTGTTGTCCTAGACTGTATTTACAGGGTTAACACATCCAAACTTTGGGAAAATTTAATGGGCAGGTTGTACGACATGTACTAGCAAGGCACGTGTCAAGTATCCAAGGTTACACGGCATGTATGACACATCAATGGCACTACACATGGCAAATTGTCTAATAATAGATGCATCAATAGCACTCCATGTGGCATTTATGGCTAATGATCACAGCCAAAGTCTCAGACATGGCAGGTATAAATTGTCACACATGGCAACATAGCCCATAAATGCACACATGGTAAGTACTAGAGTTAAATAATCTCATCCTATTGCTCTAACAAACCTCTTTTCCAAGCTATAATTAAAAAGTAGCCTTGAGATTCATGGCCAAATAGTCGGCACAGATTCACTATCCAAGGACTCAGAATCGACGACGACGGTTTTCTTGAGCATAGTCAGCTGGAGGCTTTCATCCTGCCATATTTGGTGGACATGAATAGTGTTCTCAACTCCCCTTACTATATTTGGAGCTTGACAAATTACAAATCTCCATACCATATCATGCACATGCTTGATGTGTAGAATGCAATGTCTATTAAAGAACGAGAAGGTTGCTTCCACAAGGTCACGCGCCATTGCATCCAAGTCAACCATGAAAAGCATTCCAATGTTGCACTTGGATTACATGGGTCCTTTCAAGAACGGCTCAACATACATAGACCAACACGACTCAACATGTATAGAACAAGTATATTTGGTAGCCACAAATTATGCTACTATATGAGATTAACTCAGCTCAAAGCAAAGCTAGGTTTCTCTTTGAGAATATAATTTTTAGATATGGTTGTCTAATGAGTTTGTTAATGATCAGGGAACTCATTTCATGAATGAAGTTTTGGAGTTATTGACTAAAGAGATCATGATCATGCACCAAGCTGCCAACGATATCCTATCCTCGATGTATGGAAAGATTGAGTTGACCAATAAAACTCTCGAGTTGTTGATATTCACAAAGATGGTAAGCACATTGCTGGTTTGCAAAGTATATGGGACAGCTGCTCATGTTCATTTGAGTGAGTTTGCATTGGTGTGGACGTGAAAAACCTTGTTCAAGTGTGGGTCACTAGGATCCAAGTGCACACCCATGCTCTCTTGAGTGTGTCAAAGGCATGTTGTTCTATAGGGTGCCAATAAAAGGGGACATCATGATGTAGCAACTTTGTGGAGGGCAAGCTATGTCGACAAAGTGTCTAAGGAAATCTTGCTCTCTTGACATACATTGTGAGGATTGGCATGATTTTCTCTTAATCATAGAACATTCCCATGCAAGATGTATGTGTGTGTGTGTGTGGTGGGGGGGAGGGAGGTGCGCACCCATTTCACCCCCAAAATTTGTGCACACCTCTCTCTCTCTCTCTCTCTCTCTCTTTGAAAATGACTGCAGAAACAATGACACCATGAGATGGGATATTAGGCATGTGCTATTTGATGCGTATGTCATTCAAACAGTGCTTTACAGTGTGGAGGTATGGGGAGGCAGCATTTCAGCATCAAAATGGAATGACTGAGAAATTGCAAAAGTCATTTCTCAAAAGGCATTTAGGAATTAAGTCCACCACACCATACTCAATCATGCTTCTTGAAACTGGTTGCGGACCCATTGAGCTTAGAGCACTGGAAAGAGTCTTCAAGTATATAAAGAGGATTCAAGATATGCAAGCACATAGGCTACCAAAGAGAGCACGGGAGGCAAGCAAGAGACCTCAAAAAACAAACAAGAGCAAGATGCTATCATCTAGATGGGGGTATGACATTAAAGGCTGGTTTCAAAGATGGGAAGTTGCTTCTTACCTAGATGCAATGCCAAGGGAAGAGGAGAAAAGGACATTTTCTACAGCCCTTTTAGAAGCACTACACAGTAAATGGCAATCAGCGAAGAAAAGGACCAAATATGAATATTATTGTGAGAATATCAATCCCAACTATTGGACCACATACTCTCAGAAAGAGAACAAAGCACACAAATATATATGCACACCTATCTCTCTCAGGGCAAGAAGAAGCATCGCAATCATCCGAACTCGATCACACTCCCTAGAAGTGGAGAAAAAAGCATGGGAAGGAGTATCAAGGGAACAAAGACTCTGCTAGCTATGCAACTTAGATGAACTAGAAAATGAGGCACATGTTCTTTTGACATGTCCGTGATATGAGCATCTAAGAGAAGATTTCAGCAATGTCACGCAGTATCACAACAGTTTGGAGAGCTTGCTTTCCCATCCTCACCTCGCAGCCTTGGACAATTACATTACCAAGGTCCTTGCATACTGTGACCAATGTATTACACAGGTAGCAACATGCTAGCTGTCCACTCCACCCTTCTTCAAAGAAGGAGACTTTTTGTAACATTCCATTGGGTCCCATGGGTCGATTTCAGGCCCCCAGAGGACGATAATAATAGTTTCTTTCTTTCTTTCTCTCTCTCTCTCTCTCTCTCTCTTTGTTGACTCTGTGCCAACATGGACTTAGGTAGAACAGAATGTGTGTAGAGTAGCAGCAAAGCTCCGCTTGTACTTGCATAAGGCTAGAAATAATCCCTCTTAGAAATCCAACTTGCATGTATATGCAAGTTCTACATGCAACTCCTACATGCGAGTTGTACATACGAGTTCTACATGCAAGTTCTACATACGACTTCTACATACAACTCCTACATGCAACTCCTACATGTGAGCTATACATGCGGGTTCTACATGCAAGTTCTACATACGAGTTCTACAT